>NC_062570.1:66858333-67162500 GCF_022837055.1 Prionailurus viverrinus | reverse complement strand
GTCTCCCTCACCTAACACATATGATCTTCTTGTTCTACATCTGAAATGTGTCTTCCATGCCATGACATTGGATCAAGCAACCATCACCTCTCAGCTCAAAGACTACAGTTGTTTCTACTTAGTCTCTTGCATCCATGTGGCCCCTTTCCAATCATTTTCCACATAGCAGTTAGAATAATTTATATTAAAATTTTATATTTTAATGTATATAATTTATATTTTATATTCATATTTTGTAATTTTATATATAAAATTTTATATAAAAATATAAACCAGATCACACCAATCCTCGTTTAAGCCATTCCCTTTCCACCTTGCTCATCGTGGCCAAAAAGTTGTGCATGAATATGTCTCCTGCCTGCCTCCCTGATCTCATTTCATGCCACTTTCTCATTTGCTGCACTACTTAAGCCACACTGCCTTTCCATTCCTGAAACACATTTTCTTTCCCACCTCAGGGCCCTAACATTTTTTATTTCCTGCTGCCTGTGCATTTTTATCCCTCTACCATATCCTTCAGATCTCAGCTTAAAGGTCACTTCCTCAGAGCCTGTCCCCAACATCCTTTCTAAATAGGTCTTCCCTCTAGTTCCTTGGTATTCTCTTTGGCTGTCCCATTTATTTCCTATATAACATTTCACCAATTAGCAGTTAATTATATGTTTACATGCTTATCATCAGTCTCCCCCACTTTTGTCTGTCATCCCCACAATAATGAGCCCAGGCCTAAAGGAAGACACACCAGGGTCTCAAGCTGAGAAGTGGTGGGGAGACAGAGGCAGACACGAAGATTCTTGAGAGAAGAAACCATGGATTGTTTATTGCTGTGTTCTCATTGTCTAGCACAGAATCTGGCAGAAGCACTTATTGAATGACTGGATGAATGGATTGTTGGGCGGGTAGGTAGGTAGGTGAATGAGGGAATTTCAGCCTTGGGCAAAAGCTATAGAAACCATGTTTAAGGAAGGGGAGGTGATTAGACAGAACAGACTCTGCACCTACAGGAAACTTAAATAGACCCAAGTTCAAAGATGTAAACAATGTCATTTCAGTACATGGATTAAGAAAAAGGCTAGGAAAGTACACACAACCTTGTGTGTACTCAGGTGATACCTGCATGAATCAAGGCAAAAAGAATTAAAATCAAAAGAATAAAGAATATAGTCTGCTTTTCTCCTTCATCTTGGGCAGAGCTGCTTATATTAAGTTAATCCTATTGGTTCTAAGATGATCCATGATACTCTGGGACATTTACATGACAGTCTTGATTCTTGGTGCACCAGGAGATCTGTCTCCTAGGGGAAGACCTGTTGTCCATTGACTCCCAACAACCACTGCAACCAACAGAAGAGACACAAATGGAAAGGAGAGAAGACTCCAGTGCAGGATCCAGAGGGAGAGGAAGCATAGCCAAGTGTCACTAGAATGGGCACACAGGAGAAGTATGCAGGGCCAGTGGGAAGAAAAAGAGAAAAGAGAGAGAACCTCCTCATTAACACTGAGCTAGGGATTCCAACCCAGCTAAAAAATGGGCAAGTGTAAAGTTCAGAGGGCATTTCTGCTTTGCATTAGTATTAAAAACAGTCTGTCCAGTAGGCAGAAATGTCAGAGATGGGAGGCAATGTAGAACCAGGTACAGCTGCATCATGGTGTGCAGAGTTCCATTCATCAGTGGCTGGAGGAATGGACAGCAAGTTCAAAGTTTGTAACTGGGTGTAGAGCCCCAGACATTTTTGGCTCAGGAAAGTATAACCAAGTGAACTAGGAAGAAGGGACCAAGGTGGGAGCCCAGTCTGTGGATATACCAACACAGTAAGGCTGGAAGAGCCCAACCAGGGGCCAAGCCTGGTGTTTTCCAGACCAAGTCTACTGATAGGAAAATGATTTCAAGCTCCAGAGAATGAGGACTGAGGCAACCATCAATATTGGCTTAGGCTCTGGGATGAACTCAGGCCTGGAAATGGTAATATCAATTGTTGCAACCATGATGTAGTAGAGAGACCGAAGCAGAAACAGCAAAGTGTATGCAAAACTGACAGCATCCTTGAGAATCTTAGCATTGCTTCCCACACCGAGAGGTAGAATGAAAGAAAGATGTCATTGCCAGGAAATCTGAAGGATGACCAGGAGACACCAAATTTCCTTCCCCTTGTAGTCCTTTAGGAGGAGCTAGCTCTCTGGCTTGATGTGAGGACTCTCCTCTGAAGCCTCAGGAAAAGGCTTCTCCACCAAAGGCCATTTTGTAACTCTTTGATTCCCTAGTTTGAGCCAGGACTCAGGAGAAAGAGGCATCTCATTCTTGCCTTGCCCTGGCCTTTCCTACATTCTGTCTTAAGAAGTAGTCTCCAGGTAAAGAAGATAAGAGTAAGGAACCATCTTTCCCCCAGGATCCTCATACCCTTGTGTGAGGTCACCCTATCAGGAACCTATGACACACACCTTCTGGGTCACAACAAGCCACACCACTGGTATTTGGCTCCCAGCTCCCTCCAAAGCCCGCCAACAAAATTCTCTCTAATCAACACTGTTCATTCTGCTGTTGTTCCCGAGGGGAAACTGCATAGGGAGAGTGTATTTCACAATTGCTGGCTTCACGTCAGGACCAAAGGAACAGTGTGTAGTGGAAAGAGCACTGGGCTGGGAGTTAGGAGCTCTGGGTCCAGCCCTGTTTCTGAAACTAACAGGCAAGCTTTGATTTCCCTGCCCTGTCTCCCTCACAGAGGTAGAGTTGGGGTCAAAGGAGAAACTATTTGTGATTTGCATCTTACTGTAAATACTTTGGCATGAAAAAGAGCCTTGGGCATGGGATCTCAGGATAGACTCCCCTTAGCAGCATTTACAAATGTAACTCTGATCCCTAGCCATAGCTGATTTTACCAAGAATGAGCCTGTCACCACCAGGGCCAATTAAAACTTTTTCCCAAGGAATTTGAAACTGGGGAAGGAAGAGAGATCAAGAGAGCAAGAGGCCCATGTGAACTCAGAAGCTATGGGGAAATCGTGTTTTCTTGCCATACAGTCTGGAGAGCAGAGAAACCCAGTCTATAATGAAAGAGGAGAATGAAACAAATATGCAAGATGGCAGACATGACGTAAGAGGAGGGCCCATGGACGTTTTGTTGTGGGTTCCAGGTGTCTCTGAAACCTGGCTGTATCTTTTCTTAAACTGGCTTTTAAAAATGGGTTCCTCTCTGATCCCAAGCCTCCTGACAGCTTCAAAGAGGTGAGTGCTGATGGAGGCTGTTATCAGATCTGCTCATCAGTCAGCTTGTTTGGTCAGGGCTCTCCACCACTGGTCTATGCTCCAGCAGACTAGAGACAGGCTCGGGCTCACATCTGCATCTCACCCCCACAGCACCACCCAGCCCATTTCATTGGCCACAGTAGGTGCTCGGTCAACTTTTGTCAGGTTGAGACAGATAGAACCCAAAAACACCCATTCCTGCACGAGGCGTGTTCCTCAGGACTGGTCCAGGCAGCTCTCCCTCCCTGTGCAAGGTTGTCTTTGGTGCCGGCCTCATGGCCAGCCCACAATGAATCCATGACCTGCCCAAGCCCTTCCGGCCCTGCAATCTGTGACCCTGCGTGAGCCCAGGACTCAACCCCTGATGTATCCAGCCCACAACTTCCCAAGTTTTATTTTCATTAACCCAACTGGAAAATTGGACTTCATTCAGGATTGTGCTGAAAACCAGATGCTGGAGCTGGGCTCTGGTTTCCTAGATAAACACATTGCAATAATATGCATCTACCCGTGAAATGCTCTCTGTGGCGGCACGTGGCAGCTCTCCAGAAGAAAGAAAAACAGTGTCAAAGCTACATTTGAAGCTTCTCACTCCCCTTCATGGCCTAGCCAAGTTTTTTGCTGGCCCCATTGCAGGCCAGCTCCCTCTCTGCTGGCTCCCCTCGCCCTTTCCCCATCTCTGGCCAGGATCTTAGCTTCTAGAAAGAATTTCAAGCCTTCCCCAATTCCCCCATCTGGAAGGATGCCCTTCCTCTGAGCTCCCACCATGTCTCTCATGTCAACCCCAGTCCTAGTAATAAAAAGATAGTGCTATGATTGTTTGGCTTGCCTGGTTCCTCCAGAATAGCTTGGAAGTTCCTTGAGGTGAGGAATGGAGCCTTGTTCTCTCCGCCCAAGAGCTGGCAAAGGTAGCTGTTAATGTTGCTGAATGGATGTGGAGGCGGTGTGGGTTTCTGGAATGCTGTTGGGGTCTGCTTCTCTTAGCCTGGTGTTTTCAGTCATCCAATGTTCATTGACCTTTTTACTTTGAAGAAGACTCTGTGCTTAGTGCAGAGTAGGAGGGATTGTGGCACACCCCTGCCTTCAAGGAGCCCACCAGGTGGTAAGGAGACGAACCCAGGAGATACAGTAACAGCATGAGGTTTTCTTTCCCCATCATCTGCTTCTTATCTACACATAACCCCACCATCTTCTGTAGGGAAGTTTCGTGTCTAGATAGTCATAGTAAAGTGACAGAAACTGTTAGCATAAAAACCCCAGGCTATGGAAGACAATCAATAGTAGAAAGAGGATTACTTGTCTTATGGATGCTGCTATCTGATGATTTTGAAAGACATTAAAACCTGAAGATCCCAGGGTATGATTCCAAAAGTTCTAGAATGGAGTGTAGACCCTGGGAGGAGGCTAAGAAGTGGAATATCTAAGGCTATTTCTGTATGGACCCATGAATTATTTGAAGAAAAAATTAATAAATCTTTTGCTATGTCCTCTGGACTTTACAGGTGTACATGAACCCCTGACAGTAAGAAGTATGTCTGATGGTAGATTGTAACCACCTCATATCTACCCATGTGTTATAGGAATAGTCCAAAAGTTACAAGATACTTTCAATCTGAAATAACTGGGAATGTACAAGGGCCTTTGGGAGGAAGGGAGGACTTTTTAGGGGAGCCATGCCCTCGTTTAGGAATATGTGTAGTCTGACATTTGGGTTCAAGCCCTCCTGTTGTCCTCCTTGCTGATACTCTTGGCCTTCTGGAACTCAACTGCTCAAGGTGGGCTGTAAACATCCTATCACATTGCGATTTGGGGAAGGCCATGTGGGAGGATGAGCACATGAATTCGAAGAGCTGCCAGAGGAATCACAATTACAACCCCAGCTGTTGTTGTTGTCAGGGACACTTCCCTTTGACCAACTCACATAACTGCAGTTCCGCTCCAGACCACATGGTGCTTCTGTGTTCTGAGGACAGTCAGATCCCAGAGAAGCATTCAGCCGCTGCCCCCTCTCCTGACCCTCAGGTACAGATGGGTATGACAGCAGGGTGACCAGGACAGAGGTCAGATCTTCCAAGAGAATAGGGAAGGCAGGGCAGATTTCCCAGTAACCTCACAGACTGAACTAAAAGCAAGAAAATACCAAAACAGGCTTGATTTAGACAATAAAATGTAATCTACATAAAGTCAAATTAGGTCCTTCACATTTTTCTATTGGAAGAGAATTAAATCCTTAAATTAAAAAGGCTGAGGTTACATTTAGGAAATCAATGATTATGGTGGCAGTTGTGAAGGCCACTTTTATTTATAAATGACAGGCAACGACACCATTTTTAGTGTATGTCAGACTTTTGTGTGACTGCTTTCTTAGGAACCACAGAATTTCTTTTTGTTCTAAACAAATAACAATTCCTGTAGGGGACCTCAGTTCGTGAGGTGCTGAGACTCTTGGAAGCGGGGAGCTGGGTGACCCACTCTGAAGGAGGGGATCACAAGTGCATCAGAGCATCCACTAAGCCACTTACATTTTAACATCTTTGAATTGTGTGTGTAGATCCTTTATTTTTTTAATATATTTTTTAAAGTTTATTTATTTATTTTGAGAGAGAGAGACTGTGTGTGTGCATACACAAGCAGGGGAGGGGTAGAGAGAGAAGGAGCAAGAGAAAATCCCAAGCAGGCTCTGCTGTCAGCACAGAGCCCAGTGTGGGGCTTGAACCCACGAACTGTGGGATCATGACCTGAGCCAGAATCAAGAGTCACACTCAACAGACTGAGCCACCCAGGTACTCCAAGAAATACTTTCTTTTTTTAAAGTAGACTCCATGCCCAGCGTGGAGCCCAACATTGGACTTGAACCCATAACCCCGAGATCAAGAACTATGCTGAGACCAGGAGTCGGATGCTTAACCAACTGAGCCACCCAGGTGCCCCAATCCTTTATTTTATATATGAATTTTCTAATAACAACTTAGCCTTTTTAATAGACTTATTGTTGCCATATATACTTTGTGAATCTTAATATTTTGTTATATATATTTGTTACATATTTACTGCAAATCTTTCCTCTCACCCTATTTTTTTTTCTTATTGCTTCCTCACTCTATGCTTTACTGTTTGTCTGTCTGGCACCTGTTGGTTTTTCTCTCGAGGAGACAGACTGTAAGACAAACTCAGAGACCAGAGGGGAGAAATCCAAAGAAAAAGAATCAGAGACTCAGACAGGGAGAGCAAGGGGCTTAGAAGTGGCTGGGGACTGGGAAGAGTAGAAAGACAAGAACTAGAGAGAGGGAGACAGAATTTCAGAGAGCTTCTTTTGTGTTTGTAACTCATTGATGATGCTTTAATTTGCACAAAAGTATTTGGTAGTCAAATCTGTCTCTTCCAGACTTCTAGGTCTTTGTCTTACTTAAAATGCCCTTTCCCCTACAAGATTAAAAAATACTCTCATATATTTTATTCTAAAATGTTTTTAGTTTGTTCTTTACTATTATATCCATTTGAGCTTTATTTTTGTATATGTGTGGAATAGGAATCTGGCTTAATTCTTTTCCAAATGGATATCGAATAATGCCATTTTATAATTCATGCTTCTTCCCTTCTCTTTACCCTCTCATGTGAAATACCATATTCATCATATACTAAACTCCCAAATAGAGATGACTCTGTTTCTGGACTCTATTCTGTTCCACTGAATTGTATATTCCTGTGCCCAAACCACAATGTTTTGTTGTTGGTGGTGGTGGTCTTTTTTCATAAACTTTTTTTTAACATTTATTTATTGAGACAGAGAGACAGAGTATGAGTGGGGGAGGGGCAGAGAAAGATAGGGAAACACAGAATCTGAAGCAAGCTTCAGACTCTGAGCTGTCAGCATCAAGCCCAATGCAGGGCTTGAACCCACAAACCATGAGATCATGATCTGAGCTGAAGTTGGATGCTTAACTGACTGAGCCACCTAGGCACCTCCAAACCACAATGTTTTAATCGCTGTAGCTTTATAGTATATTTTGATATTTGATAGAGCAAATTTTTCACCAGTGTTCTTTTTCAAAATGTTCTTGGCTAGGTTTATGTCCTTTCTCTTCCAGATGAACTCAAGAATCAGCGGTCAAGTTCCATAAAAAGTTCAGAACACATCAAATAATGTGTTTCTAAGTGTTCCTCTCTGTCTGATTACTGATGTGTTTCTCCTCAACCCCACCTCCACCTCCCGGAAGCAGTTCATATGGTCATCAGCAAGACACAAAATTTTAATTAAATTGTTAAAACTCCTACATTCTAAATAAAAGTAGAAACTTGTAAAAATCAATTATCCTAGACTATTCCTGGGGTCAGAAGTAGGAAGACCAGAATCCACTTTATTAGATTTAACAAACTTATTTTAAAAATAGAAAGAATGAGGGGCGCCTGGGTGGCTCAGTCGGTTAGGTGTCCAACTTTGGGTCAGGTCATGATCTCATAATTGGTAGGTTCAAGCCCCACCATAGGGCTCTCTGCTGTAAGTGCAGAGACCACTTCAGATATTCTGCCCCCCACCCCCATCCCTCCCCTGCTTATGCACCCGTGTGTTCTCTCTCTCTCTCTCTCTCTCTCTCTCTCAAAAATAAACATTTTTTAAAAATAAAAAGAATGAAACAATCCTAAAGGGTATTGGTCAGTACAGTCAAAAAGTGTGAACATGAAAGGAAGCAGAGACAGTATCTACAATATGAGGATGGACAGAAGATGTAACATATGCTACCTGTGCCTCCAATTCTATCCCCTCAGCCCTATTCATTTTGGTTCCCACCAGACTATCTTTTAACTGGCATACCTATGTATCTTGACTTGAGGACTTTTTCTGGCTGCTAGAGTTCATTCTGTCTACATATGCAGTGGGATGGATATGTTGGCAAATTAACTATTCAACCCAACCCCGTGGTCAGGATCGTCACTCAACCAATGACTTATGAAAGCTGGTGGGTAAAGAACCCAGATCTCTTACCCTAGGGTAAGTTAATACTGAGGTGCAAATTGTATGCTCTCTCTCTGCATCCCCAATGAAGGTTAAATTCCAGTTGCCCATCATTATAACTTGTTTGGTAACACACCTGTATTGACTTCCTTCTCTTCTCTGTTTCAGCTCCCTATTCTGCTACCATTGTTTCTTGGAACCACCTCCCAAATAAACTACTAGCACTCAAATCCTCTTTCAGGGTCTGCTTTTGGAGGCACCCAAAGGAGACTCAGCTCCATAACCTATCCAGCTTCAGTGGCAGGTCTTCCTCCATCCTGGACAGGAGAGGATCAGATCTGTTGCCATCAAACCCCACCATCATAAATCAGCTTCCCCTTATCCTGACTCCAAGCTCACCAAGCAACCTTCTGATTATAACCTGGCTGATGGTTTTTCTACAGAAAAAGAGGGACTACTGACTAGAAGTGAATGTTCAGTCCCCAAGGAGTTCTATATTTTCATTGCCAATGAACACCTGGCAAATAGTTTACAAAGTGAGCTGTTGCAAGCTTAGACAGTGAAACCTTATTTTGAGTGTAATAGAGCCACTCTCAGTATTGACAAAATGGCATTTTCAAGCCTGTAGGCTGGGAACCAGACTCTGGGCCAAGGTGACTTTCCCAGGTAAATGCAGCTTTATGAGGAGCCTAATGAAAGCCAACCAGCCTCTCCTGCTATCACCTAACCTGGCCACATACTTTCCTACAGGCTTCAGTGGCAATGTTCTACTTCTACTAAGTGAAGCGATAGATGAAATCAAACTTTTTCAAAGCTTACTGTTCACTCTTAGCAGAGAAATCTCCGTACATCATCAAAATTTTTCCCCCAGGGTGTTCGTAATTCTAAGACCTCCATTTCCAGTTAGACTTCTCTCTTCTACATGAGTCATTCTAGATTTCTGATTATGGGCATGATAATCATAATTCTGGGTTTTCTGAGACAGCCCAGATTTCAAATATTTAAGCGCTAGCCTTAAGATATTTAAAAATCCTTGAAATTCTAAGGTTTCAGTGTCTAACTAACCTCTCCCATATTGCATTAACACTGGGAACTAGCCCAAAACAATTTTTGTAAGATGATGTGTTCTTGGTGTTGATTTGGATCTGAAAGTCCTGTTACAAAAGATTCCTAAGCGATGACACACAAACACATGCCTGAGCTGTTTCTAGCTCAATCACTCAGACTGTTATATTTAGCCAAAGGAATCCTTTATTCAGGACAACTTGATATTCCTTTTTATACATTGTCTTGTGTATTTTAAATAATAAAACCACTTGATTGAAGTTCCCTTACAACGAAGTAATTTTTCTTAAGAAAGAAAGGAGAAAAATAACAAGAAAAAGATAAGTCAACATTCAGAGAACACCAGTGGCCCAGTGGCCCCATTGAGATGAGATTCTGGTGGTTGTTGTGGAGCTGTCCACCAGGGAGGTGCTGACAATATCCTAGTATTGGACAGGGGCTGGCTGCCCTCCTCAAGAGTTGTGAAAAAAAAACCCTCCACACCCCTACGACCATCCCATCCCCAAAGAAATATAAAGGACTATGAGAAGGTAGGTAAACAGGCCAATGTCTCCTGGTTGGAGTAGGGAAGACAATAATCAGTTGCCAGAGTCTTCTGAATCTTCTCCACATGAATCCACACATACCTGCCTAAGACACCTTTCCTTTGATTGTAAACATTCAGTGCAGTAGCTGCTATGGATGTCTCCAGGGGGTCTTTCAGTCCCTACAGATGCTAACTATGGTAGACTTAATACAGAAACAGGACTAGCTGCTACAGGGGGGCTACACCCTAAAATTCCCCTTCTTTCTCCATTGTCCACTCCAAGAATAAGGACCTGAAGCCCTACCACTTCTCCTTACTTGTATAGCTTGGAGAAAAGGATTGATTGCCATTGAAGAGACAATTAATTGTCTTGTATGTATGTGTGTGACAGGCTGGCTGACTCTGAACAAGTCACTCTTCTTCTCTAGGCTTGGTCTCATCATGTGTAAGAGGAAGAAATGCCAGGGAATCAGAGCCCTTCTCCTGTATCCCTGTCCTTGGCCATCTTCCCTCAGTTATATGTGTCCCTACCAGGCTATTCACAGCCTTTTTGCAAAAGGTTTCTGCCACTCAGGTTCTCCAGCACTAAGGACCCTGATGTTAATTCTGGGAATAAGAGCCTGGGGTGTGACCACTGTGGGTACTGTCTGAAACAATATTGTGGGTAAAGCCTGAAACCCTTTATTTTGGAGTATAAAGTGGGGGTGGGAGGGAGTGGCAAGAGAAAGGAAACTCCAAATGTTGGGGAAAGCTTAAATCATTGTCTTCTTCTCTTTTTTTAAAGATAAGACTTTATTTTTATAAAAAATGATACATATTATAAAGAATTTGCACAATGCTGAAGAGCACAAAAAGATATTTAAAAATCTTCAAAATCCCACCACTTCAAAATAGTCATGCCCAGCACAAGTGAACATCATTGCAGATAGTTCTCTCTTTCTATATACAGAGAGGATAGGTAGTCAGGTAACTAATAAGGGAGAGTGGATGAAAGGATGGGTGGATGGACAGATGGATTGATGGATGAATATAAAGAAATAGTTGATTAAAAAGGGATCACACTTCATATACTATTTAATAAAAGGAGGGACACCTGACTGGCTCAGCCAGTAGAGCACGTGACTCTTGATCTCAGGTCATGAGTTAGAATCACATGGTGGATGTAGTGATTACTTAAAAAATAAAAATTAGGGGGACCTGGGTGGCTCAATTGGTTGAGCGGTTGACTTTGGCTCAGGTCATGATCTCGTAGTCCGTGAGTTCAAGCCATGCGTCAGGCTCTGTGCTGACAGCTCAGAGCCTGGAGCCTGTTTCGGATTCTGTGTCTCCCTCTCTCTGACCCTCCCCCGTTCATGCTCTGTCTCTCTCTGTCTCAAAAATAAATAAACGTTTAAAAAAATTTAAAAATAAAAATTAATGAAGTGCCTGGGTGGTTCAGTCGGTTAAGTGTCCAACTCTCGGTTTTGGCTCAGGCCATGATCTCGAGGTTCGTGATGGAGGTTCCTGGGATCCAGCCCCACATAGGGCTCTGTGCTGACAGTGTGGAGTCTGCTTGGGATTTTCTCACTCCCTCTCTCTCTGCTCCTCTCTCTTTCTCTCTTTCTCAAAATAAATAAGTAAACACTTTTAAAAAGGTATAAAATTTAGTTTTCCTTGAATGTAACAAAAGACAATGAACCAAAGAAAAGCTAATGGATTTCCTTGATTTCCTTTATTCTCCACAAGAGATGTTATTCCTGAAAGATACCTCTAAGGTTAAGAAAATATATTATAAAAAAATATTAAGAGACTGGAATCACTATGGTTTTTTTAAAAACATTCTTCAACTTAAGTATCTATCAATTGACTGGCTGCTATGAGATAAGGAAATTAACACCCTTACACTTCCTCCCATTTCCCCTCCCCCACTTCCCGAATATTATGAGTAATATTTTTTTTTCTATTTTTGTCTCTTAACATGAGTCATTGTCAGTGCATATAATCAGTACTAACTAGTGCATGTAAAGGAGAAATGTGATGACCTGGACATCTATTACAGACACCAAAGAATAACAAAAAAAAGAGAAAAACTTAAAATTTTGTTTGGCTACAGAAACATAATAATTTCAACCATTTGTGTGAACCACTAATTTTGTATTCCTAATTACTATACATCACAAGAGTAATTTTATGTGATTATCTTCAAATGTCAGGTTTTTTAAATAATAATAAAATTAAGTCAATGAACAAAGCAGATTATCTCTAAGGCTTTTGCAGCACTGTGACTTTTTCCCAGAGCTCAGAGGACACTTGTCCTGTCTCTAAGCAGAGTCAGACTTGACAGTAACAATAATTTCTAACATTACTCAGCACTTACCACCAGGCAGGGCATAAGTACTTTATATATATTGGTTCATTTAATCCCCCAATATATCAGTGAGAGACATGCTATCTCCTTTATTTAAAAAGTGAGGAAACTGAGGCAGAGTGGTTAAGTAATGCTTAGGATTCCACAACTAGTGAGTAGGGAGCCTAGATTCAAATGATTTTTTTAGTAAACAGTAGAGCTGGAATTTGAGCATTACACATTTCCCCAAATGGTAGCTCACTGGCTGTGTGGCCTTCGGCTAATCACTCCTCCTCTCTGGGCCAGAATGCCTTCTATAAACTAAAGACTAATAAGGATTTCCCTGCCTGTTACCCAGGGATTCACTGGGGATCAAGTGAGCAGTGCCTGGAAAAGAGCTTTATTAAGCAGCAATACCGCCTTCTTCTCCTCCTGAACTCAGTATGGCATGCAGCCGGTGGCCTTGGTCAGGACTCAGGCAGGAATCAGCCTCTGCTGATGAGAAAAACATTACCACGAGGCCACAAAAACAAAACAGTCCTCCTGCCAGAGGGCAGTTAGATGGGATAGGCAGGGAGTTCCGATGGCCATGAACGCTTTACTAAGTTCATGCTCATGATGAATTTGAGCAAGACACTACTTGTTCTTTGGGTTCATTGTCAGACTACTATTTGACAGAAGTCATTGCATGGAGAGAATGACAAGAGTGCCACTGGTTACCGTCTCTACTCCCTCAGGCCAGCTCTTTTCTCTCGGGCTATGGAGTAGACATTCTTGACCTGGCCAAGTTATCAATCTGCCTCTCCAGCTGTGATGCCTGAAAGGTGAGGGTCAGAGAAAGGCCCTTTCAAAACATCAGGTAGCATGAAGTAGGAGGCCACCAGGCCAGCATTCTGAGCCGTGGAACTCCTAGGACAGGAAAGCTGACTTCTGGCCCAGACTCAAAACTGTGATATTGGGCAAGTCCCTTTTCCCCTCAGGGGTTTTGTTTTCTCATCTTTAATGTAAGGCTTCCTGGATGTTCTCCCAAGGCTCTTCTAACTCTGCCCTTGTGCTGGCTATTTTGGGGAGAGGTGCAGTACAGATATGACTGTGATTTATCTGGGAGATTTCCAGAGAGAGGAATCAAGCAAGAATCTAGAGACCACAAACTAAGATAAAGTGCAGTTTAAAACCTCTGGCTTTCAGTGTAAAGTTATAAAACCACAGCATTTGGTTTGTAGGGCAAAGAGGAAAAGAGAGTACAGCCAACAGGAGCATCTGGGGACAGGGGTTTTTAACCAATGGTCACTGTGATCTTCTATTTTATACTATATGCAAGGCACAGGAGACACAGAGGGAAAGAGAAGCTCCAGAAGGTCCTAAAATGAATAAGATATGGTGTCTGCCCTCATAGGAATTGTAATCTAGGGTAAGAAACAGCTGTGGACTGAGCCAAGAGAGGAAGGAAGGGGGTTTGGAGCCACCCTTAAATCCTGTGCTAGGTATGGCATGGTCAAAGGCAGAGGTCCTCTCTGGTCAGAGGAGGTGGGGAGGGTAGCAAAGCTGGCTAGGTACAAGGGATACTCTTGAAAACAATCCCAGAGTCTTGGCAAAGAGGAGAGAACTCCGAAGCTCTGGGAATCAGATGTCACTGACATCAGTGTCAGTGAGGTGTCTCAGTTTCACATCTCAGTGAAGCCCTGTTTCTCTAAAGGAGGGCCATTTCTTAAGGAGCCAAAAAGGAGCCACACTTCCCCTTCCAACTGCCCACCTCTGGCATCAAGGCCTCATAACCTCTCAGAAGAAGCCAAGATTCCCAAACCTGTTCCCAGACTTGTCACTTACCTCATTTCCCACAGGGCTTCTCTCTGAGAGCCAGATCAGGGTCCCACCTCTCAGGGGGCCTGCAGGATTAGGAAAGAGGCTGGATTTTCCCACTAGATTATCAGGAACAAGGCTGTTTCTGTCTTGCTGGCTTTCCATGCTCTGCTGTGGGCTAACATGTAGCCCAGACAGATAGGAATGGAGAACAGCTCATCTGGGACTTGCCCCCAGTCCTGGAATGTTGACTACAGTGCTGTGGGTCCACTCATGCAGGCCCCCCTCTGGGGCAAACCTGAAAGGGCTCTGTGATCCAGGACTTGTAAAGGTTACAAAAGGATCATTTGAAAGACCTGTACCCATCCTATGTCATCAACCACGTATTACTGTTTATTTTATATATTTAAAATACATGTATACATATTACACATATATATTAGACAACTTACATTTACATAATGTAATACATATTACACTATATCTAATGTGTGTGTGTGTGTGTTTGTGCGTGTGTGTGTACGTGTGTGTGTTTATACTGAAGTACAGCAGTCACCCCCATTGGAGGTTCAAGATTAACTATAGATCCCTCCTCACCAGTACTGGATCCAGGTGGAATTTCTGTCCTGGTCTTCTTGCCATGACCTGACAAAATGCTACCTCTCACTCACCTGTCCACCTGCTGATCCACATCCCACACAGACTCACACTAAACCTCACTAGATTAGTCACTTCCTTCTATCAGATTCCACTTACTGATTATGATTCCCATATTTCTTTTTTTATTTTCATTTTTAATTGTGGTAAAAAAAACCCACATAACATAAAATTTACCATCTTAACCATTTTCAGGTTACTTTCATTGGTATAAAGCATATTTCACATTGCTGTTCCCATATCTCCTTTTGTCATTACCTGGAATTCAGTCTTGAAGTGACAGGCCTCACTCATTGTAACTGCATTGCTTCCAGGGATTGACACCTATTTGTAGAGACTGCAGTGTGTGTAGAGCTGAAATGTAGGAAGCACATACTTCACCTTAAATGCACTCTGCCAACAGCTGTTATAAGTTATCTGCACATTTTGCTGATTCCATGGATAAAAGCAGGTCAGTCCCTGCAGCCTTAGGCCAGGCTGTGGCATGAGCTTTCCTCCAGAGAACCCAGTCTCACAAAGGGACCAGATCTACAGATGGAATTGAGTCTTCCAGTCAGATAGGGGGACAAGAGGACTCTGTCTTTAAGAATGGAAGGTGCCTGCCTATGCGGTCCCTGCTTTGATTTTTGGAGAAAGCACCTGGAGGAAGCAAGTTATGTAATGTGAGTTTCTTATTCTGTAAAGTGGGAATAACATCCATTTTATAGATTATTTCAGTGCTTCAAAATTATGATGTACATGAACTATTTACTGTGAAGTTAGACATAACAAGTGCTTAATAAGAGGAAGAACAGTATTTGTTATTATTATTGAACCCCAAATTCCTCAAGCCCTAGAAGGCTAAAAGCCTAGTGAAGATGCTTTAACAGCAATAGCTCTTTTTATTTTTTAATTCAAGTTAGTTAACATACAATATACTATTGGTTTCGGGAGTAAAACCTAATGATTCATCACTTATATCTAACACCCAGTATTCATCCCAACAAGGGCCCTCCTTAATGCCCATCATCTATTTAGCACATCCCCCCACCCACATCCCCACCAGCAACCCTCAGTTTGTTCTCTGTATTTAAGAGTCTCTTACGGTTTACCTCCCTCTCTGCCTTTTATTTTCCTTCCCTTCCCCTAGGTTCATCTGTTGTGTTTCTTAAATTCCACATATGAGTGAAACCACATGATATTTGTCTTTCCCTGCTTGACTTATTTCACTTATTTCATAATACACTCTAGTTCTATCCACTTTGTTGCAAATGGCAAGATTTCATTCTTTTTGATCTCCAAGTAGTATTCCAGTGTGTGTGTGTGTGTGTGTGTGTGTGTGTGTGTACCACATCTTTATCCATTCATCAGTTGAGGGACATTTGGGCTCTTTCCATACTTTGGCTATTGTTGATAATGCTGCTATAGAAATTGAGGTGAATGTGCCCCTTCAAATCAGCATTTTTGTGTCCTTTGGATAAATACCTAGTAGTGCAATTATTGGGTCATAGGTTAGTTTTATTTTTAATTTTTTGAGGAACCTCCATACTGCTTTCCAGAGTGGCTGCACCAATTTGCATTCCCACCAACAGTGCAAGAGAGTTCCTCTTTCTCCACATCCTGCTAATATCCGTTTTTCTTGAGTTATTCATTTTAGCCATTCTGACTGGTGTGAGTGGTATCTCATTGTGGTTTTGATTTGTATTTCCCTGATGATGAGTGATGTTGAGCATCTTTCCATGTGTCTGTTAGCCATCTGGATGTCTTCTTTTAACAGCAATAGTTCTTATTTCACCAGTTCACTGCTCCCCCTGGATAACTTAGGCCCTCACACTTATGGAATGTGCCCCAGGGGGTATCTTTGCTCACCTATCTCTGACACCCCTTATTCCACAGGGCTGTAGTTTCTTATGCTACTCCTCACACCCAGCACCACGACAGGTGTATTGGGCTCCTCACAGTGTCACACCAGCTCTCTACATGGTAAGCAAAGGTGTTCTAAAGGAATGTGGCTGGTACGCCAATTTTACATTTAACATTCTTTGTGAAATGGCTTCAGTGTTCATGTAGAACTCCCTGTTAATCACAAGACAGGCCTGAGTGAGTCTCTTAGGACTGGGTCTAGGCGATAAACACCAAATTGTGTTCATATTTCCTGCCCCCTCCTCCCCTGGGTTGAGTGCTGTCCTGAGAGCACTCATGCACAAGAGCCAAATCTGTCCCAGAGCAAGGGACACAACCAGGCCAAGCACAGATCTATCATCATTATCATACTGTGCTTTGATATCCAAAACACAACGTCCCTAGCACCTGCCCTGTATTAGTTATTTATTGCTGCATAATGAGTTATTCCAAACTTACTAGCTTAAAACAATAAACTCTTATTATGGAATCAAGAATTTGGGAGAGGCTTAGCAAGGTGGTTCTAGCTCAGGGTCTTTTGTGAGATTGCAGTCAAGGTGTCAGCCGGGCTGTAGTCATTGAGGCTTGATCAGGACTAGAGCATCAAGCTTACTCACAGGCTATCAGCAGGAGGCTTTTGTTCCTTGTCACATGGATGTCTCCAGAGATTTCATGACAGGCCTTCCATGGAGTGAATTATCAAAAGAGAAAGTAACCAAGACTGATACCGCAATTGTTTATAACCCAATCTTGGAAGTGACATACTGCTATTTCTGTCACATTCTATTGATCATACAGATCTACACTGGTAGCAGGTGGAAGAAGACTACTCAAGGGTATGAATACCAGGAGATGGGTATCACCAGGACCATCCTGGAAGCTGGTTACCACACACACCCTGCCGGCTCCTGCTCCAGCTCTACAATCTTGCCTGAGGATAGCCTCTCTTTCTTCATGGTCAAAGAGGGTAGTTTAGGGACCCCGAGCATGAGCTAAGCAGTGACAAGGTAGCACTGGGATCCAGGGATATATTTGCAAAGAATAGGAACTAGAAAAAGAGAGAGCAAGGTGGAGGAGGACAGAAGTAAATCAAGGAGTACAGAGTGTTGAGGGAAAAAAAGGAAAGGAGGTCTTGCAATATTGTGGGACAGGACAACTGGGAATAGACAGGACAACTGGATCTTCAATGAGGTAAGATTGATAGAAATAAGTGGTTTAAAACAACAGAGGTTTATTTCCCCCTTTGCTATCTGTCCATGACTGGAGGCTGTGCTCCACATCTCCTTACTTGGGAACTCAGGCCGATAGATCAGCCATCTTCTTGAACATTGCCTAAACTACTGGCAGAAAGAGAGCTCTGAAGGGTCTTGTATTGGCAAGGAGATGCTCTGAACCAGAAGTGATGCATGTCCCTTCTATTTGCAGCCCATTGGCCATAAATGGTCACTTCAGCTCCAGCCAGCTACAATGATGCCTGGAAGTACAAACTCACCGTGTGCTTAGAATAGAGAAGAACTGGAAATAGTTGGTAAATGGCACTCATTCCTCAGGGTCTAAGGGCAGAGCAAACTTTTCAAAGAGAAAGTCAGGGAAGGGCTGAGAGTAGATCCTAGGGCCTAACCTGGAATATGGTAAAATGAGTCTTTTCCAAAGCTGTGTTCCAACAGACTCTCTGCCAGTTACTCCATCACCCCTGGGCTCAGCTCATCCTTTGCTGCCTCACACAGCAATCCAGAGGGGCAAGTGTCTCTTGAGTCCTCTGTGTTAGGCCCAGGTCATTCCCTGGCCTTCCCTTTACACTGCACTCAGCCCTTTGATCCAGGGGGAGGATGCCTACACACCAGGTTACACATCCACCAAATTTCATGCTCCAAAGCATGGTCACACCCCTGGGATCTCTGGAGACAGCATCCCATGCAGTTCCTAGAGATGAGTATACCTAGCCCTAGCCTCACTACCTAACCATGGCTTCTGGCAGACAGGTCTAGAACAAGCTCCCATCAGACCTGAGAGGTCCCTGGAGAAGTGAGGTCCTTTCCTGCCTAGGCCTCACTTCTCTGCCTTTTGACTAGAAGCTCAAGTTCTCACCCACACTAGCCAGCCCTGCCCACCCAACACAGGCAAAAGTCCCACCTCTCCAGCAGGCCTTTCACAAAGGGACCTGGGGGTGGCCATAGCTTACTACCCTGACAGACTCCATATGACTTCCTCATGCTTGTTTGTTTGTTTTTACATTCTCACTTCCAAAAACATCTTAGGTTAGAGCTGATTTAGTCATTGGCCAGGCTTAAGGACTCCATTCATTCACTGACAGATTAGGAAACATCCATGGCACTCTACTCCAGCCTCTTACTCCCTCCCTTAAGCCATTCCTAATCAGCATATCAGAATAGAGGTTCCTGTTTGGCTTAGTCAGTAGAGCATGTGAGCATGTGACCCTTGATCTCTGGGTCATGAGTTTAAGCCCCACATTGGGTGTAGAGATTTTAAATAGGTAAACTTTTTTTAAAAATTGAAAAGAAAAAAGAATAAAGAAGCAACTTGAGTAACATATACAGAATATTTACTAGGTTAAGCATTAGGCCAAATGCTTCGTTTACATTATTATCTCACAATAACCTAACAAGTATATCTGTTATTTTCCCATTTTAAAGATGAGGAACGCTGGCTCAGAGAAGTCACATTACTTGCCCAAGATCACACAGCTAGTAAGTGACATACCCAGGATTCAAACCAAATCTGCCAGACAATAGATGCAATACTCTTAACCACTAGGTGAGGTTAAATAGTGACAAACAACATACTTACAAAAGTGCCTCCCCATGGCTTTGGCCTTGGATGGCATCAGGGGCGATTGGCAAGAAAAGTGTCAGTCTGAGCCAGACAATTCACTGCATAGCTCAGGTCTCACCATCTGTTGTCATTCACAGCTGACAGCTGAACAGAAAGGCTGGACATACAAATTGTCTCAGGTGACAGGAAAGGACAGGGAAACAGCATAGAGAACAAGGGGGTGTAGAGATGTAAGTCATAGACACCTCCTGAGCCACATCTGTCTCTAGGGACAGTGAACACTGAACCTGTGGAAGTGAGTCCCTTTCTCCACGCCTCTGGCTGCAGGGAAACATGACAAAGGCAGACATGGTGGCCAGAGGGCAGGCGAGGGCAGCAGAGAGCTGGCAGCAGAAGCTCAGGAGAGAGCTATGAGTGCAGCTGGGAGAGACCTCCTGGAGGAAGTGGGAGGGGCCCATGGAGAACCACCATCTGCCAAGGAAATCCCCTCCTCTAGGTTCACACAGAGGGCAGCTCAGGTTGAAGCTCAGATGTTAGGGGAGCGCACTGGGAAGTCAGCCTGAAGGAGAAGGGGAAGCAGAAAGATGCCAGAGACAACAGCAATGAGAGTCAAGAAAGAGGGCCCGGAACATGCTAGAGGTCGCCAGAGTCCTGGAGTAGCTCTAAATGTGAGCCAGCCCTGTTCTCACCAGCCAGGAGAGCAGAGAGGAATTTAGACAAAAAAGCAAAGAAGAAAGGCTGCCTGGTTCATTTTATGAGGTCATCATAACTCTGATAACAAAACCTGTCAAAAACAGCATATACCCAAAAAGAAACAACGGTGCCTCACTTTTATTTTCTTTTAAGTTTGTTTTTGTTTATGTAATTGGAGAGAGAGAGAGAGAGAGAGAGAGACCATGTGTAAGCAAGCAGGGGAAGAGAAGAAGAGAGAGGGAGAGAGCGAACCCCAAGCAGGCTATCCCTGTCAGCACAGAGCCCAACTCGGGGCTCAAACTCACAAACTGAGAGATCATGACCTGAGCCGAAACCAAGAGTCTGACACTTAACTGACTGAGCCACCCAGGAGCCCCTTTATTGTTATTATGTAAGAAAATGAAAACAACTATGTATCAATAGGAAATTGTTCAATAAATTGATGTATCTCCTCAATGGCATATTATGCAGTTGTAAAAAATGGTGAGGAAGATTTTTATGTACTGAGTGGAATGAATTCCAAGGTATGATGTTAAGTGAAAATGCAAGTATAGGGGCACCTGGGTGGCTCAGTCGGTTAAGGGTCCGACTTCAGCTCAGGTCATGGTCTCGTGGTCCGTGGGTTCGAGCCCCACATTGGGCTCTGTGCTGACAGCTCAGAGCCTGGAGCTTGTTTCCGATTCTGTGTCTCCCTCTCTGACCCTCCCCCGTTCACGCTCTGTCTCTGTCTCAAAAATAAACATTTTAAAAAAAATTAAAAAAAAAAAAGAAAAGAAAATGCAAGTACATAAGACTACACATAGTTTACAGCCAATTGTGTGTATATATTTTTTAACAGGAAAAATTATACTTATGTATTTACCAATCTATGTGTAAAATATCTATGAATAAATGCACAACAAACTAGCAACATTTATTGTATCTGTACACCCTTTTCTGTGATTTGAGTTGTAAGCCAAGTAAATATATTACCTGTTTATTAATACGTTTAATCTTAAGAAAGAAGAGTTGAGGGGGGAGGGGGCAGTGTGGAGACAAAAAAAAAAAAGGAAGAGCTGGAAAAAATGTTTGCAAGAAGAGTTTTGAAGGTTCTTTGTTTTGCTAGAGAGAATATATACTTATTTTTTTAATCTCTATTTACTTTGAGAGAGACAAAGACAGAGACATAGCAGGAGCAGGGGAGGGGCAGAAAGAGAGGGAGACACAGAATCAGAAGCAGGTTCCAGGCTCTGAACTGTCAGCACAGAGCCCCAGGCAAGGCTTGAACTCACTAACCATGAGTTCATGACCTGAGCCGAAGTCAGAGGTTTAACCTACTGAGCCACCCAGGCGCCCTAGAAAATATATTTAAACTACTGGGGCGCCTGGGTGGCGCAGTCGGTTAAGCGGCCGACTTCAGCCAGCTCACGATCTGGCGGTCCGTGAGTTCGAGCCCCGCGTCAGGCTCTGGGCTGATGGCTCAGAGCCTGGAGCCTGTTTCCGATTCTGTGTCTCCCTCTCTCTGCCCCTCCCCCGTTCATGCTCTGTCTTTCTCTGTCCCAAAAATAAAAATAAACGTTGAAGAAAAAAAAAGAAAATATATTTAAACTACTATTGTTAAACATCACAAAACTATGGTAATGGCAAAAGTACTGACAAACATGCAAATTAGTAACTTAAGACATGATATAGGAAACATCAGAAATTAATGGGGAGCATTTCTGCCCTCTTCCCCCACCCCACTGAATGCCGCTCCAGCAGCAAGGCCCTGGTTCAGAGCTCCTGGCTCCTGCTAAGCTAGCGCCGCTGTCGTCTCTCCAGCCTCTGTCACAATCATCTACTTGGACCTCATCAGCCATGATGAGATGTTCTCCAACATCTACAAGATCCAGGAGATCACTGACGGGCTGTGCCTGGGGGTGTAGGACAGAGAGTAACTTTGATGAATCACTCACTGGTGGAAATGCCTCCACCAAAGGCCTCCAGGGCGAAGGTACTCAAAGCACAGTAATAATTGGTTTCGGTATCAACCATGAGTATTATCACTTGCAGGAATTGGCTTCACAAAAGAAGCCTGCAAGAAGTACATCAAATAATCTTTGTCTGTCTAAAATGAGTCAGGTAGTTTTCCTCCTCTTTTTAAAATGATCTTATAAAAATAATTAGTATTATTTCATTCTAAATATATGATAGGATTCACTCAATTAAGCATAAAGTTGTTTATAAGATTATTTTTTTTTAATCTATAGGATCTATAATGATACCTCCTCTTTCATTCCTAATTGTGTCAATTTGTATCTGTCTCATTAATCGGGTTAGAAGTTTATCAATTTCACTGCTCTTTTCAAATAACAAGCTTTCAATTTTATTTACTATTATTTTTCTGTGTTCTATTTCATTAGTTTCTGCAATGAATAATTCTCAATTATTTCCTTCTACTTGTTTTGTAATCAATTTGCTCTCTTTTTCTAGTTTTTTTTTTATGATGGAAGCTTAGATCATTGATTTTTAAACCTTTATCCTCTAATCTCAACATTTAAAGCTAAAGTGTGTTTGAAAGCACTTTTTCAGTTACATATCACCAATTTTAATTTGTTTTATTTTCATTATCATTCAATTCAAAATATCTTATATTTTATATATATCTTATATTTATATATAAATATTTTATATTTCCTTTCTTTGACCTGTGGATTATTTAGAAGAGTGTCATTTAATTTCCAAATATTTGTGGATTTCCAGCTACCTTTTTGTTATTGATTCTCAATTTAATTCATTTTTAGAGAATGTACTGTCTGTGATTTCAGGTCTTTTAAATTTATTGAGGCTCATTTTATGACCCATGATGTGTTCTGACTTTGGAATTATATATATAATATACAATTCCACATGCACTTGCAAAGAATGTGTGTCTGTCATTATGGGATGTTAATGTTTTATAAATGTCCAGTAAGACAAATATGTAGATAGTATTCAAGTTTTATCTTTTTTTGTTTGTTTGTTTATTTATTTATTTTGAGAAAGAGAGAGAGAGAGAGAGTGGGGTTAGGGCAGAGAGAGAGGGAGAGAGACAGAATCCCATGCAGACTCCACGCTAGCAATGCAGAACCTGACGTGGGGCTCGAACCCTCGAACCGTGAGCTCATGACCTGAACCAACACCAAGACTCAGAAGCTTAACCCACTGAGCCACCCAGGTGTCCCTCGAGTTTTCTTTATTCTTAGTAATTATCTATTATAGGAACTACTGACAATGGAGCGTTGATATCTCCAACTGTAATTACGTATTTGTCCATTTCTCCTTTCATTTTTGTCAGTTTTTATGTCATATATTTTGAAGCTCTCTTATTGGGTATATACATATTTAGAGTTACGTGTTCTTGATAAAATGACGATTTCATCACTAGGAAACGTCCCTTGTTATCCATAGTAATAGTTCTTGGCCTGAAGGCTACTTTGTTTGATATTTATATAGCCACCCCAGTTTTCTTATGATAAGTGTTTGCAAGGTATATCTTCTTCTATTTTTGACTGGAGTATCTGAACCATCAGTGATTAATTCTATGTGGATGGATTTAAGTTTATCATCTCGTTATTTGTTCTCTACTTGTCCTGTTTGTTCTTTTTTTGTCCCCTTTTTTGTTTCTTTTCCTGACATTTTTTTGATTACTTGATAGCTTTTTCAGTATTCCATTTTATCTCCACTTACTTAGAGTTTCTAAGCTACACTTATTTGGGGGGTTTGTTTGGTTTTTGCCTTTTTATTTCTCTGGTTTTAAGTGGTTGCTTAACATTTTATGTGTATATATTTATCCTATCATGGTCTACCTTCAAATAATATACTGCTTCATGTATAACATCTGTCTTACAATAGTATGCTTCTACTTCCCCATCCCATCACTTGTGTAATTGTGGTGACATATTTTATTTCTACATACGTTATAAGCACCAGGAAACATGATTATCATTTTTAAACAGTGAATTATCTTTTAATAAAATGTTAAAATGAGGTAAAATTATTTTATAAATATTCATATATTTGCCATTTTCTCTGCTTTCTTTTGTGTAGTGAAGCATCCAACTCTTGATATTGGCTCAGGTCATGATCTCACAGTTGTGAGATCAAGCCCCCATCAGGTTCTGTGCTGGATGTGGAACCTGCTTGAGATTATCTCTCTCCCTCTTCCTCTGCCCCTCCCCCACACATGTGTACTCTCGATCTCTCAAAAAAAATTTTTATTTTTTAAAATAGCTTTCTTTCTGAGATTTCCTGATTCTTTTTGCCTTTCCCACTTTTAGCTGCATGTTCTCTTTTTAGTTTTTGTGGGTTTTTTTTTTTTTTACTCTACCTTATCAATTTTTATTTCTCTGCTTGAAATTTTCCAAAGTGCAGGGCCCTGTCTTTAAGTGGCACACAGGTTACTCAGTTTCAAGCATTCATGTTCAAATAGGCTAAAGTGCCCTGTCCCATTAGGCCTTACCCTAAAGCCCTTTGTTCCCATCCTTCTTTGGAGTAGGAAAATTCCTTTCAGTTTTAGCAGCTGCTCTCAAAATGACCTTTTGTGCCTTGTGTCATGTCTGATGCTCTCTCATAATTGTTCAAGTCCATCAGATGCCCTGTTGCTTCCCTCTGCTCTCTCTTACACAGATGCCCAAACACATTGTTGGTGGTGGTGCTTGTATTTTGTCACGTAGTTTTGTTGTAAATGTTGTCCTTAGGTCTTTAATTTTGTTAGCTAGTTGCTCTGTCTGTTTTCATATGATAATTCAAGAAGATTCAAATCTATGCTGCCCCACTCCTGCCACCTTCCTAGAATTCCAACATGAAGCATTCTTTAAATCAGAGGAAAGGTGGGAAACATTAGATATTCTGAAGTACCTTTTACATTCCTTTTGGAATTTAACCACACCAACAGAAACTTGGACAAAATAAATTGATTGACACAGGAAGTACACTATGTAGTATTTTGTATACTTTTTTTTTTTTTTTTTTTTTTTTTTTTTTCAACGTTTATTTATTTTTGGGACAGAGAGAGACAGAGCATGAACGGGGGAGGGGCAGAGAGAGAGGGAGACACAGAATCGGAAACAGGCTCCAGGCTCTGAGCCATCAGCCCAGAGCCTGACGCGGGGCTCGAACCCACGGACCGCGAGATCGTGACCTGGCTGAGGTCGGACGCTTAACCGACTGCGCCACCCAGGCGCCCCTGTATACTTTTTTTTTATAAAGTTATTTATTATGTGTTTCATACATAATCTTCACAGTGATCTTTTTAATGGTTTCAGAATATTCCATTGAGTAGAGGTACCAAAATTTACTCAGCCTGTCCTTTATCATTGGTCACGTGACTTGTTTCCATTTTTCTGCTGTCTCAGATGATGTTGTCATAAATACCTTTGTGCACTTAGTTTTCTGTTTTTGTTGAATTATTTCCTTATGATGGAATCCCAAGAGTAGGATTACTGGGTCAAGGGTAGGAACATCTCCCTGGGTCTGGCAATCTATAATCTGAAAATGTGTTTTGAGAATTATTTTTCTTATAATAGGGGAAAGGTTAAGACTCAGTTGTTGATAGTAAGGATCACATGAGGGAAATAGGAATATTTACTAAGGATCATTGCTATTTTAGCTTTTCTCCCAGCTATCAGTCTTTCCTGTTCATTTTTCTCAACTTCTATTTTTCATTCACTTAACCAACATACGTTGATGGCCTACCATGTGTCAGACACTGTGATTTCCCTCCCCCACATGAGGGTGAACCCCACAAGTATGTGTGGTGTTCTGCTCAAGGACTGACCCAATACCTATGATACAAAGGGGCCCAATCTAAATGTGCACTGGCCTAGATTCTCTGTGAGCATAAAGAATGCTTTGGGCTGTCCTCATTTGACCCCTCCAGACATATCTGAGACTGTTCAAAGGACCCTAGAATATTTGGCCTGGAGAGATCTGCTATCAGCAATCCACAGGCAGGCTTAGCCCTATTCTAGGGTGGACTTGAATAGAAAAGGGAGGACCTAAGCAATCTCAATGCACTGGTATAGCTGCCCAGAAATAATCTTATTTTTATCCCCCCAAAACTGGTAAGCTAGAAATAACACCCATGGTCTCCTAATTTCAACCTGTCAGCTATGTTGATTCTTCCATATACCTAACTTTCAACCTCAGTCCCCCTGTCTTTCCATGGCTTCCTGAAAACTGAGCACTGCCCTGAGCCCAAGTCCTCTTGCCTTGGGTTCTTGTTATGGTTACAAGTCCTTGTCTGCCCTGTCCAGCACCCTCCTACAATGGGACCAGACCTTTTCTACAATTCTCAGTCACTGGCTGAGTTTGTGTGTTCAATGGCCTGAGTATTGAAAACCAAGATTCTGTCTCTACTTCATGCTCCATAGCTGCACCCTAACACTGAATGGAGCCCTGCAATCACAAGCCTTGCCCCAACCTGACTAGAATTCACCACATCTTTATAGCCCCTCCCAGGACCATTTAACTCCTGGGGCCCATCCCATCTAGTCCATGTTGCTGAGGAACTTGCATAACTCGTGTTCAAGCTTGCTGAGTTAATAATCATCTTTCCAACCACAATGTTTTACAGGTGAGGAATCAAGTGCCAGAGAGTAAAAGTGACTTTGCAAACCGAAATAGCAAGTTTGTGTCAGATGTAGCCGTAAAGCTCAAAGTTTCTCATTCCTGAAAGGAAACCAGTGGGTGGAATACCAGAGAAGAAATTTAGGAGTAGATTCGAAAACAGGAGTCCAGTTATAAGTCCTGAGTCCCCCTGGAGTGGGGAAGAAGAGAAGGCCCCAGGATTTGAGAATAAGATAGGTTCCGGTTTTCAAGACAGGAGCATAAAGTCAGGAGGTATGAGCAGCAGAGTTACATTATGTGGAGAACGAGACCATCAGGTTGGATCTATTAAATGCCTCTTGCATCTCCAGAATGTCCGAGGGACCTGGAACACGGCTGGGCCTATGCATGCAGGCTAGGGGGTCACATATATAGGCCAAGGGAAAAGAAAGAGTAGAAAACTGAGGAAGGACATAGAGGCCAGAAACCAGGTTGGGCCTGACACATGTAGATGCTCAGGTAGCTCACATGTCAGCTGGGACCTCTCTGCATCATGAGGGTAAGGCAACATTTGCCCCAAATACACATCACCATGCCCTATGGAAATTCTAAGCTTTCTCTAAGATTTTTGGTTTTGGTTTTGGTTTTGGTTTTTTGTTTTTTTAATTTACATCCAAATTTGTTAGCATATAGTGCAACAATGATTTCAGGAATAGATTCCTTAATGCCCCTTAACCACTTAGCCCCTCCCCACTCCCACAACCCCTCCAGTAACCCTCAGTTTGTTCTTCATATTTATGAGTCTCTTCTGTTTTGTCCCTCTCCCTGTTTTTTTATTATTTTTGTTTCCCTTCCCTTATGTTCATCTGTTTTGTCTCTTAAAGTCCTCACATGAGTGAAGTCATATGATTTTTGTCTTTCTCTGACTAATTTCACTTAGCACAACACCCTCCAGTTCCATCCACGTAGTTGCAAATGGCAAGATTTCATTCTTTTTGATTGCCAAGTGATACTCCATATATATATATATATATATACACACACACACACACCACATATTCTTTATCCATTCATCCATCGATGGACATTTGGGCTCTTTCCATACTTTGGCTATTGTTGATAGTGTTGCTATAAACATGGGGGTGCCTGTGTCCCTTCGAATCAGCACACTTCTATCCTGTGGATAAATGCCTAGTAGTACAATTGCTGGGTTGTAGGGTAGTTCTATTTTTAGTTTTTTGAGGGATAGGATTTTTGTAAATGCACATGACACAGATATTCTTACATCCTGGTCTCTCAGAGGTAATGTTCTTTGAAGACAATCTTTGTTCAGCTCCATATCAATTCAACCACAAAATTTAGCCTTTTCACGGAAAAAGATTTTTAAACACACCTTGTATGAGATTACTAAACTTTGCTGAAAATGTTGGGGGTGTCACAGGGAAGGAGTCCCAGCACTCACTGTACAACAGACAGCCTAGAAATCCTCACAATACATTCCTGCTATTGTCAGTCTTTGTTAGCCAGCCCCTTATGATGGTTTCCTCTATTGGCCCAACACTACACTTTACTGTACCCATCCTCACCTACTCTTCTGGTCCCTCTGTTTTCCTTCTCCCTTCTCTATCTTCTGTTCTTTCCTCTCCCCTACCATGTCTCCAAAGTCAGAAACAAATTCCTTTCCTCATCTCAACACAGAAAGCCTGGAGCAGGAGGTGAGGTGGGGGCACATTCTTATACCCCTACTGCTTCTTTACCAAACTCTTTTTTCAAACAAACATACTTCCCTCCTATAGAGGAATTCTAGTACCAGATATTAAAGTAATTCAAAACGTTTTCCACCTGAATACCCATGTATAAACAAAAGTATGCAGAATTATTCTGATGCATAGTTCATGCCAGACCAAGCACTATAATTGTCCTATTCAAAATGGACTGAAAAGAAGGTTTAGAACATCCTGTCTGATTCAGAAGAGTGCCCTTGGCCATGAAGGCTCAGTTGAATCTGAAAAATCCTGGGAAAACTGAGTTTATCTATGTCTCTTGAAGGTATCTTATAAACTGCTGCTACAGAAAAGATGTTCAATTTAGTTGCAAAAATTGTGCAGTGGACGTTTCATATGGTCAAACCAGGTGACCAGGTGATCAATGAAGCTTCAACATATGTGACTTGTTCTAGTTACTACCTAGGGGGTATAAAACAACAACCAATTTATTATTCTCAAGGATTATATGGGTCAGGAATTCAGAAACAGCATAGTAAGCACAGTTTGTATCTGTCCCACAATGTCTGGAACCTCAGCTAAGAAGTCTGAAAGGCTGAGGGTTACTCAATGGCTGAGTACTGGAAATATCTTAAGTCCCTTCCACTCATGTATTTAATGCTGGAACATCTACATGTGGTCTCCCCACCACCTGGGCTTTCTCATAGTATGGTGGTTAGGTTCTGTGGTAAGAGGCCTCTAAGATGTCCCTGATCCCTACCTCTTGGTATTCACAGTCTTATGTAATCCTATCCCCTTGAGTAACTAGGTTTTAACCAATAAAACATGGTAACATTGAGCGGATATTTCTTCTTTTTTTTAGTTTATTTATTTATTTTGAGAGAGAGAGAGAATCAGTGGGGAAGGGGCAGAGAGAGGGGGGTGGGATAAGGATCCAGAACCAGGCTCTGGGCTGACATCAGAGAGTCCAATGAGGGACTCGAACTCATGAACCGTGAGATCATGACCTGAGCTGAAGTCAGACACTTAACTGACCGAGCCACCCAGGTGCCCCTGAGGGGATATTTCTTTCATGATTAGCTTATGAATATTGTGACTTCCGTCTTATTAACAGACTTTCTCTCTTTCGCTGGCTTTGACGAAGCAAGCAGCTGTGTTGGAGAGACCCCCATGACAAGAAATTGAAGGTTACCCTGGCCAATAGCCAGGATGGAAGAGATCCCAGCTCTGGTCAAAACCTTGATTGTAGCCCATGAGAGATCCTGCAGCAGAGGAGCAAACCAAGCCATGGTCAAATTCCTAACTCAGAGAAACTGAGATAGCATAAGTGTGTTGTTGTATATTGGTAAGTTTTGGGGTGATTTGTTATATAGCAATAGGTATCTACTATAGGTTCCAAGAGCATGCATTCCATAAGAGCCATGCAGAAAATGTGTCATTTTTTATGACCTACGTTCCGTTACATAGCATTACTTGCCCCAAACTCACAAACCTGCCCAGACTCAGGGAGATGGAACATAGATCCCATCTCTCCAAAGAAGGTATGTCAAAGTATCATCATAGAACAACATGTGGGAGGACAGATGGTGGTGTGGCCATCTTTGGAAAATACAGTCTGCCACATGGCTCTTTGGCCTTGTCCCATAGCATGGCCTGATCTGATCATGTGTAAATTTTAAGAAAGATTTATATTGTTTTGCTATTTTGAAATTAAGGTTTTGTTTTATGGTCCTCCTGAAATGTCTCTTCTGCTTTTAAGAAATGCTCAAATAATATCTCAGTATGTCACAAGATAAATGGGAATTGGCCTTCCTACAACCAGGGAGACTTCAGAACCATAATTTCCAAGAATGTGACTGACTATCTGAAGCACAAGATTCTCTCCACTTAAGATGACTCCTCATGAATTACGACATTGCCCCGGCTACATGTTCTGAAACATTCCAGCATTGCCCCACACTCCATGCAGGTTGAACAGAAACAGAACAATGAGCGAGGAGGATGTGGTGGGAAGAACAGATGGACACTCAAGCCAGGCTGGGCTCCAGTGATGATTCCAGCATGCCTTAGACTCTTAGAATTTCTGAGTGAGAAGACATCTCAGAGACTGATCAATTCAACTTATACTAGCAATGACAGTAGCTACATTTAGTAAAACCCAGCTACAGCAGCAAGCCCTTTACAGATGAATGAAGTAGACGTCAGTATCCTGATGTAACTCAATACTATGTCAGACTGCCAGTTTGTAAACTCAGGTTTCTACTTTAATGCTCCAATTATTTTAGCTTGAGTCTTCAAAAAAATCTAGGTTTTTACCAAGTTCCCCTGGGGCATACCTACACAGCCCACCTGTTTCTTATGTACTTTTTTTTTAATATTTATTTATTTGGGGGAAAGCACAAGTGGCAGAAGGGCAGAGAGCAGAGGACAGACGATCTGAAGCAGGGTCTGCGCTGACAGGCTGACAGCAGCAAGCCAGATGTGGGGCTTGACCTCACAAACCGCAAGATCATGACCTGAGTAGAAGTCGGATGCTCAACAGACTGAGTCACCCAGATGCTCCATTTCTTCTGTACTTTCTACCTTAGCCAGGTGCCTGGTTCTACATGCAGGACTTGTAGGTCTGATATATGCTTCCCTTAGGGCATGACATTCCTAAGGCTACTGCTCAGCCCCAGCATGAACTGTGCAGACCCTTTCCCCATTTTCCCATTGTGATACCACAGATTGGGAGAGAAGAGAAAAGGATTACAACAGAGAGAAACTTAAAACCCAGTATTACTGTTCCAATTTCCCAGGCCCTGGGTTTGACTTTTACACTCCCTTCTGCTGCTGCCGTGGGCAAGGGCCAGCCTGCCTCCCACAGTGGGAATACTCTTGATTTCCCAAATAGATCCAGATAAAGGAGGTTGTTATTTCCCCACACTTCAATCTAAAGCCCATCTCCTTTGTCCTTATTTCCTGCTTTAGGATTGATCTTTTTCCAAGATACCAGACAACTGAAGTGTCCATTTCAGAGAAGACTCCAACTCTGAAACAATATCAGAGCAAGCATTCTGGCCATAGAACACCATGCATATGATACTGCAGCCCAGCCAAGCCTGAGCCCCATAAAGCCCAGCTAAGATCCTTTTCACATTCTCTCTTCTGACTTGAGTTTATGACCAGGTAATAGTCTTCCAGGCATCTTCAGTGTCTCAGGTCTGTGACTGACTAGTTGAAAAATGGCTCATCCATTTTCTAAAAGCAATAATAAATAGACAGGTGGCAGTCTAAATCCATACTTAGGAAATAAACACTGCTCAAAAAGAAACCATGTGGAGAGATTAAGGCTGCTTAATATAATGACATTTAAAAAAAATTTTTTTTATTTTATTTATTTGAGAGAGAGTGGGCACGAGACAGGGAGAGGGGCAGAAGGAGAGAGAGAGAGAGAGAAATACCAAGCAAGCTCCATGCTCAGCATGAAGCCCAATGCGGGGCTCGATCAGTGACCCTGGGATTATGACCTGAGCCGAAATGAAGAGTCAGATGCTCAGCAGACTGAGCTACACAGGGGTCCCAATAATGACAAAATTTTATACAATTTTGCCAGCCATTTTAGTTTCTTGGAGCCGCAGAATATCAAATCCACCCATTTCAGAGTAAGAATCTTGATCCACATTTGCGAAAGACCCATAGGAAGCTTTTTCCTAGATAGTTCTTCGTTTTAGAGGCATGACCCTCCTTGTGAATTGTAAATGACAGTTCTTTTGCACTCCCTACGTATCAAGAAATCAAAAAATCTTCAGGTTCGATCTCAGCCAAGTTCACCTTCTTGTGCCCACTTTATGGGCAGAGGAAACTGAGGTTCCATGAAATCCAATAATTTGTCTGAATTACACAATTAGAAAGAAAGTGGGAAAGCTGAAATTTGGAACACTAACAGCACCAAGTGCTCTGGTTCTTGCCACTATACCAGGCCACACTTGGTCTCAAAGGAAGTGTTACGTATCACAAAAACATGCTGTGTGAAGACCAGCCAAGCGTGCAACAAATTGGTCCCATTCAGTTTGGGATTACAAGCAGTACAAACAATAGAGCAGCCTTCAAAATGAACTTCCGTTTCCAGGATGAAAAGGAAACATGGGGACACAAGCTCTTAGGAGACACCTGCAGTGAGCAAGACCCATGCCAAAGAAAGGGCATAAAGAAGAGCCTGAAAATAGAGGACTCCAAGGAGGACACTATATCCAACTTTTCATCCCACAAATTTTTGTCAAATGTGTCCTTTGTGCCTGGCTTTATATAAGCTAAGCAACAGGCATAGAACAAGGAAAAGTCAGAGTTCCTGCCCATTTTTAGGCATCCTGATCTGGCAGAAAAGGCAAGCAAGTAAATACTGAGCTTGTATTCCTCTGATTCAAATGAAAGCTTCATCCCGATTAAAACATCCATGGCAACCCTGAGAGCATTTGCACCCAAGGACAGCTGGGGTCTGAACTTGTCATTTTCTTTCCCTACCTGGAGTAGAATCCCTGGGCCAGCCCTGGCTGGGCACCCAACAGGATCCTTCCAGACCTCTGGAACAGCTCATCACCCTCGTAATCGTTTTACCCTGGAGTGTTTTGGCCTTTTGAGGTATAATGTGTGACTACGACTATTGTCAACAGGCAATGACACAAAGCAACTGTCATTTTTGGCAAAGGCCAGCTGAGCAAAAGCTTAACTCAGAAGCCTGTTATGGTTTTTGTGAAAACAGATTACATCAGTGCTTACCCAGGGGTCTCCCAGCCAGGCTAACGAGTGTTTTCTTTCGTGAGTGTGCGTGTGTCAGCCGTGCTCCTGCCTCGTGGGCATGCAGGAACTCCACATAGAGTGAAATGGCACAAAAGTCTCCATATCTCAGTGCTTTGTCATGTTGTCCAGCAGAGCCCTTGGCAAACCTGCTTGGCAGGGAGGCAGACATTCTGAGAAGTCTCTGCATGCCAAGTCCTGTGCTGCGTTCAGGGAGATAGATGCAGGAGGTTAGCCAAGGTCATGGGCTCCCAGGGAAAGAAACATCCACTGAGTGACTGACTGCCATGAGCCAGGTGCTGGGCCAGAGATTTCACTTACTTTACTCATTGAATGGGAACCTGTGTGGCCTCAGCCCCATGTCATTACCCCACCTTGAGGCCACCACTTGGCAAATCCACTCACTACAGCAATGGTGAGTAGTACAGATATTACCCCAGATTCCAATGGGGACAGAAAGGGAACATTTACATTGCGGACCATTAATAAATCTGAGTCTGACACTTCTGTCATCTTCTCCCTCCTCTCCCTCCTCCATCTCTCTGACTCTCCTGAGGCAGAGTTCCTCTCCCCTTTCTCTCCTTCTCTCTCCCTCTCCATACACAGCTTCTTAATCCCCTCCACACCTTTCCCTGTCACTTGCCTAACCCCACACAAAAAGCCTAATAGACAGACACAAAAGACAAGAATGTCCTAATATTCCTCAAACAGGACCCTTGTGGGTCTCACTTTGTCTCATTCATTCATTTAACAAATAGTTACCAAGTGCCCAGCACTGTTTTCACTGCTAACAGTGAACATAATAGACAAAAATGTTTGCCTTCATGTAGCTTCCATAATCCTATCAGGACCCATTTTTACATCTAAGAAAACTGAGGTTCAAGGTCAAATGATCCCACAGTCAGACACATGGAGTCCAAGGCCAAAATTTAGGCCATAAAAAGTAACTAGCAAGATCTATGCAGCGTTTCAAAGGTCCAGCCAGCACCCTGAGGTTTGTAGTGAGACTGGGTGCCTAGAACTTGGAGAACTAGCTGTGGAAGTAGCGCCACAAAATGAGCCCTTGGAAACAAGTAAGTCTGGGTTCAAGCACCAGCTCAGCTATTTACTGACACTAGTTACTTAACTCTTTAAGTCTCCTTTGTCTCGTTTGTAAAATGGGGATAAAATTTGAACTTACCTTATAGACTGTGATATAAATATAAAGATATGTAGATAGACATATAGATATATAGGAATATAGGTAAGAGATATACACACTCATGAAACCCTCACAACAACCCTATGTTGTGCTACATAACATATATATTTGGTGTCTAGCACATAATAATCCCTATAAATATCAATTATTATTTATTTATTCATTTTTTTGCTATTATTATTAGGCAGAAAAATTGGACTACTTGGTAGTAGAAACTCATAACTTATCAGCCTAGTATCCCTCTTTTTCTTCTGGGAACAGACTTTCTCACAATCAGCTCCTCACCCATTATCAACCTCCTAACCAACCAACTCTATCCATGACATCTTCATGGAAGCCACCGTGTTAGTACAATATGACCCTCGTCTCCCAAACATTGAACCCAGCTGCACTAATCAGAATTTTTTCTCCCAGGAAGTTTGCATCTGGAACAGGAAAGAGATATCAATCTCCAGGTAGCTAAAGCTGCTAACGCTAGCAGCCATGTTTTCAGCCACATGAACTGAGGAGCAGAGAAGACCAGTCTACAATAAGAACAAAGAATGAAATTGATGTGCAGAGAGAAGCAGAAATGGGATATGGAAAGCTAAACCATCATTTGTGTGCCTGGTTCTACTTCATTCATCAGGGCCAACTGCAGTTTTGTCCTTGACTTCCAGGAGAAAACTCTATAAGTAAATTCCTTGTTTTTCCCCACACTGCTTTGATTTGGGATTTTATTCCTTGCAATTAGTAAGAGTCCTAACTACATACAGGTCTAATCCAGCAAACTTGGCCTTGATACATGGGGTACACAGGCCTCTAAGGGCTCCTCTCTAAGGACATCCCTTAATAGTCAGGATTAATTATTCCCAGTCAGTTTAATAACCCTCTTCTTTTCCTGTTGATTTATTGGCATGAGGAGGTCAGCATGGCCAAGTGGTAGTCTTTACTTCCAGATTAATGGTACCATTGAGGTGTTCCATGGCAGAAACAGTCCTCCCTTGTGAAATAAGACTTCTAGACTACCAGAGCCTAAAATAGTAGAGATGGGAAACAAAAATTTTGCTAGTGGACAACTAAAAGGAACTGTAAGAGGAACCACTCCCATCTCCACCCCTTGATGCCTAGATCCATTAAAAACTATTAGCAAAATAGCAACATATATTGGTCACTGATTTAAAGCACATATTATATCCTGGAAGACTTTGCCCCAGCTCTACAAAGTGTTTCCACCCAGCTGGTACCATAACTAAGTCTAAAAAGTTTTTACTATTACTAAAGGTCATACCACCACTTTCTCAGGTGAGTTGCTTCAAGGTGATGGGCAACATTACAAGACCAGCAAATTTTATGAGTATGAGCCCATTACCACACTTCAGTTTCAGTGCATTCCCTGATCAGAAGCAATGTTCTGTGAAATACCATGTGAATAAAACATTCTGTAAGTCTCAGGATGGTGGTTCTGGTAGAAACATGGTGAATAGGGAAGGTAAATTTGTATTCAGAATAAGTGTTTATTTCATTGAGAAAAAGTTCTGTCCCTTCCATGATGGACATGATCCTTTGTAATCAACCTTCCACCAGGTGGCTTTCTAGTGCTCCCAGAGAATGGTGCCATATTGAATGCTCAGTGTTGGTCTCTGCTGTTGGCAGGCTGGACATTCAGCAGTGATGATTGGAAGTACATGTTGCTGAGCCCATTAATAAATAACCTCCATGGAGCATTTCATTTGGTTTCCACTGGACTAAGATAGGGCTGGCTGAGAAAAGAGATTAAAAGATGTCCACAGACAGGTCACCTCATCCATCTGCGTATTTATACCCTCTTCTGATGAGATTTCTGTTTGGTGAGCATTCACATGGGACACAATATCTTAACACTCTGATCATATTAGAAATTTCTACTCACAGAACTTCTTATCCCAATTTTTCAGCCATGACCCTTCTCAGTCTTGACTACCCAGCAAAACTATTAGCCACTACCCACGTGTCAAAACAGATCCAGACTTCTGCCAACTGGGAGGATTTTTCTCCTCTCTTACCCTTCAAAGCCACCCATGTTGGCAGGCCTGCAGTTCTATAACCATCTACTTTGGGGTAGCACCAGCATACTATAGAGACCCATCTTTAAGCCAGGCCTGGAATTTTTCCTCCTCAGCCAACTTGTTATAGGGAACTCCCCAGGAGACCACAGATTCAGGTTAAGAGGGAAAAGGCAATGTGGTAGGAGCATGGACTGTGGGAACATGTGCCATTTACTTCTGTAACTTATTTGCACCTTCTGGACTTGCTTGAGCCTGATCTCATATATACCACTTTCATTTAATGATGAAACAACATATTTCATTCCAGCAAATGACCAATTTTATGGCTTGGAGGATTAGACAACATCCAGTTCATGATGGGCAACTTATGTTGCATAGTAACTTGGTGACTCATGGTCAATCATTCAGTTTCTACTAAGGCCCAACCTTAGTAGAAAACCTTAGTAAACCTTCTACTAAAGTTTCTACAACTTAGAAACTGTTTCTTCAGAGAATACTTGTCTACAGAGGATAGTAAAGCTTTGCCTCCAAATCCTAAGTGTCTGGGCTGTGATTCACCTACAGGAGCCTGCTAAAGTTGCCACACAGAGTCCCTATCTGCCAGAGGCACTTCAAGTATCATTGAATATGCTTCATTATACAGACCAAGTGGTAGAGCTGTTTGTATGGCATCCTGGACCAGATGCAGAGCCTTCTCTTGTTTGGTGTCTCATTCAAAACTGGCAGTCGTTTAGGTTTCTCAACAAGTTAGTGAGAGTTACATGCCCAAATGAGTTGTATGTTGCCTCAAAAACCTAAAGAAGCGCAATCAGTATGGTATCTCTCGCTCAGTGGGGGGAAGGGCCAGATGCAACAACTTTTTCTTCACTTTGGAAGAGATCTCTCACTAGGCCCCAGACCACTGGGCCTCTAGAAATTTTACAAAGGTGGCAAGCCCCTGAATTCTTCGGGAATCTATTTCCCAACCTCTGTATGCTTCTATCTTTCTAATGTATCTAGCATAGCTGTTGCTTCCTGCTTATCAGGAAGCATGATATCATCAGCATGATATCATCAATCTACTAAACCAGGGTGATTCAAAATGGAAGGGCAATTAAGGTCCCTTGGAACAAGATAATGTCATAGGCCTGAAGAGTTGATACACACCTGAGGTAGGATAGTGAAGATATATTGCTGCCCCTACCAATTGAAAGCAATCTGCTTCTGGCAGTTTTACTAACAAATAAGGTGGGGGCGGGGGAGGATTCAGATCAACAGCTGCATGCCAGGTGTGTTGAACTGTTCCAACAATAAAATTACATCTGTAACCACCACCTAATTCAGTTTACAATAATTCATGCTTCAAGATGAATCTATCACAAGGTAGGCATTATTTTACAATTTACAGATGAAAAGGCAAACCACAAAAAAAGTTCACACACTATGAAGGGTAAGACTCTGGATTTGAATCCAGCATCCGTTATGCTTTATCATTGTCCTACCACAGCCTTTAAACCATGATTTTTCCCATTTGGACTTTTGATCTAAGTCATGTAAAGATCTATCAAACCCTCCAGAAACAAGAGAATGAATTATCAGAAAAGATATACTGTTCCCAGAAGATACAAAGGAAGTGTCTAATAAATATTGATTATATAAACCTTGTCCTTATCAAGCTTTATTTGTATCTCCCTGTAGTAGGTAATACAGATAAATAAATGGGAGCTTACAACATAGTGTGAATAAGTGTAATGATAAGAATGGGTCTTGTAAGAACACATAGGAAGTGCCTTAACCCAAGTATGGGAGTCAAGGAAATTTTTCTCAGAGGAAGTGATACTTGAACTGAGATGTATAGGATCAGTAGGAGTTGGGCAGACGAAGTAGGGCAGGGCAAAGGGTGGGGGCAAGGAATAGAAACGAGTACAGGAAACGGCAAGTGCCAAAGCCTTGAAATGACAAACAGCACAGTGGATTCATTCAGCAAGTCTGGACCGCAGAGTGTGAGGAAGGTAAGAACAAGAGATGAGGCTGGAAGACTACACATGGGCCAGATCACGAATGAACTTAAGGAGTTTGTATTTTACCTTGAAGATAATAGAGTCATTGAAGAAATTTAAGCAGAGGATACCATGACAGTTACGCACTTTAGAAATATTACTAAAGCTACAGAGTGAAGGCTGGAGAATGGGAAGCTACTGCAGTAGTTGAGATTAAAGACAATGGCCCAAACTCGGGTTGTGACAAAGGGAATGCCAGAAATGGGTAGGCTGGGGGCGCCTGGGTGGCGCAGTCGGTTAAGCGTCCGACTTCAGCCAGGTCACGATCTTGCGGTCTGTGAGTTCGAGCCCCGCGTCGGGCTCTGGGCTGATGGCTCAGAGCCTGGAGCCTGTTTCCGATTCTGTGTCTCCCTCTCTCTCTGCCCTTCCCCCGTTCAGGCTCTGTCTCTCTCTGTCCCAAAAATAAATAAACTTTGAAAAAAAAAAAAAAAAGAAATGGGTAGGCTGGAGACACAACTGATCGGCTGTTTGACAGATGTGAAATGGATAGGCTGGAGACACAACTGATCGGCTGTTTGACAGTTATGTCAAAAAAAATTTCAACTGAGTTTCAGCTGTGGTAACCATACAGCATATGATGATAACTAGAGCTGAGGAAGAATGTAGAGTTAGAAGAGGAAGACAGGATATTAATGGTGAAATCCTGACAAGGAATTCAATAGAAATTGGGGGGGGGGGGGCGGTGGGAGAATAAGAAATCCAGGTCCACTGAAAGTCTGTGTCAACTCTTCTGTGTCTCATAGTTAAATAATTAATCGTAGACAACAAGTTGTATGCAACTTTTAGAACATCTGAAGGAGAAGATTAGACTGTATCAATGAAAGACTTTTTCTGTTATTTCAGAATGCAAAAGGCCGACTGGGAGACGTAGTTTAGATGCTGAAAGATTGACATTTCTCAGTAGTCTAGTAGTCAATGAAAATAGGAAATGCGAAATCAGCAGCATTGTCTTGACTTTTCCAGGCTATGTGGAGATGTCACTCCTCATGCCCCACTTGAACAGGGTCTGGAAGGATTTTTGTGATGGAAAACTAACATATATTTGTATATGAACCTTCATGGACTGGAGAGGAAATTTTGAAAGAGTGGCACAGCACTCTGAGAATTGTGATTCTTCTGGAGAGTAGCAGAGATGGAGCAGATTGGAGATGGGTGACGTTATAGGCTTCTATTGTTTAAATACAGTTTTGACACATGTAACAATAGTGTCGACCCTGGGAATAACAACAACAATGACAAAGCAAAAACAAAAAGCTGTGATTTCCACCTTCAATAGCCAAGCAATCTTGAAAAAGAAAAGCAAACCTAGAGGTATCACAACTCCAGATTGCAAGTTATATTACAAAGTGGTGGTAATTAAAACAGTATGGTAGTGGCATAAAAATAGACAGATCAATGGAATAGAACATAAAACCTAGATATAAACCCACAATTATATGGTCAGTTAATCTTCAACAAAGGAGGAATGATTATACAATGGGAAAAAGACAGACTCTTCAACAAATGGTTTTGGGGAAAACTGGACAACTACATGCATGAAGAATGAAATTGGACCAGGCCATCTGGGTGGCTCAGTTGGTTAAGTGTCTGACGTGAGCTCAGGTCATGATCTCCATGGCTCACATGTTCAAGCCCTGCATCGGGCTCTGTGTTGACAGGTCAGAGCCTGCAGCCTGCTTTGGATTCTGTATCTGCCTTTCCCCTGGTCTCTCTCTCTCTCTCAAAAATAAACATTAAAAAAATGTTTTTAAAGAATGAAATTGGACCACTTTCTAACACCATACACAAAAATAAACTCAAAATGGATTAAAAACCTAAATGTAAGACCTAAAACCATAAAAATCCTTGAAAAGAGCACAGGCAGTAATTTCTCTGACATTTCTAGATACGTCTCCTGAGGCAAGGGAAATAAAAGCAAAAATAAACTATTAGGACTTCATCAAAATAAAAAGTCTCTCACAGTGAAAGAAACAACAAAACTAAAAGGCAACCTGTAGACTCGGAGAAGATATTTACAAATGTTATATCTGGTAAAGGGTTAGTACCCAAAATATATAAAGAATTTATACAGCTTAACACCAAAAAAGTCCCAAATAGTCCAATTAAGAAATGGACAGAACTGGGGCGCCTGGGTGGCTCAGTCGGTTGGGCATCCGACTTCAGCTCAGGTCACGATCTCACGGTCTGTGAGTTCAAGCCCTGCATTGGGCTCTGGGATGATGGCTCAGAGCCTGGAGCCTGCTTCCGATTCTGTGTCTCCCTCTCTCTCTGCCCCTCCCCTGTTCATGCTCTGTCTCTCTCTGTCTCAAAAATAAATAAAAACGTTTAAAAAAATTAAAAAAAAAAAAAGAAATGGACAGAAGACATGAATAGACATATTTCCAAAGAAGACATACAAATGGCCAACATACACATGAAAAAATGCTCAACATCACTTATCAGGGGAAATACAAATCAAAATCACAATGGGCTATCACCTCACACCTATCAGAATGACTAAAGTGTTATCAAGGATGTGAGAAAAAAGGAACCTTCATGGACTGTTGATGGGAATGCAAACTGGTGCAACCACTGTGAAAAACAGTACGGAGTTTCCTCAAAAAGTTAAAAATAGAACTATTCTGGGGCGCCTGGGTGGCTCCGTCAGTTAAGCGGACTTCGGGTCAGGTCACGATCTCGTGGTCCGTTAGTTCGAGCCCCGCGTCGGGCTCTGTGCTGACTGCTCAGAGCCTGGAGCCTGTTTGAGATTCTGTGTCTCCCTCTCTCTCTGACCCTCCCCCGTTCATGCTCTGTCTCTCTCTGTCTCAAAAATAAACGTTAAAAAAATTAAAAAAAAAAAAAAAAGAACTATTCTACTATTCAGTATTTGCACTACTGGGTATTTACCCAAAAAATACGAAAACACTAATTCAAAAGGATACATGTACCCCTTTGTTTATTGCAGCATTATTAACAATAGCCAAACTATGGAAGCAGCCCAAGTGTCCATTAATAGATGAATGGATAAAGAAGATGTGATATATAGATATAGATGATATAGATATAGATATAGATATAGATATAGATGTATGAAGAATGCTATTCAGCCCTTAAAAGGAATGAAATCTTGCCATTTACACTGACATGGACAGAGCTAGAGAGTATAATGCTGAGTAAAACAAGTCAGTCAGAGAAAGACAAATACCATATGATTTCACTCATGTGGAATTTAAGAAACAAAACAAATGAGCAAAGGGAAAAAGAGAGAGAGAGAAACCAAGAAACAGACTCTTAATTATAGAGAACAAACTGATGGTCACCAGAGAAGAGGTTGTGGGGGGATGGGTGAAAGAGGTGATGAGGATTAAAGAGTACACTTATCATGATGAAATTAATTAATTAAACAATTAATTTTTAACAAACAGTGATTTTAACCATTGTTTTTCAAGTTTAGCTACACATTGGAATCGCCCAGGGAGTTTAAAAAATTACTGAAACAGGGGCACCTGGGTGGCTTAGTCGGCTGAGTGTCTGACTTCGGTTCAGGTCATGATCTCATGGTTCATGAATTTGAGCTCTGCATCAGGCTCTGTGCTGACAGCTCAGAGCCTGAGGCCTGATTTGGATTCTGTGTCTCCCTCTCTTTCTGCGCCTCCTCTGCTCATGCTCTGTTTCTCTCTGTCTCTCAAAAAATGAATAAAAATGTTTAAAAAATAGAATAAAAAGAGAAATGAAAGTCTACCTCAGGGACTTCTGGGAACTTCTCATTAACCCAAACTGTATTTCAAGGCCATCTCAGGTTGTAATGAGGCCTTGGAATTTGTGTGCATTGCTTTCAAGATTCTATGGTAGAAGACAAGGGAGAAGGTAGTTAAGATTGTTATTGGGTGAGCCAACCTACAATGTCTACAAAACATGAATGTACTACTTTTGTATTTTTTAATGTAAATATAGTAGTATAAAGACTGTAAGGAAATAACATACCTGGGAGAAATTTCATCATAACCTGACCTGTCTACCACACTATTTTACACTCATAGAAGTCCATCCAAACCCCAAACCTCTCTGCTGCTTTTTCTGAAGCTATGTTAATTAGTTAATACAGCAACCTTTTCAAACCCAAAGTTTTATTCCAGTAGAAAAGAAGCAATCATTAGGCTAAGCCTGGTGAGTGGAATGACCACAAAATTTTCCCCAAAGTCCTGGCCTTCTTTTGCTTGATAGTCTCCAAAATAAAGTTAATTTCTCTGCTGACCTGATGTTCACATTAAACTGTTTGTTGCCAAGGGTTTGAATTACTGCAAATATGTCCCTTGGGTTTATCCCAGTTGAATTAATAATCAGAGCCCCCACCACGATCTCTTGTTTGGCAGTTACTCTCATTCCAACCTCCCTCCTGAATTTAAAACTCATGATTTCCAACTGCCTGCTGGATAAGAACATATCAATGTCCCACGAGCAAATCAACCTTGGTATGTCACCATGATCTCATGATGTTCCCCCCAAACTGCTGCATTCCCCATCTCAGTGATTAGTCAAGTCCAGTGATCAAGTTGTTCAAACTACAGATCTCAGAACTATGCTCATATCTTCTCTTTTCTTTATCTCTTATTTCCATACATGCTTTCCAATCTTTCTCTTCTCTAATTCACACCCAACTCACCTTCTATCTGGATTATAAACCAAATGTCATTCAAATCATTCCAATGTCCTGAGGGTAGCAAATATTGTGACTTCAAGAAATGGAAACAAAAGCCAGTGGGGTTGAAGAATAAACACAAAGAGAGTGTCAGGAGATGAGGTCAGAAAGGCAGGCTGGGTCCAAATCCTGTATAAGTTATATTCAAGAGTAAGACATGCTAATATATATAATTGTGATGGAAAGCCATTGTAGGGCTTGCTAATGAACGTGTACCAACTCAATACACTCTATGTCATTCGCTCTTCATACTGGCCTCAAACCACTTTGGTAAAACGTACATCAAATTACACTGAAAACCCATTGTACCCATAATCCCAGTCTGATCATGAGAAAAACATCAGGCAAATTCCAATAGGGGGCATCCTACAATATTCTTTTTTTTTTTTTTTTTTTTTTTTTTTTAAATTTTTTTTTCAACGTTTATTTATTTATTTGGGACAGAGAGAGACAGAGCATGAACGGGGGAGGGGCAGAGAGAGAGGGAGACACAGAATCGGAAACAGGCTCCAGGCTCTGAGCCATCAGCCCAGAGCCTGACGCGGGGCTCGAACTCACGGACCGCGAGATCGTGACCTGGCTGAAGTCGGACGCTTAACCGACTGCGCCACCCAGGCGCCCCTCCTACAATATTCTTGACCATACTCCTCAAAACTGTTGAGGTTATTAAGAGGAAAATCTGAGAAATTGTCATAGCCAAGAGAAGCCTAAGGAAACGTCGATTGAATGTAATGTGAGATCCTGTAACAGAAGATGGGCACTAAGCAAAAACTAAAGAAATTTGATAAACTAGGAACTTTAATTAATAATAAGGTATCAGTATGGGGTGCCTGGGTGGCTCAGTTCGTTGAGCATCCGACTTCAGCTCAGGTCATGATCTCATGGCTCGAGAGTTCGAGTCCTGTGTCAAGCTGTGTGCTGACAGCTCAGAGCCTGGAGCCTGCTCCAGATTCTGTGTCTCCCTCTCTCTCTACCCCTGCCCTGCTCACACTCTGTCTCTCTCTCAAAAAAATAAACATAAGAAATTTTTTTTTTAATTTTTTAGAAATAATAATAATACGGGGCGCCTGGGTGGCGCAGTCGGCTAAGCGTCCAACTTCAGCCAGGTCACGATCTCGCGGTCTGCGAGTTCGAGCCCCACGTCAGGCTCTGGGCTGATGGCTCAGAGCCTGGAGCCTGTTTCCGATTCTGTGTCTCCCTCTCTCTCTGCCCCTCCCCCGTTAATGCTCTCTCTCTGTCCCCAAAATAAATAAACTTCAAAAAAAAAAATTAAAAAAAAAAAAAAGAAATAATAATAATGTATCAGTATAAATTAGTTCATTGCAATAAATATATCATGCTAGGGAGCCTGGCTGGCTCAGTAATTAGAGCATGCAATTTTTGATCTCAGGGGTTTGAGGTCTAGTTTCTGTCTGGGTTATAGACTACTTAAAAAAAATAAATTAGGGGCGCCTGGGTGGCTCAGTCTGTTAAGTGTCTGACTTGATTTCAGCTGAGGTCATGATCACATGGTTCATGAGATCAAGCCCCATGTCAGGCTCTGCACTCACAGCACAGAGCCTGCTTAGAATTCTCTCTCCCTCTCTCTCTGTCTCTCTTCTTCTCGTGCCTTCTCTCTCCCTCTCTCTCAAAATAAATAAATAAACATTTAAAAAATGTTTAAAAAATAAAATTTTTAAAAAATATGCATACACACATATTATGCTAAATGTAAGATGTTAATAATAAGGGAAACTATGTGGATCTATGCAGGAACTCTCTGTAGTACCTGCTCAGTTTTTCTGTGTACCTAAAATGTTCTAAAAAACAAAGTATGTTAATTTAAAAGGAAAAAACTCTATAGTAATTCCTTAGTTCCTAAAGGACAAAGGCTAAACCCAGAAGCACAACGTGTGCTTAGGGCATTTTTCCAAGCCAATTTTTCATATTCCTTCGCACACACACCCAAATTACACCATAGCTACAATGAACATTTAACTTTTCCACTGACATCCCAGGCCCTTCTGTGCCTCTGAGTCTTTGCACATGCTGTTCACTCTGCCTGGAATGCCATACTCTGCCGATCTCAGCTTAGCTAACTCTTCAGTGATTCGACTCAAGTGTTTCCCCTAATTCTTCCAATTCATTTGTCCTGTGGCATTCCATAGCTCTTGAAACATGACACATTCTCTGCCACAACAAACTCTAGAAGAACAAGCTGTCCAGATCAACCATCTCTCCTTTACCATCATGGTCTGAGCAGCTCCCCAGGCCATCTCCACCGTTTACATTTTCCAAGGCAGACCAAAGCACAGTATGAACCCTCCCATGCCCACAACCGCAGGAGATCCATATCAAGCTCTCAGGGTGGTCCTGTTGACTTCCTTTCCTTCCATGTGAAGTGACTGGAGAAGCATTCAGTTCTGTTACACAGATTAGGTGGAGATCAAACTTCATAGCTTTTCCAAAGAAATCCTCTTTACAAACATCCTCTCTTTCCATGCATTTTATACCTTTGACATAGGTGAGCAACCCAATGAATTCTGTTATCAGTTTCAGGTATTCTTCTTCAGATATTCTTCTCTGAATATCTATAAGTTGATTTGTCTTGGGACTTGCTTTGCTCTTCTGACCTCTAGCATATAGTGCTGGATATGCCTACAGGCTTCAACATTCCTTCCCACATCCTTCTTTCTGCCTTCCCATGCTCAGAGGCTAGAAAGTTAAAACAACAGTTCCCCTGCAGCCAGGATACTAAGTTCAATTAAGAGTCCTCCAATGAGACTAAGAAGACATAAATAGGATGGAGAGCATCACCCCACTGCCATTTTGTCTTGGCAATCAAGGTCATTAGCACCTGAGTATAGAAAGCTAGAGGGGCAGCTGATCTCAGCTTTTCAGTGGCTCCTTGCCACTTTCCTGGGTATTAAGAGGCAGCTGTGATGCTCATGGCAGAGTTGACAGAAGAGGCATCAGCTCTGTGATCCCAGCTCACAGCCACAGCCGTCCATTCTTGAACACATTAGTTCTGATGGTAGTCCCTAACTCTAGCTACGCCAGCTCTTCCAATGATTTGGAAAGCACCTAACTCCCTACACTAAATCCTTGCATGCTTAAAATATCTAGACTAGTTTCCGTATCTATATTAGTCTGCTCAGGCTACTGTAACAAAATACCACAACTGGGTGGCTTAAAAACAGAAACATTTGCTCACAATTCTGGATGCTGGAAGTCCAAAATCAAGGTGTTGGCAGGGTTAGTGTCTCCTGAAACCTCTCTCCTTGGCCTGCTGGTGGCCAATATCTTGCTGCCCCTTCACATGCTCACCCCTCTCTGCATATACACCCGTGGTGTCTCTCTTTGTCCCCTAATTTCCTCTTATTATAAGGAAACCAGTCAGATTTTATTGGGGCTCACCCTATCATCCTCATTTTAACTTAACTGTCTCTTTAAAGACCCTCTCTCCAAACTGTCACATTCTGAGGTAGTGACTGTGTCTAGAGTTTTGATATGTGAATTTGGGGGGAGACACAATTTAGTCTATAACACTATCCTTCCCTGAAACCTGACTAATATAGATAGATAGATAGATAGATAGATATAGATATAGGTATCTCAATGTGTCTGTCTATACTTCCAATTTAACATCCTTTAACAAACGAATGAACAAATAAACATGGCAGGGCTTCACAGTAAAAGTTCATCATTAAGTCACTTTCTTCTCTTTGTAAATGTTACTAAATTTCCTTTCCAACCTCTCTACCTTCTGGCCATTTTTTATTCTGCAGTTCTTAAGGAAGGCAGAAGAGACCTTCTTTATTAGCTACCTGTTGCTACTTACCAATATTACCACAAATTTAACTGCTTAATACAATACATACTTATTATCTCATAGTTTCTATGGTTCAAAAAACCAGACATGACTTAACTGGACCCTCTGCTCAGGGCTTCAGAAAGCTGCAATTAAGCATCAGCCAGGGCTCTGTTCTCATCTGAGGCTAGCCTAGAGAACAATCTACTCCAAACTCACTCAGAATTCAGTTGGCAGAATTCAGTTCCTTGTGGCTGTAGGATTCCAGGCTTCAGTTTCATGCTGCCTGTCAGCCAGTGGCCACCTTAGCTCTTAAAGCCTGCTCACAGGTTCTTGGCACATGGAGTGTGGCCAACATGGCCATTTGCTTCCTCAAAGCCAAGAGAGCAGTTAGCAAGATGGTACGAAAACCATATACAACATAATCAATAGTCATGTACATTCACGACTTTTGCTGTATTCTCTTGGTTAGAAAGAAGTCACAGGCTACACCCACGCTCAGAAAAAGGGGATTACACAAAGGTGGGAATGCCAGAACTAAAGTTCATAGAGGTCACCTTAAGAGCCTGCCACAATTCATTTCTGCTTTCTTCCCTCTGTTAGGGTCTCTGTGATTAGGAACCTGAGCCTATCCAACAACCACAAACATAGAAAAGGGGCATGGGGCCCTCAATCAGAGCAAGTACCTCTTTTAGCATACACTCCTGCACAGGAGCTGTCTGAAGGCAGAGAGCCCATCTGTCTTGGCTGTCCTAGGTCTAAGAGTGGCAGAAGAATTCAGGCTGTGATGAGACCCTGAGCTGTCTGAACGTCTCCTGGTTGCTATTCCAATCTCAAAGGAACCCCCACAGAGACAGTTACAGTTCTTTGCATTTCAACAAGCCCCAGAGGACCCAGCATGCTCCTCTTAATACCTTAATTAAGCTCCTCCCTTAATACCTTAATACATAGGACCTCGTTCCTCTGAAGGGCCAGGACCTTGCCCATTTTTCTTTTTAAGTCTTCACAGTTCTGACCCAAGGTCAGGCATATGGTAGGTGCTCAATATACTTTAGGAAGAATGGATTAACTCCACAATTTAAAAACAAATGACTGTGAAATCAGAACCTAAAGAACTTGGAGAATTTGTTAAACTACTAAAAAAATGGAGTGAGAGCCATATAACAGAGTTCTATTACTCAGATATAGAAAGGTGGCCAGAATAGATTAATGAAAATGAAGTTTCATGTGATTATGTTTTTTAAAGAAAAAAAAATAATATGTATTAATAATGATAATAACTGGCACAATGATTATTGTCCATGATAGTCTACATTTTATTTTTCTATCGTGTGTGACATTTTTCTATTCTGATTTAAGACAACGAAAAGGATTATATAGGACCCTAGGAAGCCAAATGTCTCCTCAATTAATCATGCCTCTTTTCTCTGTTTTTTTTTCCCTGTTTTTATATGGTTATTATGCTGATAATTCAGGGAATTCCATTTAATTCAACAAACATTTGTGGAGGACCTACCACGTGTAAGGTATTAGACATTAGACAGAGTGTCTCACGATCCAGTGATGGATAAGAGCGGGAAGGTGAGTGGTGTAACAGTGTTGTGACATGGCTTTGCAGCTGCTTGAATAGCCATATACACAGCAGGTTGATAAATAACTGGTTGTCCACCAGCAGGAAGTTTCCCATGCAAAGTCACAGTTACTCTTCATATACCCTGCCCTCGTCAACATTTTTATCTATGACTTCAGTGAAGAAGATAAGCACAAAATTCAGAGTAATAGCTAAGAGCTAAAAGAAGCATGATGCAAAATAATCTGAACAGCGTGAAGTTCAACAAGAATCATTGCTAAGTTTTGTATTTAGTTTCAAAACACCAACGGTACAAATTCATGGGGATTCTTGTCTTGGCGGTAATTCATGTAAAAAAAAAAAACAACAACTGGGTTTTTTATTGACCACGGATTCATTATGAGGCATTAATGGAATGTGGCTGATAAAAACAGAGGCCAGGGCAATTCTTGACCACAGTCATAAATCTAGTGTGCAGATAAGAGGCTGACAGGTCAATCCTGTTCTAGTCAGATCACACTGGAGTCTATTTTCACTTGTAGGCACTCATTTCACTGTTGGAACAAGGCATCCTTAACCCATTTTTGTGAAGAAGTATTTTCTCACATTCCTGTTCCATCCTGGGTTCTCACACCCCCCAAAAGCAGTGTACTAAAATGGGATAATGAGGTCTACTCTTCTGACGTAGCAAGGTTACAAAGCACTGATGTCACATGAACCAGGTTTCTTACACAGATTTCAGTCATGCCAGCTTTGTGTTGACTTATTCGTTTATTGCAGCCTCCTCTCCGTAGGGACTCAGGCCTAAATCTGGGGATGATGAAATGACCAGAAATCTGACTTACAACCACAATGTGTGCTCCAAATGACTCCTCCCTCCTACTACAGTCACAACACAACCTTTGTCCTTGAACCAGCTGCCCTGCCTAGATTCTTATTCTTCCTGTAAAGACCCTAAGGCACCAACCTTGCCAAACTCCTATAGGAGTCTAAATCCACCATTTAGTTTGAAAACTGAGATCCCTGCTACTCTCTATAAATGCCTCCCCTCCCTTACCAGCAATCCCTCCCAACTCTGGCTTCCCATGTTCTCCAGGCCTGAGAATTGGGAGTGTGCAAAAGTGTAAGGAGGTAAGTAGGAAAAGGAGGAGAGAAAGAAGTAAAGAGATTAACCCTGACCTCAAAGATGGGTCTTTTTTGCAATTGCTCCAACAAATCATGGTTCTTTCTTTTCTTTTCTCTTTGTCCCAAAACCCTCTTCAGTGCACATACCTGCCCAGGGGCTGAGGGAATCCCAGGCTTACAGAACCTACTCCCTCCAAAAGAGTTGATCCTATAACTAGAACCAGTTCAGCAGGGCCACCTCCCAGTCCAGGCAAGATGCCAAGGATCTGCTGAGCCAGAACTTCTTCCTTATCCTCAACAAAGGCCTGAGAAACTATGGTCTGTCCAACTAATGCCCTTGGGCTAGAGGTGTGCGTATCACATCTATAAGTCAGACTTTGTGTTCAACACTGTGAATGCTTTATCTCATTTAATATCTGTGGTAAAAAAACAAAACAAAAACAAAAACAAAAAAAAAACTATGCTGTGATGTCTTGGTTAACATATCTTCCAACTGCAAGAACAGAAAGCTCTACTCAAAATGGCATCAAGTGATGGGGATTATTGGTTTACACACTAGAAACAATAGAAGTGGAACAGGCTTCAGGGTGGGTTGATTTAGGAGTTCAGCAACTTCTTTCAGTAGTCCTGTTTAGCATCTCTCCACTCCAGGAGCTTCTTGGTGGCTCGGTTGGTTAAATGTCTGACTCTTGGTTGGGTCAAGTCATGATTTCACAGTTCCTGGGTTCCAGCCCCACATCAGGCTCTGTGCTGACAGTGTGGAGCCTGCTTGGGATTCTCTCTCTTTGCCCCTCCCCTGCTCTCTCTCTCTCTCTCAAAATAAATAAACAAATTTAAAACAACAACAATAACAAAAATATCTTTCCACTCTACCAGCCGCAATAAGAGCTTCCATTTAGGGCTGGCCCCTGTTGCAGTCTCAGAGTGGCTTTCTGTTGCTACTGGAACCACATATATCCCCCATTCTTATCTAGCAGGAGACAGGGAACGTTATTTCTTTTTCTCCTGGAAGTAACCAGTAAACTTTGGCAAGCTCATTGGCCTGAATTAGGCCACACTCACCATTACAGCTGCAAAATGGAAGTGTATTAGGCCTGAGCCTTCAATAATGGAGTAGTCTGTTGGGCAGAGTTGTGAATACCCTAACAAAAGTCATGGTAGTTACCAAGAGAAGCAGAACAGATACTGGAGAAGCAACCCCAAGGCTCTCATAGGTACACACTACATCAGTTTTGCTAAGAAGAAACTGAACCTCAGAGAACCTATGGAACTTTGTAAGTAAGGGAGCCAAGATTCTCACCCATCCCTGTCTGGCCCAACACCAGGATACCTTGAGGGATGAAACTAATGAAAAACTGGAATAGTCATCCTTCACCTTCAGCCTTAAGCATATAGGTGGGAAAGAGGAGCAGGGGCTTCATGAGACTGTAAAGATCTCAGCCACTGTGTTGGCATTCAGGAGTCACTGAATCAACCTACCCCACAAATCTGAGGCAGCTTTGAATGTGGAGACATCAGCTGGTACTATGCCTAGCTTATCAAACATCTATAAACTGAAGACAGATTGCAAATCTATTGCCCATGATGAAAAGTTCTAGAGCACTGCCTTCCAAGTCCATTCTGGGTTAAATCCATTTAACCTGGTTAAACGAGGCTGTGGTCTAGCTTGGAAACCCTGCCACAATGCATAACATTGCTCCTCCTGCAAATATCTTCCAAGTTCCAAAGGACAGATTTGCAAATAGACTTCTGGAGCACAGCCCCAACCACTGCTGGGAACTGCCTTTCTTTGACTTGTTTATTCGGGAAAGCTGTTCTGGACTTTCACCCAGCAGCTGCCTGGCAGGAGGTGACCTGGATTTGGCCAACAGAGGGTGGGGCCAGCAGGAGGGTAAAGCTGATAGCTACTGCTCAGTGCTAACTGGACACCAATCTGTACCCTGGGAAGGGAGAAGGGCAGAGCATTCATAGGCCATAGTACAGCTGGTCTCTGACAGGGACTTTATGTAAGGAGTGCAAGTCTCCCCTTCCAACCCCACTTCCACTTGGTGGAAGAAGGATAGACAAGGTTGCATGCACTCATGTGACTTGAAAGCCTTTTACAAGTTTTGAGGGTCAGCAAGCATAAATTTTCCTTTAAGCAGCTGATGTTTCTCCTTCCTGTTGAAGTCTCTCACAAGGCAGCATCAGGTTTGAGGATCGTGGCCTGCGGCGGCTGCACTAACCTTAAAGAGTTCTGTGGTCTCTTTTGAGTGATTTTTCTGTTCCTGGTCCTGGCAAACTTATCCATTTTCTGACAATATTTAGAGTCTGATGTAAGTGTGAACTAGATAATGACCTTTAAAGTCATAGCATGTTGTTCTCTTTAAAGCTTTACTTTTTTCCTCAGAGCATCTGCAAAGTCCTCTGACCCCTCTGCATGGTCTCTTGGTGACTTCCCCAAGTTTCTGTCCACTTGTTGGGGTGGGGACTAGTGGATGATGGGCAGAACCTTCATGTGTCTTGGGCCATAAGGAGTTTCTGAGCCAGTTGAAACCATTCCTTATGCTTCAGAAGCTCTTGCAGCCCATTCTGAGATGCATAATACTGACTGGCTCATCTCAGGCCTATCTTTGTCTCTGGGTATTTTTGGATCTTTCCCCAAAACACATACAAGAGCATACAACGAGCTCCCCCCATGAGTAGTTACTAGAACTTGGCTAACATTTCAAGCTTGACATGACTAAAGCAATACCATATCTGCAGCTTAACTTTAGGTGACTCACCAGAAGAACTATTTTAAACAAAATGTGTAGAGACTGAGATTACATTTGTTCTAGGAAAAACAGACTGAAGGGACAAAAAGCTAATATAGTGTTTTGAAATGCTCTTTTTAAGTTCATAGAAGCCCTGCTGTATTTTCTTGACAGCATGCTAGTCACCAAACACAACAGGAGGGGCAAAGATGGTATCTAAAACACTCAAACTGGGGCACCTGGGTGGCTCAGTCAGTTGGTTGGGTGTCTGACTTCAGTTCAGGTCATGATCTCACAGCTGGTGAGTTCGAGCCCCGTGTCAGGCTCTGTGCTGACAGCTTGGAGCCTGGAGCCTGCTTCGGATTCTATGTGTGTGTGTCTCTCTCTGCCCTCCTCCACTCATGCTCTGTCTCTGTCTCAAAAATAAATAAACATTAAAAAAAATTATAAAACACTCAAGCCACCACGTCCTGACACCATCCATCAGGAGTGTATGTTCATCGGAGAATAGGTTTGCTGAAATAGCAATGGTCTTGTTCATCTGGTCACGAGGGAGCCTCATAAACACTCTTGCAAAATAACATCTGTCAGGATAAGGGTCCAGTAGCCTCATGAAGGAAAGAGTTCACCAGGCATCTGTCCTACCGTATGGTTGTCTTCAGTTCTCCTGGCAATTACTATACCCTCTTCCCCACTCCAAAGTGTAGAACCAGACTAGGGTTTCTAGCTCTGACACTTGGGCTGGACCAGGTTTCTAGGGGAAGCAAGGGTTCAATAGGTACACAGGACAAAAGGCTCCTATGCTACTCAAATCAAGCACACAGGTAAGCACCAAACTCATTATTCTCCTGAGAAGTTGATTCCTTTCCTGAAAAAACATCTGTGCCCTGAACACTATCAAGATAATCTCCAGGGGCACTAGTGGCTCAGTTGGTTAAGCATCCCATTCTTGATTTTGGCTCAGGTCATGATCTCAGGGTTCCTGAGATCAAGCCCTGCATCAGGCTCTGTGCTGGTAGTGAGGAGCCTGCTTGGGATACTCTCTCTCCCTCTCTTTCTCTGCCCCTTCCCACATGTGTGTGTGCTCTCTCTCAAAATAAATAAAATAAACATTTTTTTAAAAATATAATCTCCAGAAGACAAATACTGTATACTACCATATGATCTTACACATACGTGAATCCTAAAAAAAGAAAAAGAAAAAATTGAACTCGTAGAAACAGAGAGTAGAATGGCAGTAGCCAGGGGCTGTGGGGAGGCTGAGAAAATGATAGGTGTTAGTCAAAGGGTATAAACTTCCAGTTATAAGATGAATAACTCTGGAGATTGAATGTACAGCCATGAGGATATAGTCACCAATACTGTGTTATATACTTGAAACTTGCCCAGACAGTAAACCTGAAGAACACTTACCACACACACAGACCCAAGAGGTAACTAGGTGAGGTGATGGATGTGTTCATTAACTTAACTGTGGTTATCATGTCACAATATAACACATGTTCAATCATCACACTGTATACTTTAAATATATATAATTTTATTTGTCAATTATGCCTCAATAAATAAATAAAGCTGGGGGGAAGGAAGAAAAAAAAAAAGAAAACCTAAAAAAGAGAGAATCTCCAGGAGGGGAGGAGAAGTTGAAATCACTACTTTGACCTGGTCCTCTGGAGTTTTCCTTTCTGCTTTGGGTCTCCACTTCACGTTCCATTACCATCAGAACATGAGCCCCCTCGGGGAGATTCTACTATCTCTTTAGTAGTAGAAAAGTCCCTTCCCTGAACTCTGATTTATACAGCTGAGACAGACCAGAACTTTTCCAAAGGCTTTACCAGATTCTAAGAGGGAACAACAGGGACATAAACAAGAAAATATGTGAAGCATAAACAGTCAGGCTTGTGCAAAACATTAACAGTGGTAATGCTTTAGGAAATGAGACACGGAAGGAGGAATTTTGTACATTCTAACCTTCTTGTTTGATTTTTTCCACAAGAATTTTATTTAATTTGTGAGTAATACACATACATTTTGAAGCTTACATGGTATTAGTTTGGGTCCTACCATAGCATCCTAGTTGCTATGGGTAGTTGCTCTACCCACCGACTTTTCACCTTATTAACTCTGAGAGTCTTTCTTCTGTTCCTTTCTACCCCCACCCATTCCTTCTCAACAGGACTCACAGACCTACTGGAAAGAACAATGGATGATAAGTTTGATCATTTATTCAATGAACGTGCTACCACATGCCAACTATCATTCCAGACACTGAGCAATAGGCAATCACATACTTTCCATGCCTATTAGTAACACTCAGATGCCTTTTCTCTTTGATAGGAGAAAGATCAAGCGTCATTTCCTTCCATCTACGAAGTCCCGGATCTTACTTTTTTTTTTTTTAAGAGGAAGAATAGGCACTTAGAATTATACAAAAACACACTTAATAGATTCATTAATCTCTGCCAATAAAAAGCTCTTGGTCAAACGAATTCTTAGAAGACAATGGAAAGGAACTCATTTACATACAAATGGATCTTCCTGGAGAATGCAGAGGAAAATCCCACTTTCGGATTTGGAGCAGCAACAACTACTAATATAGTCAAGACTAGGACATCTCTGTGCTCTGGGTGCCTCTACTAAGATGACTAAGGACCCTTATCAGGCCCATCTAAGCATATGACTACTAACTCTTCCCATGCTCTTCACTGTGCTTTTCCCTCTGTTGATCTAACCTGAGCTCAAGAATTCTCACCTGGAAGTGAATAAAATCGGGCTACCTTCATTTTCCTAGGAGGCCCTCTTCCTTAATCTGCTTCTGTTTCCTCAAGAAAACATTTGGAGACATTACAAAAGAACCTCATTCCAAGGTTTACAGCCACCTCTGCTGAGGAAACTACTTCCCAACAGGTATTTCTGAGGAACACTACTCACTGGCACACCCCTGGGAGAACAGCCAGTGCTTGAGGAATTTGCCCTCAGTCTTGACTTCTAGGACATGAGCCTGTGAAGAAAGGACTTCCAAACCTAAATCTCATTGGCCAAGAGCCCTGTATGAACTCCCTTGGAAGGTTGTCTGGGGTCAGTCAGGGAATCTGCCCTTCCCTCCTGCCCCCTACCTAGCTTATACCAAAGGATAGGCAGACAGGAATTAATGGCCAAAAAGAAGGAAGCCATGTGTGTGGCCCAACAATCCATCCTAGGAAGTGACAGACCAGATGGTATCCAACTACATAAACATATATTCTGAAATCTCCCAAATTCTTCAAGGCTTTTTGCTAAAATAAACCAATGCATAACCATCCTAGAATCATTTCAAGAATTTATTTCTAAGGAAGCAGCAGGTGGCAGCAAAGTTTCACATTTTTTACCCTTTGGGCTGGAATGAAAACAAAGTGTCATGGAATAGTCTCCTCATCTCTGAGTCAGCCAGCTGGCCCAGAAACTGGCACACTGCCATCTTGTAATGTGGAGAATATAGTCTTCTCGAGTGGACTCTGTGCATTTTGACAAAAGAACCCAAAAAAAGTCCCCCGCCCCCCACCCTCAAGCCAGATGCCTGCCTGGTTCTGTAGGTCAGATAGGACAGTGACTGCCACAGAGTGGCCAGATCACAGAGGCAGAGGCTGTGGCTGTGAGTCTCATGTTCTCTTGCCCAATGTCAAGGAGTTGCTCACACTTGGTGGGGAGGCCGCAGAGAAACCCAAGTATGATTAAGTGGAAATAGCCCTAAGAATTGTCTATTCACCTCACAGCATTTTCACCATCTCTTACAATATAAAACATGGGGTGAAACGTGTGGGTAGAGAAAGATAGGGGATTCAAGGAGTTTTCAAATCTGGTCTCTGGTGCACCTAGAGATTTAAGGACCTTACCACCTCACAGCCACTGTAGCTCTGGGCTCAGGAGCAGGCAGTGCCAAGATCACTGTCTGGTTTGGCCTCAAATGTCTTCCTTGCCTCAGTTTTGTGCTTGGCTCCTAACTTCAAATTGTGGCTGGAAAGTTTCCATTGCCACAGCACAGCACTAGAGTTTGGAACCCAAATTTTTGCTGAACTGTTTTGCAGAGTAAATCCAGCTTTGTCTTTAAGAAGTAACAGGACAGTTTATTTCATCCCCCAATGGTGCTTTGTGCTCTCTCAGCCCCACTTTAGATTGAGCTGCTTAAATTCCATCCAGGGGGAAACTTTTTTATCATTTAAAGGAGAGATGGAGGAGGGTGGAGATGGGGCTGAAGGATTTTGTGGAGTCACTATTTTTAAAGTTACAAAACTTGTTACAGAAAAAAAAGACAAAATTCAAGACCTTGTTCCAAGAACCTAAACAGACTTTTTTAAAAAAATTATTTTGTTTATTTTGAGGGGGAGGAGGGCAGTGGGAGAGGCAGAGAGAGAATCCCAAGCAGGCTCCACGCTGTCAGCACAGAACCCAATGCAGGGCTTGAACACACGAACTGTGAGATCATGATCTGAGCCGAAATCAAGAGTCGGACACTCAGCCGACTGAGCAACCCAGGCGCCCCTCCTAGACAGATTTTACAAACAGATATATTTATGGGTTTTCTTTTTGGAAGTGCAATTGACAGAAAAGTGAGTAGCTTTGGCTTTTTGTAAGTTACATAATTACATCTGCAGCATTAGCAGCTCCTGGTGATCAAAGAGAACATTCCTGAAAGGTGTAGTAGAGGTAGGACAAATTCATTTATTTACATAACATGGGGCTTCAGCCCCAAACACGTAATTTTCTTCTTTCCTGCAGAAAATGTGATCTTGTTCTGAGGATTTAAGGACATACTTCACAGCTCTCTGAACTGAAAGGGTCCTTCAAAATTATCTACCAAGGAAAACATTCTATAATTCCTTTGAATGTAATAAACAATATCTTTTGGGGCAACTTGCAGCAAATGTTCCAGAATTCCTATCAACATTTAATTCCCTCTCTGCATGTATGTTCTACACTCCCCAAATATGATGTTAAATCATTTAATGCAGAGGATTGACAGCACCAGGAAAATATTTGGATAACTGTCTGGAGTTGCCATTATTGGCTTTAATTATGACCTACTGGCTCTTGGGTCCTGCAGCAGCCAGAAAATGAGATCTGTATGCCAAAATATTCATTAGAATTCCCTTTTCAGTCATTGTTCAGAAAGAAAAGTTTCCTTCTGGCTCCCATCTTCATGCTTTTAAGTAAAGTCATTAATATGCCAGATTTTTTAAAGGATTGGTCAGAAAACAAGATTATGTGCATACCTTGTATTTTGCATTAAAAAACATCTTGGAAAGGTCAAACATCCCTTTGCTCTCATTCTATTACCCTGAAGAAAGAATTGTTTTTGCAGCCTTGAAGTTAGCTGGTACTCTCCACCCAGGCCTCCTCCTCCAAGCTCTCTTGAAAAGACATAATCCTATAAGCTTTGTAACCGGATGTACTAGTGAAGCAAAGCTTGACCCTCCAGAGCAACTGATCAGAGAAGATAGTTTAATTCCTTCTGCTCTTCACTGCTCATTTCTCACTGAGTATAAGATCTTAGAATGTTGTGTAAGGGAGGAAACTGAGATGTCATTGATTTCATCTCCTCATTTTAAAGATGATTATTAATCCAAGGTGAAGTGGTACAACCATTGTTTCAGCTTTGGGTTGTAGCATGGGGAAAGAGCAGATGGTTTGGTTTTTTTTGGTTTGGTTTTTTTTGTTTTTTTTGTTTTTTTTTTTTTTTTTTAATCAGAGCATCCTTGGTTGTTACTATTAAAAACAGCTGCCATTTAATGAGCATTTACTACACTGCCAGGCACAGAGTTGAAGCTGTCATATACGTTGTCCTCACAACAAACCTATAAGGTAAATATTATTATCCCCACTTTATAGCTAATGAAATGGAGACTCAGGTTAAGGGATTTGCCCAAAATTACAGGGCTAGGTGGAGGAAGAATCCATGTACAAACTCAAGGCTGCCTGACTTCAAAGCCTATGTCCTTTATTCTTCCCCCATGCTGCCTGCTGAATGAAACAAGGCCAGAGTACCAATCAGTTTGGGCTCTCACATCACTTTAATTTTTCAAATAATGGGGTGAGGAAAGAGTCCTACACAGTGATAAAGTAGAGAAGAATGCCTATATTCAGGCGGTCCCCAGTTACCAGAATTTGCAAAGATATCAACAAGAACCATATAGATGCAACTATTTCCCATTATCTACTTGTCATGTTTAACAGAACAGTTTACTCTGAAAGCTTTGAAAGACTTCCCAGCTTTTAATAAAAGTTGGATGATTCAGTGTTGACAATTTTTCTCTCATTTAATAGAAAATTGGTGGGGGAAATTCAGAATGAATGCTTATTTTGGGAAAAAAAAATTATTTGGAGGATTGTTTTTTATGCTCCAGGTCATACGGAGCTGGGAGAGCAGATGTGGTATGAATTACGGAAGTTTATCTGATGATTGTCTACAGTGGCACAGATGATGGAGTTACTGCCTGGAAACGCTTGAGTTTTCCACTGAAACATGGGCTGGGAAAGAAACTTTGATGTTTTAGGAAAACTAATAAAATTAAGATAAAGTTGGAAAGTCATGTGTTAGACTAAGGAACATGGGATGGAGACATTCAGGGGAAATGTCCACATTTGTTAACCTAGGTGCCAGTGAAAACTTCATGTAAACTGAAACTTTACTTTCTCCCAATGAGACAAATAATTTACCTGGATTAGTTATAAGTAACCTGCCTCTTCCCTGCTCCCACAGCTCCTTCTCTCTGAAAATGAAGTCATTTAAAACCCTCTGTAGGTAGGTACATGCCTGCTCAGGAAGTCTTAAAGGAGCATCACTTCCATGTTGGGATTGTTTCAGTGTCCAATTTGCTCATTCACTGCTACCCTCCTAATCCAAGTCAACATCATGTCTTATCTGGACCACTGCGACAGCAGTATATCCAGTGCCTGGAACAGGGCCCACAACAGAGTAGGAGCTTAAAAAAAGATTGCTGATTGATTGACTGAATGACATCCTGCTTGCCTTTAATCAGTGACCCAGTGCTGGTTCCTTGACCCTTGTTGTATGCCTGGTATCAGACACGATATCCTATCTCCAGGACTAAAGCCCTGCCCTGTTCTCGCTGATCCCTCTGACAATAGTTAGAGCTGCCGTAACAAAAATGCCATAAATTGGGTGGCTTAAACAATTGACGTTTTCTCTCACAGTCCTAGAGGCTGTAAGTCCAAGATCAAGGTGTAAACTAGTTTGGTTTCTTCTGAGGCCTTCCTCTTGGTTTGCAGATGGCTGCTTTCTCACTGTGCCCTCACATGGTCATCCTTCAGTCTACTTGTTGTCTGTGTCCTAATCTCCTTTTTGTATAAGGACACCAGTCATACTCGATTAAGGCCCACACACAAGACCTCATTTTTCTTTATCTCTTTAAAGGCCTTATCCCCGGGGCGCCTGGGTGGCTCAGTCGGTTAAGCATCTGACTTCGGCTCAGGTCATGATCTCACGGTCCGTGAGTTCGAGCCCCGCATCAGGCTCTGTGCTGACAGCTCAGAGCCTGGAGCCTGTTTCAGATTCTGTGTCTCCCTCTCTCTCTGCCCCTCCTCATGCTCTGTCTCTCTCTGTCTCAAAAATAAATAAACGTTAAAAAAAAATTTTTTTTAATAAAAAAATAAATAAAGGCCTTATCTCCAAATTACAGTCACATCCTAAGGTTCTGAAGGGTAAGACTACAACATATGCATTTGGGGAGGGGAAACACAATCCAGCCCATGACAAGCTGTCACAAGCATTGTCCTCTCTCTGTCTTCTATAGTTGGACATCCCTGAGGCCTGCCTATCTTCTGCTCCTATAATGCCTATTGCTGTGTTCTCTGCCATTCATGATGCCTTGTTACTTCCTACTGTTCCTCCTTGATGCCAGTTCCTTATAGCAAAACCATCTGTTGTCTGTTACCTCCTCCTGGGCTGGCCTTCTTCCCGTCACCTGTGGCTGGTGTTCTTGCCAAACACCTGTCCCTGATGGCTGCAGTTAACCCTTCTATTTCTGGCTGTGTTACTGGATACAACCCTAAATCTAAAACTAACAACTAAAAAACTAAATAAGCAAACTAACTATTGGTCTCAGTCTGTTATGATCACTGGGGTACATTTTTGAAATAGCTTAAGAGCGATAACGTCTGGGCTGAATAAAGTTAACTGGTCTCACAAAAATAAAATTTTACTCAAAATCACACAATGGCATTATGCCCCACAGAGAACCTAGTTCAACTGGTTTGGGATGGGGCCTGATGAAGTTTCAGGGTGATGGTGGGGTTTGGAGCCAAGGGCCAAGAAAGAATTATTGAAGTCATCTTTGGTGCAAAAAGGTGATTTTATTAAAGCACGGGGGGATGGGACCCATGGCCAGAAAGAGCTGCACTGGGGTTGTGAAGAGTGACTGGTTACATACTAAGGAGTTGGGGGAGGTAAAGTCAAGAAGATGTTTCTTAAAGGAATTTTCATATGCTAAAGAGAATTTACAGATTACTGGAGGCCTAGCTATTGTTAAGCTAAGGTTGCTTTTCCCTCTAGCAGAGCATTAACATTAATACAGTAGGGATGGGGCACCTGGGTGGCTCAGTTGGTTAAGCATCAGACTTTGGCTCAGGTCATGATATCACAGTTTGTGGGTTTGAACCCTGCATAGGACTCTGTGCTGACAGCACAGAGCTGGAGACTGCTTCGGGTTCTGTCTCTCCCTCTCTCTCTGCCCACCCCCCTGCTCATGCTTTGTCTCTCTCACTCTCAAAAATAAATAATAAACAAACAAACAAACAAACAAACAGAAAAGACAGTAGAGAGTTCCTGGACTTTAGGCTATTGATAAGATTGCCCTTTTTTTTTGTAATCGTATCAGTTTAACCATTTGTTTTCTGTCCTTTCCTTTGCTCTTGGGCAGCCAGGAGCCCCTGAGAATATTATACATATCCTACCTTGGTGGTGTGGGTGGGCAAGGTGGGGGGTTGCTAGCTTGTGCTTGGCCCTCAGCTTGCCTTCTAGTCCCTCATCAGGGCTTGGGGTCAGTATTTTTTTTTTTTAACCTCTTCCAAGTGATTTTATTTTATTTTATTTCAATTTATTTATTTTTTATTTTTTTTTCAACGTTTTTATTTATTTTTGGGACAGAGAGAGACAGAGCATGAATGGGGGAGGGGCAGAGAGAGAAGGAGACACAGAATCGGAAACAGGCCCCAGGCTCCGAGCCATCAGCCCAGAGCCTGACGCGGGGCTCGAACTCCCGGACCGCGAGATCGTGACCTGGCTGAAGTTGGACACTTAACCGACTGCGCCACCCAGGCGCCCCTCAATTTATTTTTAAATATTTTATTTTTAAGTAATTTCTACACCCAACATGGGGCTCAAACTCACAACCCTGAGACCAAGAGTCATCAACTCTCCACCAACTGAGCCAGCCAGGCACCCCTCCTCCAGGTGATTTTAACGGGCAGAAGAGGTTAAAGATCACTGCTTTAACTGGAGAAACAAACCCATCCAATTCAGACAAAAACTAGAGCACAAGAGTGAAAGTAGGCTAGGAGATCCTGTCCCACGTGTGACTTGCGAATATAATGCACTGAGTCTTTCAGTGTCCAGTTCCACCCAAATACAGAGGTGGGTGACTCACCCTGTATCTCCACCACCCATTTGGTGTAAAGTGCCCACACTTTGGTCTAAGAAGCTGGGGGTGACTTCATAATGTCTTCTACCACACAGAGCAACCAAGATGGGGCTCAACAATGACTGTGGGCACAGGCAAGCATCACTTCTGCTGGGCCACCTGAGTGTGGCTGATGATGAAAGATACTTCTCCCCCCACACCCCCACCTGCACCTGCCCTGCAGTGGTAAAAAAAACAAAAAACAAAAAACAAAAAACAAAAAAACCCAACCAAACAAACAAAAACACAGCTAATGAGGCTCTTCAGCTCAGCAACAGTGGGACTCACTCAAAAGGCGGATGAGCTCCAGGCATTGATCAGCCTCCACAGGCTTCCTGTGGCTGACTGGCAGCAGTCTCTGAAGGGTGCTGTCCTCTTCATGGTGGGGCTTTTCCCCAGGCCTCCCTCCAGCCTCCTAGGTACCAGCCCTCCTCCAGGCCAGAGGATGCTTGGGTGAAAGGGCTTAGTCTGGCACTCTCTCTAGACTGTTTCCAATATGTCCTTAGGGCAAAACCCAATCCCTCAGGCTTCCGGGCCTTCCTTTTGATTCTCAAGGGCTTTTTCTTTTCTCAACAAAACCTGGTTTTCTGCAAATTAAAGGCTTTGGCTTTCAAAACTATTGTTCACGATGTGGGCTTCAAGAGGCTATTTTAAAAGTCAGAAAACTGAACATTGACTGTTTTATTCTGACTGTTTCTTTCTCTTTGCATTCCGGTTGTACCAATCCTAATTCTCTTCCAGGCAATGCCTCTGATTTACTAGGGAAAAGGTCAAGTGGAAAAAGTGTAGCAAAGAAAAGCACAAAGATTAACAGTTCAAGATACTCTGTCTCTGTAAGAAATACTACAACATTGACCACTCCAGGGCCCCACCCGACCCTGACAAGTGAGCAGGCCAGGATGTTCTGGCTGAGTTTACACAAGCACAGGGAAATGGAGAATCAAGATTTATCTTGATAATAAAAGTTCTTTTTTTTTTTTAATTTTTAAATGTGTATTTATTTTTGAGAGAGAGACAGAGCGTGAGTGGGGGAGGGGGAGAGAGAGGGAGACGAAGAATCTGAAGCAGGCTCCAGGCTCTGAGATGTCAGCACAGAGACCAACCCAGGGCTTGAACTCACAAGCCATGAGATCATCTGAGCCAAAGTCAGATGCTTAACCGACTGAACCACCCAGGCACCCCTTAATAATAAAAGTTCTAAATGTGAATTATGAAAACATTGTTTTCTTCAACAAGTCGATGGCATGAAAACAAAAGGGAGAGGGGTTGCTCAAGATTAAAAGAAACTTTAGAGATACAACATTCTTATTTGGAGTCTGTTTTGAAATAACCACTGTCAAAAGACATTTTTGAGGCAATAAAGCAAATTTGATTATGGAATGGGTATGAGATGATACCACAAAATTACTGTTAATGTTAAGTGTGACAATAGCATTTGGTTATGTAAGAAAGATTTTTTTTTTAAACAGATGTATATAGAAGTGTGTGGGGGGGTGAAATGATATAGTGTCTGGACAGTAGACAGGAGAGTAAAGAAGGAAGGATGGAAGGAAGGAAAAGAAAACCAGGTTCTTTGGCAAGAAACAAAAAAACAAAACAAAATTGGGATAGATGAATTAAGCATGGCAAATTCTTGATAAGTGTTAGTTTATATGTTTATTTTATTTTAAAGAGATAGAAAGAGAGAGAGAGAGTGTGTGCAAGCTGGAGAGAGTGGCAGAGGGAGACAGAAAGAATCTTAAGCAGGTTTCATGCTCAGTGCAAAGCCTGATGCACAGCTTGATCCCACGAACCTGGGATCACGACCCGAGTCAAAATCAAGAGTCAGACGTTCAACCGACTGAGCACTTAGGAGCCCCAATTTTTATTTTATTTTTAAGTAAACTCTACACCCAGTGTGGGGTTTGAACTCACCACCCCAAGATCAAGAGTTGTATGCTCCACTAACCCAACCATCCAGGTGCCCCTGATAAGTATTAGATTTTGACAACAGGCATATGGAAGTTCATGTTATTATCTCTATTTTTTGTGTATGCTTGAAAAATTGCATAATAATTTTTTTAATTGTAAAACTAATATAGGAGAGATGGACTGAGCAATAGAAGAGAATAAAAGGACCAGAAGCAAATTCAAGTATTTAGTGTTTAAGAATTTAGGGAGTGGGGGGATTGGTTAAATAGGTGATGGGGATTAAGAAGTGCACTTGTGATGAGCACAGGATGATGTGTGGAATTGTTGAACCACTATATTGTACACCTGAAACTAATAGAACACTGTGTTAACTAACTGGAATTAAAATGAAAACTAAAAAAAATAATAATAATTTATTATATTACTGATTTGCAGGCAGATGAACTCTCTTCAAATAAAATCTGACATAGAGCCCCAACATATAAAACAAAAAAAGAATAGGACTGCTCCATCTGAAGCTGCAGTAGGAATCTGGCTCTTTTGCTTCCTCTTTGTCTCCCCAGGAATCTACAGAAATAACTCAGGAAAATCCTGTGGCTCTATAGAACACAGCTTGAAAACCTCTGTAGTATATGATAAAGGAAACCTCTTAAATCCTGCAGAAAATGTGTACTACTTAGTATATGTACTAGGCAACTGGCCAACAATTTGGGAGAAAAGAAATCGAGTTAAATCCCTACCTCACATCATACACCAAAATAAATTCCAGTTGCATAAAAATATTAAATATACAAAATGAAATTACAAAAATGTTAGAAGAGAGGCATCTGGGTGGCTCAGTCGGTTGGGCACCCTACTCTTGATTTTGGTTCAGGTCCATGATCCCAGCGTCATGGGCGGGATCTAGCCCTGTGTTAAGGTCTACACTCAGCATGGAGCCTGCTTAAGATTCTTTCTCTCTCCCTCTGCCCCTTTCCCTGATTTGCGCCACATGCTCTATCTAAAATAAAATAGGCATGACTGGGTGGTTCTGTCAGTTAGGTGACCAGCTTCAGCTCAGATCATGATCCTGTAGTCCCTGGGTTCGAGCCCCACATCGGGCTCTGTACTGACAGCTTAGAGCCTGGAGCCTGTTTTAGATTCTGTGTCTCCCTCTCTCTCTGCCCCTCCCCCGTTCACACTCTGTCTCTCTCAAAAATAAATAAACATTAAAAAAATTTTTTTTAATTAAATTAAATTAAAATAATTAAAAATAAAAGAAAGCTCATGCTCTCTCTAAAAAAAATAAAGATAAATACATTTTTTAAAAAGTGTTAAAAGAAAAATAGGCAAATATTCTAAAATACACAGAAAGACCCTAAGGAAACCAAGAGAGACAGAAATTATAGGGGTGTCTGGGTGGCTCAGTCACTTAAGCATCTGACTTCTGTTCAGGTCATGATCTCATGGATTTGAGCCCCGTGTTGGGCTCTGTGCTGACAGCTCAGAGCCTGGAGCCTGCTTGAGATTCTTTGTCTCCCTCTCTCTCTGCCCCTTCCCCACTTGTGCTCTCTCTCTCTCTCTCTCAAAAGTAAATAAACATTTTTTAAAAGACAGAAATTATAAAGGGAAAGATTGGTAACTTTGATTACATAAATATCTATAAGTTTTGTATGGCAAAAAAAGCACACTCCACAAAAAGGAAAAAAAGGAATGTGCGAACATGATGGACTTTAATATTCTTAATCATTAGGTAGTATTTCAAGTCAACAGGAAAAATCAAACACTCCAACAGAATAAAAGGATCAAGAATATATATATGTATATACAGGGGTGCCTGGATGGCTCAGTCGGTCGAGTGTCCGACTTCGGCTCAGGTCATGGTTTCGCAGTTCGTGAGTTGTAGTCCCGTGTCAAGCTCTGTGCTAACAGCTCAGAGCCTGGAGCCTGCTTCGGATTCTACGTCTCCCTCTCTCTCTCTCTCTCCCCCTCCCCTGCTCATGCTCTGTCTCTCTGTCTCTCAAAAATAAATAAATGTTAAAAAAAATATTTTAAGAATATATATATACATATATATATGGAGAAAGAGAGAGGGAATATAAATCATCATAAAGATATGTTAAAGAGGGTTCCTATGAAGGAAATGGAAAGGGGTATGGATATTAAAGGAGAAAAAATTAAATAATTAAAATAAAACAAGAGAGAAGCCCAGAATAGACTGGTAATGACAGTTTGCTTAAAATTGAGGAATATGTTTAATTCAGCTTTCTGCACTTGAGTTCAATTTGTATATAAATGTATATGTATTATATATATAAATGTCCAAAAGGGTATATACTAAGATATTAATAGTAGCTATCTCTAGGAGTGGTATGAAAGGTGAATCTTTTTTCTTCACTGAATAAATATCGTATAATAAGGAAAAGGCATTTTTTTTTTTATGTTTCAAAAACTCATCTTAATACTCAGAAGTACTTTCCTGCTATTGGATAAATGCACAATAATCTACTAAATTCAGCCACCTGTGTGATCACAGTCATTTTTATTGTTTTTCCAGAATGTTCCAAAATAGCTCTGGAATAAGACCAGTGGGACCACCAGATAGCTATCTAGCCTCACCCTTCGTCCCATGCAAATGGAGATCAAGCCTCCAATCCAGCTTTGGCAGAAATCTCCGTAGGACCCAGGATAACAAGGCCTTCTCCTTGGCTGAGGAAAGGAGGGGCAGCCTTCAACTTACAGCAGTCAGCTTACAACAGCCTCTGAAAAGCTGCCTTGGGCAACAATTGCCAAAGACAAAAGGTTCCACCTCAAGAGTGGAAACTCTATTTGTAGCTTTGTAGACACAGGTGTTCTTACAGGCGACTAAAGACCTACAGAGTGGGACTGTGTTTGGCCAGGAATAGCTCAGAAGGCCTTCCCCTCAGAAGCCAGCTCTTGAGGCCTTCAGGGTATGTTCTAACTATATTTGGCAATGAAAACCAAAGAGGTCAGTGGCTTAGCTCAGTGGGGGGAAAGCTATTCCTGATTTACATCCCCTGCTTCAAACTAGGACCAAGAATTTTAAAAACTCACTTCATTTATTTATTTTGCACTCACTGAGCATACCACTAAAGACGTTTTCCCTTCCAGTCCTACCAGCCTCATGTAAACCTTCCAGAACCACAGGTGTAAATCACCTACCCAAGCCATCTTCATATTAGAGGACATTTGGGGACACCTGGCCCGAAAATCCAAATGTTAAAATTATCCCACTTACTCTCCATGTATTTGTAGCATTAAAATAGACTATAGCACTTGGGTGCAAATTCAGACTCTAGCACTTACTACTCACTGTGTGACCGTGGCTAAATTCCTTTGTGTCTCTGAGGTTTAATTCTCTTATCTACAAGTAGAGATAATAACACCTATTTTAGAAAGCTGCTCTAAGAATTAAATGAGATAGGGGTGCCTGGGTAGCTCAGTCGGTTAAGCATCCAACTTTGGCTCAGGTCACAATCTCATGGTTTGTGAGTTTGAGCACTGCATCGGACTGTCTGCAGTCAGCAAAGAGCCCACTTTGGATCCTCTGTACCCCTCTTTCTCTGTCCCTTCACTGCTCGTGCTCTCTCTCTAAAATAAATAAACCTTTAAAAAAATATTTTAAAAAAAGACTTAAATGAGATCAGGTGTACAAAGTGGCTAGGAGAATATATGATACAAAGCGGGTGCTAAGAAAAGAATCCGTTTCTATCCTCCCCCATAACTCCCTTCCACTCCTGTTCAGCCAAGGTGTTTGGCTTCTCAAGAAATTGCCCAGTATCCTTCGTCTGATTACAAGTGGATGGTACCATTCCCACAGCCAGCAACAGTAGCTAAAGATAAAAGTTGTGACTACTCAGCTGAGGACATGTCGAATCAGCTCACAGATGACTCATCACTGTTGATAAATGATGTGTTCTTGGCATTAGGAGGCCTTATCCTGACAAGCTTCAACACCTTATGAAAAAAATCCAGAAGGTAGATTGAATGGCTCACAGAGAAGGTCCCAGGGTTTGATGGTGACCTTCAGTCAATTCTGAACTTGTACCACACTGGTCATAGGAGGGTCTTCTGTCTGTTCAGACACATCTCCAGTCACAAAGTTTTCAGTAGGGAAGGACTCCAGCCGAGCAGCTGCCTCGTTCGTCTCTGAGCTGAACCATCTCCTTCATTGCCTTGGATTCCCTGAAGGGAGTCATAAGACTCCTTGGGCTAAAGGCTAGATGCTCATTCCCTGCTCAGAACAGCCCTAAGCTAGTGTCCAACCTGCCTTTGGCAGCTTTATCTCCTGCCTGAAGTCCTGCCAGGGTGAGGTTTGGCTGGAGGGTTCTGTGGCTGTAGGACAAACCTTGGTTCAAGGAAAAGGGTATTTAATCCTGAGCCACTGTCTGCGAGGCCGAAGTGTTTGCTACTCTCTGCAGCTTCTATAGCCCCTTCAGACCACCCAGAACCACTCACTGACACAGAACTTCCATGGCTGGAATTTTTAGTCACTCCTTCATTCATACATGCCCTGTACCTTTTACAATGACTGGCACAGAGTTCTCTCTGAATTTTTATTAAAAGACCCTTGATGACAAGGATGGTCAGTTGCTGCATTTGCAACCTTCTCAATTTTGATGAACCTCACAAAATTAAGATCAAATAGGACAATGAACTGTATGAATACTGACACTATTAATTTGGACCCCAGACCTAGGACTGATCTCTTTTGCTACTGTATATACAGGTTTTTTTCTGAAAGTAACTATCCCTGGCCCCCAGGGTAGTAGGTGTGGGGGATGGGCTAAATGGGTGATGGGCATTAAGGCAGGCACTTGCTGTGATCAGCACTGGGTGTTATATGTAAGTGATGAAACACTAAATTCTACTCCTGAAACCAATATTACACTGTATGTTAACTAACTGGAATTTAAATAAAAAATTGAAACAACAAATCAAAAAAGAAAAAAAAACAGGAAGAAGAAGAAAAAGGCAAAAAAAAAAAAAAAAAAAAGAAAGAAAGAAAAAAAAGAAAAGGGTGCAAAAGGTCCAGGAAAAGGCAGGCTGCTGGAAACATTTCCATTCTCCAAACTCAGATTTTTCTCCAACAGGAAGGTTTCTGAGATCACCTACAAACACCAACATTTCAGCCATGCTTTGAAGTGGAAAGGCTAGGGACACTTGCTGAAAAGGACAAGCAGTTGATCTCCATCCTGGGTTCCCAGGAGGTCGGGTGAGACAAATGGGGCAGGGAAATCAAAATCAGGGGTGCTTCCTCTTATCCTCCCCTTCTGTCCTGTTCCCAGGTCCTCTGACCTTCTAGTCACTCACTGAGGCTTAGTGTCCACCTTCTATCACCGGAACGCGAGTCAACCTTCTAAGATGATAAAGCTAGGCGGAGGAAGGAAGGAGAGAGCAAAAGGCAGCCTGGAGAGAAGTGGAGAAAAAAATGAAAAAACTTGGGGAGGAGGAAGGAAGAGGAGAGCGGCAAGAGAAGGCGGAACAATGAAGGTCTCAGGCCGTCAGAGGCGCACGATTCCGGCGGCACGTCCGTCCCGCCCGCCTCCGGCCAGCAGCTGCACGCTGCGCAGCGTGTGGGCGCTGAGTCACGGTCCCAGAACAGGGAGCCGCCGTGCAGGTCTGGGGGGGGCCGGCCCTGGTTGGCATCTGCAAACTGTTTTTTTCTTTCCTCTCTCATTAGGGCTGTGTGCTGACTCCCACGTAGGAGGACTTATTAAACCGCACGTACCGCCTGACGGCCCTCGGGTCGTTCCCCGGCTGCCGGCTGGGGGCGCCACAGCCTCGCTGATGAGCCCGCCGGCTGGCTGGGGCACCAGGCCGGCAGAAGATTGGGGTTACTGGCGTGGCTGCCGGATTCCCGGAGCAGTGCGAACATTTTGCTGGAGTAGCTTCTAACTTTTACACCGCGGCAGCCCGTGACAACTCCTCACTTAGAAGACCTCGGAGACCACCCTAACTCTCCGAGGTGCGTTTTCTTTTTCGCACGGGGTTCCGCGAGAAACTCCATAAAATCTGGGACTCTGTTGCGCAACGCAGAGAGTCGAGTCTCCCCTCTGCGCTAGGGCTCACCCTACCCAACCCGGCCCGGCCGCCACGCGAGGCTGCGACTTGAGCAGCCTTCGCGAAGCCCGGACCCGCTCGCAGGACAGGCGCTCTGCGCGCAGCACAAGGAGAGCAGCGCACGGGACAGCTCCGCCAGCGCGCGGACACGGCCGGCTCGCGCTGGAGCAGCTGTGCCACCTTCCCACTCTAGGCGGCTCCCGGACGCGCCAGGACCAAGGGAAACGTCTCTCCCAAGACTCGTGAGCCGAGAATTAATCAGCATCGAAGTAGTTTATTGATTTGCTATTTCGCATATCACCCATTTTATGTAATAGATATACAGAGACACGGTGCTTCCTTCTTCCACAAGAGGTAATCAGTCTTGCACGCACACGCTCTCACACATTCCACGCAGCAATGTTCCATCTCGCTCAGACATTCACGTATTAAAATAAGTGGGGAGGGGGGGCAATGCAATTGCTTTAAAATGCCCTTAATACAATATATAACGTACAAAAATATCTCTATATTTGAAGTTACAAAAAAAATCTTGACAGCAACGAACTTAAATATTGATAGTTACCTCTATATATACAACACGCATTGCACTTTTCCTCGCTAGGTTTTGGAAAGTTCAAGTAATAGTGGGGCTTGCGCCCCGGTGGGGTGACAGTCCCCCGTGAGAAATCAGTTTGTGGGTAGGCACGGCAGGGACTCAGACCCCTGCCCCTGGGTGGGGCGGGGGTGGGGGTGGGGGAGTCTCAAGCATCTGTATCTCAATTTTTCTCCTCTCCGTGAGTCTGGCAGACACTCCCTCACATTCTTCTGCCCCCACGGGGCACCTGGGCCCGATTGGGAGGAAGGGAACGGTGCCTCCGAGGAGAAGGGGCTCCTGCAGAGCCAGGGCTCGCCGCTGGACGGTGCCTACCGGACTCCCGGTCTCTGCAGGGCTGTCTCAGCCCGGTCTCCGTCGGCTAAGGAGCTCGGCTCTGGGAAACCCTCAGCCCCCAGGGGAAGCCAGCGGGATGCATACGCGCGCCTGTTCGCTGCTGCCACAGGCGCCTAAATCTTAAGGAGGGTGTCGAGCACCTGATGCACCCGGGAGGAGGCCGGAACCGCGCGTGCCTGTGGCTCCAGGGACAGAGTCCAGTTGGGGCCAGTCTCGGGCAGGGAGCGCCGGCGCCGGCGGCCGTAGCCCTGGGGGCTAATCTTGCTCCTGGGGGCGACGCCGTCCTTGTCCTTGTCCGTGAACTGGTAGATTTGGTGCGCCAGTTTCTGCACCGTGCACGTTCCGAAGCGGCAGCCGAAGCTCCGCAAGCCCTGGAAGTTGTTCATGCTCTGGCGGTAGCGCTTGACTCGGACGCGGGCGGCGTCCGGACTGCTGGGGAAGGGAAGGAAGGTAACATGAGACCCCCATCAAGCAGGGCTTTGGCCTCAGCCACCAGGAATCCGAGCCATTCAAGGACCAGAGTGAACTGGAAACTGCTACCGCGCTCTGAACTGCCAGACAGCCCTGAAGATCCCCAGGGCCAGGGTAGTGGAGGAGAGTTCCCCCTTGCCCACCCCGCTTCGGCGCAGGGCATAGTTACCTGGCCTGGGGGTTGTGAGTGGCGACCTTCACGTCCTGGGGCCGAATGAGAGTCTGGGTTGGCCCGGCCTTCACGTAAGTGAGCCCTGTGGGGTAGCTGCTGGACACCCGAAGTTCCCTCTTGCCACGACTTAGAGCCCACTTATTCCATCTAGAAAACACAAATAGACTCGATTCGCGTGCGTCCAGGCGAGGTCCCGGTCCAGACGGGCTCCCGTTCACTTCTAACCCCTCGGGACCGACAGCCAGTTTCCCTTGTCTCCCAGGTACAAGGACTGAGGAAGGAGCTGCTTGCGACTCACTTCTTTCGGAACTCTGACGCCACGTCGAGCCGTGCAGTGTCCGCGCCCAAGAAGGCGAGGGAGCCCAGGTACATGAGGGCGACGGGAACCAGCTTCATGCCGGCGGCGATGTGCAAACCCTGGAAGGAGAGAGAGGGGCCGAGCGTGAGCACCCCGCCTGTAGCACGGCCCGGGCGGGGCACGGAGGACGTGTGGGGGCCCCCCGCTCGGGCAGGCTCAGCCCGCGCTCTGCCTGGCTCAGACGCTTATCTCGCCCGGGCGCAGAGAGGCGCCAGCTGCATTTGCACCCGCCGGGCGGGTGACGGGCCCCTCAGAGGAGGCCTTTACCCAGCGCCAGGCTCCCAGAGGTTCCCTGCCCAACTTCTCGTTATTTGGCTGGCGGAGTAGAAGGGAGTGGGTCTCTGCAGTTCCAGCTGTGTGCACGGCTGGACCCAGGATATAGGACGCAACCCGCGAAGGACCTTCCAAAATGGGTTGTACCCCTCACCCAGCACTCCCAGTTTCCAGCACTCTAAAGTCCCTCCCCCCACTACCCGCCCTCACACACCCCCCCCCCCCCCCCGCTAACCCGCCCCGCCTGTGGCGCCTACCTGTTGAGGGGGTGATCTGCCAAGGTCTGGGAGGTGAAAGTCTGAGACGTCGCTCTGGCACTGGCAAAACCCTACCGTCCAAGCCGCGGTGAGAAACCAGAGGTGGCAAGGCTCGAGCTGTTCCGGCTAGTGTCACCAAGAAACCACTGAGTGTCCGGCTCCGGTGCCTCAGCTTTATAAGAGCAGAGGGGGCGGGGCTTGGGCTGCCCTCGCGCCCTCCCATTCTTCCCTCGGGCGCGCGCGGGCCTCTGCATTCGGGCGCGCGCATTGCAGCCCGAGGATGTGGGATTGCGGTGAGGGTCCCTCATGCCCAGAGGGCTCAGAGATGAGCTCCAGAGATTGGTTCAGGAACTACCACAAGCCTAAATCTTCAGAACATAAACCAGGGAGAAGCAGGGCCGGTACAACCTCTTGGGGTCCTTACTCAGGACCTATGCAACCCAGAGTGTGAGGCCTACTGGCACGGAACTGCAGCAGTCAGCGGGAGGTACCACGCGTATGGCCCGAGCCCCGGACCTCGGGAGCGGTGGCCTCGAGTGGACCGCGCCCCCTGCCGGCTCGGCTCCTGACCTGACCGCGACCCCAGACTCCTGCAGAGCCGCAGGGGCAGGACACAGAGCAGAGACTGGAGGAGTGGGGCTCGCCAGCACCCCCCGAGAGGATGAGACTCCAAGGTTCTGGGATGGGCTAGAAAGATTTCGCAATAAGGGCAAGGCTCGGGAAGGCTGATTTGAGAATTGGGATTTGGAGGGGGGGGAATTATCTGAAGCTTCAGAATTTAGTTGCCTATTTGGAAATATGGGAATAACTAAAATTAGGACGGACGACACCGTTTCGTTTCCTTCCCCTTGTAATCCAATTATTCCTTACAAGGGTACAACCTGAGAGTTTGCCTGGCTACCTTCGGAGACTTCATTCACCCATTGTAAACGTGTGGATTTACAGCCTGGGAGCACACTAATGCTTCACCTATGTTAATCGCTTTAGAGTTTACAAAACAGTCACATCCTGATCTTTGATCCAGACACCCACCCTTGAGTTAAGCGAGTTAAGTTAACATTACTGTTCTCATTTCCCAAGGAGAAAACTGAAGTTCAGAGAGAGGAGGTATTTGACCAAAGTCACACCAAAGGTAGGGAGCAATAAAGTCCTAACTCGGCCAGGGAAGCAAACACCGCAGACCGGGGCGCGGCATGGATATTTCTAGGCTGGGGTCATCATGCCCTCAGGGGGGAGAGGAGAATCCTAGCCCCCGCCCAAGGATTTATGCCTGTTCATGATGAGTCACCCCAAGCACGTTTGTCACCCTTTTGTGTTCTTCCCTCACCTCTTCTTGACTTCATTTTCTTCTTTTCTGAGGGCCAAACTGGAAGGGAACTCAGCCCCGCGGGGCTCCCTAGTTCTTGGATTCCGGCTTCTGGTATCCTATCACCACCCACTGCCCCACTCACAAGTCCTGAAGCCTGGTGCCTAGACCAAGAGGCTGTGGTCCCGGGACCATTGGGACTCTGCCGACCAGCTTCCAGTCCCCACCCCGAGGCTGTGTAAACGTGGGCAAATTAAGTTTCCCCATCTATGACATGTCTTCTGCAGATTTCTACGCTTCCTACCTGCTCTGCCAAATTGGTCCTGAGACCCATTGCAAAGAAGACTGGGCGCTAGGTGGCAGGGAATGGCCTGGTCTGGGCCACATACTGCTGGTTCAGCGGCCTTTTCATTCTCAGGACTGAACCATGGACATTTTACCCCAGAAAGGAATGGCTGCCGCCGATGTTATTTATTCTGAGGACTCTTCCCCCAAGGGAATCACCTGAATGGACCTGAGTTCAGGCTGAGGGTTGGGGGGCAGATTCCTGACTCTGGCTGTGGCACTGACTCTCGCAAGGGCTGGGGTCAGAGGGGTGCAGCACAGCATAGTGGCTGGGTTCCAGCCGCCTGGAGGGCTGCAGGGCTGTCACTGCAGCAGGCGGCTCTTCCGTTGGTACCTCAGACAGTGGATATTACTGTGCGCCTGCTGTTTCCAGGAGCCTCCCCCAGCCAAACTATTCTGCTTCTCTCCCACTTCCCATCTCTTCCTCAGGCTCTCCGCACCAACCTTGTCCAAGACAGGCTGGCTGTCAGTTTTGTCTGAGGATGCGAGTTACTTGTCGCCAGCTTCCAGTTGGGTCCGCGCCAAGACAGGTTTTACTTTCATTTCCCTGGCGCGCGAGTCTCGACTTCTGTAAAGGTCAAGGACAGCTGGGCGCCGGCCCACAGCCAGGGTAGGTCCCGTGGTCTGGACTCGTTCCTTCCAGTTCCCACCAGCCCTGGGCGGTCGGTCTGCAGAGGACTCTGTGCTGTCCCTCGTTGCCTCCTCTCTGTGTCTTTTTGGAGAGCCTATGATTCCGTGGGAGTGGGTGGAGAGTTGGGGGGTGGGGATTGGCTTTAGTTCCTCTGCAGGATCGCGAAGCGTGCTCTAGATGCAAACTTCGCTTTGAGCTACGGGCTGCTTCAACAAGCAAAGCAAACCCTGGAGGGGAGACTGGGCTCCGCTCCGCCTGGCTCCAGTGGCTACACCAGCGACTTAGCAGCGATACCAGGAATTCCCACCTGAGAGAGCCTTGGCACAATTCTTATCAGCCCAGGTGACCCTTGGCGCTCTAGCGCTTAGAGATCTGACGCTTGAAAACCCCCGCCAATCATTCCCCCCCCCCCCCCCATTTTTTTACGTACTGAATTGGCAGCTCGGGATCTTGCTAGAACACCGTATCTTCGAAAGTGTGTGCGTGTGTCTGCGCGCGCGCGCGTTTGCGTAAGCGAGCGACAAGCCCGAGCGTTCCGTTGGGGGGGGGGGGGTCATAGGGTATACGTTGTAAAAATATATAAAATTATACAAAATTTGCCAGATGTTGGCATCTTTTTCTCCCATTCTACTTTGGTTCGCTTAATCATCTCAGAAGAAACACACACACACACACACACGCACACACGAATGTGTTTTCAGTTACACGGTGGGATCTAGAAGAAAACCTCACAGGAGTTCTGCTTCTGGTAATTTGTTAACGTGAAGTTTCAAACAAGCTGCAGTGATTGGATTCATATTGAGTAGAAGGAAGGAAGGGAAGGAAGAAACATCTTTAAAATCTCACTGTCAAGAAAAGAGAAAGACAAAAAAAGAAAGAAATTCTAGTAAATGATGGCCCACTTTTTTTGTGCCCAAGAATTCTTAAAGGGTCGATTGTAAATAAACCCCAAAGCAGGGTAATAAATGTATGCATCCTGAAATCATACGTAAAGACACACAAATATGCTGAATGTTTGTTATACTGGTGTCTCAATTGGTGTCTTCTTTACATTCCAACTGAATTATTTTTAGGCCCTCAATCCAAGCCTTATTGTTAGTGATGTTTGGAGTTTAAAAAAACTGTGGTGGTTTCTCAGCTAATATATGGACACATGCCCTAAAGCCAGTTTGACCACACTCAGCTCATGCAGAAAAATAATGAGAAGCAATATATTATATTAATGATAGTAAGAAGAATAAAACTGAGGAGCTCAGTGCATTGCATAATTATCTCAGATGCCTCTTTTTTCAAACAGGAAAGTTCATAATGCATGTGTTATTCATGTTTCAAAACCATGCTGCTAAGCTAAGGGCTTGTTTACAAAGCCCACTTGAAAACAAAGTTTAAGAAACTTCCTGGAAGTTTCTAAACACAAAGTGGTTTAGAGAAAGGACACAATCAGTTTTACAGATTTGATCACTCACAGGGAAAAATAAAGCAGGATTCAAAACTTGGCACTTCTTTGGATTCTCTGAGCTGTCCGAGGAGCTAATAAAATATAGATCCTTTCCAGAAAAATGCACATGTAAATAAACCAATTTAAGTATAAAATAGGCATACAATTTGCTGCCTCATTTTTGTGCAGAAACAATCAGTCCTGGGGTACCTGGTTGGCTTAGTTGGTAGAGCACACAACTCTTGATCTCAGAGTGGGGAGTTTGAGCCCCATATTGGGTTGTAGAGTTTACTAAACCAATTGTATATGTATAAATCAGTCCTTGGGGCACCTGGGTGGCTTAGCCGGTTAGGTGTCCAACTCTTGATTTCAGCTCAGGTCATGGTCTCACTGTTAGACTGAGCCCTGCGTTGGGCTCTGTGCTGGCAGCGAGGAGCCTCCTTGCGATTCTGTTTTTCCCTCTGTCTCTGCCCCTCTCCCTTGCTCATGTGGGTGTTCTCTCTCTCTCTCTCTCTCTCTCAAAATAAATAAACAAACTTTAAAAATATAGTAAAAAATCAGTCCTTATATGTGACAAGCCTCCTTGAAGCTTAAAGAATATAAGTTGCTATAGACAGATGAAAGAGAATACAGAAAAGATGGTAAACATATAGAAGCTTGTTATACTAACAGCTATAACAGAATAAGATGAAATGACTTCAAGAGAAATTTATTACTGATGACGGTATTAATAAATGGATTATAAAAGAGATGATTAGACCATTTGGGTGTCATCTGTAGCCAAAAGTGTTAACAGGAGCAACCATTATGCTGCCTGCCTCCAGGTGGGGATCCTATGCTATCAGATTAGAACCACTTTAATGAAGCAATTCTTATGCATGGGGCTATGTGATTTGAAAGTGCATTTATTCCTTTAACAACTATTTACTGAACACATATTACATGCATAGCTCTGTGCTGAATGTTGGGCACACAGTAATGATTAATGCAAACATCTTGTCCTCAATGAGCTTACAGCATGGTGGGTAGCCAATTGTAAATACATCTTCAAAAGAATAAATACATGATTATAAACTATGGTAAGTGTTCTGAAGGAAACGCAAAACTAGGGGGACCATGTTCCAAATGGAGGAAACAGCATATACAAAGCCTTAGAGGTGAGAAAGCACTTGGTATATTAGAGAGAGGCTGGTATGGTTGAAACACGTTGAGTGAGGAAGAAGAGTGGCATGAAATAAGATCAAAGAGGTCATCAGGATTAGAGTAAGTAGGACCCTTTGGGACATGATGAAGATTTTGTACTTTATTCATGATGATGTGGGAATCTATCGACAGGTGTAAAGTTGAGAGAGACATGATCTGATATACATTTATTTAAAAGATCATTTTGGCTATTTAATGTGGCCTGGATGAAGGAAGAGCAAGAAGGGAAACAGTGGCAGTGATGGTACTCTGGAGAGACTGGTGAGGGCGTAGTCCACCCATAATCTCTATTAATTTACCCCTACACAGACATACACACACATGCACACATTCCACTCTAAGCTTCACCAATAGGGCCGGCTTTGTGGACATGCACCATGTTCTGTCACACAGGGTCCCACAGTTGGTTTAATGCTCTGTTTGTCACTGTTTTGAGATTCTTAATAATTTTTTAACAGAGGATCCTACGTTTTCATTTTATATTGGGCTCTACAAATGATGTAGCCAGTCCTACTCATCAAAAAAACATGCAAGCTAAGTAAAAGCAGCCTGCAAACTCTCACAGCACCTACTTACACTATAGCTGCTAATGTCAGGGGTACTTAATATGTGTCAGGATTCAACTATTCATATAATAAACATGTGTGAAAGCAACTACTCGACAATTTCCATCAGCCATCAGTGAAGCCTCCTTCCTGTACCCCAAACATACACCCAAGGCAGAAACAGTGTGTTTGCTATACAATTTAATTTGAAGATAAGGTTCATTGCCCGCTTACCGTCCTTAAGTTTTTTTTATCTACGTGGAAGATCTAGAACCACCAATGAAGGAGGGACATCAGTTAGGAAGTCATAGCAACAGTTAAGGTGGAAGGTGGTAGTGGCTCAGATAGTGGGGTGACAATGGGGGTCAAGAGGAGTATACATATTTGGGAAGTGGGATCAATAGGACTGAGTGATGAATGGGGGGCTGAGAGAGGGGCATGTGTCAAAGGTAACAATCATTAAGATTTTTACCTAGGCATCTGAAAGGATGGGGATATGGCAATGGATCAGGCAATTTTCTAAATCGTGTCCTTTGCTACTGTAAAGACCATTTTAAGAAGTCCAAGCCCTGCTTGTGGACATTTGGTTAAGTCTAACTCTCATATTGCCTCTCTGAACTGTAGTGGCTAACCACAGGAAGCACTTGAAATGACTGTACAGATCAACCACTCACTCCGCAACAGCCAACTGTAGGAGCAGAGGGCTGATAATTCTTGCTCACTAGTAACTGGCTGCATTTTTGTCTTCTAAAGCATAGATGAAAGGCATATGCTATGTTGCATATTCTTCTTCCCTTCCTGCTCCTGCCTGCCTTCAGTAAAACAAATCTGGGTTTTACTCCCTCACTCTTTGGTGAAAGGTGATGGTGGTTATCTCAAGGGGATGGTCTGGCCTTCAGCCAACCTCAGTAATCAGGTGCCTTGTTAGGGCTTATCAGTTTCAGCAGATTGGCAGTTGTTGGCTGAGAAGCAAAGCACAGCTCCAGTGTATGCTAAATATGTTCACATGTGTATATAAACACATGGTGCCTTTATACATATACCTGGGATATGTCAAAATCCCTATGCTACAAAACACCCATTTGCAAATGGAATGGCAGCCCCCCTATGACTCAGCAGATGGAATATGCCTAACAGCACACAATGTTTAATTCTAGGCTTTGAAAACAACTAAGCTTCAATTAAAAAAAAAAGTAAGTTAAAATTATTCATTTATTTAAACAAATTTTTTAATGTTTATTTATTTTTGAGAGAGACAGAGTGTGAGCAGGGGAGGGGCAGAGAGAGAGAGAGGGAGACACAGAATCTGAAGCAGGCTCCAGGCTCTGAGCTGGCAGCAGAGAGCCCGACGTGAGGCTTGAACTCACAAACTGTGAGATCATGATCTGAGCCAAAGTCAGCCACTTAACCAACTGAACCACCCAGGAGCCCCTAAAAAGTTAAAATAATTTAAACCCACACTTGTTAATAAAATAAAGCTCAACATATTTAAAAAGTAAAATGGGACTCCTATGTCATGCTATATACAAAAATTAACACAAAATGGCCTAAATACAAGCTAAAACTATGAAACTCTTAGAAGAAAACAGGAGCAAATTTTTATGACCTTGGATTTGGCAATGGATTTTTAGATATGACACCAAAAGCCCAGAAAACAAAAGAAAAAATAGATACATTATATTTTATATAGTATATACATACAATGGAATACTATTCAGCCATAACAAAATGAAGTACTGATACATGCTATGGAATGGATGAAGCTTGAAAACATTATACTAAATGAAAGAACCCACAAAAGATCACATATTGTATGATTCCATTTACAGCAAATATCCATAATAGGTAAATCCATAGAGAGCAAGCAAATGGTGGTTACCAGGGCCTGGGGGAGGAGAAATGGGAGTGGCTGCTTACTGAGTATGATAGAGATTATTTTGGAACTAGACAGAAGTGGTAGTTATACAACATTGTGAATCTACTGAATACCACTGAATTGTACTTTGAAAGGGTTAATTTTATGTTATATGAATTTCACATTAATATATTATTTAAAGTTTTATTTAAGTAATCATTATACCCAACATGGGGCTGGAACTCAACACTGTAAGATCAAGAGTTGTATGCTTTTCTGAGCCAGCCAGGCACCCCTTTGCCTTAATTTAAAGACACATAAAATGGGGAAGGAACATGACAGTTGCCTTAAAAATCTGAAAGTCTAACTAAAAGATTTTTATTTCTGGGTAGTTCCAGAGAGAATAGGGGAAGTTACAGAACAACTGTAACATAATGAGTAAGACCTTTCTAATAGGGCTTTTAAACAGTGGAATGCGCGGCCTCCCAAGGAAGTAAGGTTACGTCTTACTGAAAGTGATCAAGTTGGATGATGAGCTCTTCAGGGAAGTTATAGAGAGGATTCTTACATGAGGTGTGACTGAGGCTTTTTTGGTTTAATTATTTTCAAGTTCAATCTGTTATCTTCTTTCCACCCCTGTAACTAGACTGATTAAGTTTGACCACAAGCAATTTGCATACAAATTCCTAGAGTTAAGGTATTCCTTCCCGGGAATTTTAGTTGTAGTGTAGCCCAACCCTCTCAATTTTTGGATGAATAAAGTATGGCACAGAAAGAGGAAATGATCAATTATACTTTCAGAATTGAAACTCCAACTCTCTGGACTCTGAGTTCAGAGTTCAAGCTATAGCAACTTCCTGTTGGTAGTTGAGGGGAAATTGTACATTCACTCTTTAAATATATTTGTTAAGCACCAACTGTATACCACACAGATGTAAATGGTATGGGTCAAGTCCTCAATTAGTAAAGAGTAGCGATAAGCAACCACGAAGATGATCACATTTGCAAACCATGGAGATGCCCAAAACTTCAGCCTACCCCCTGTAACTTATCCGACTACTAAAACTTCCCCAGACACTAACAAATGACAAAACAAACTCATCTGGGTGTTTCACCAGCCAAATTTGAAATGATCAATACTAGCAGCCAAAAAGAAAGTGACCTAGAGAATCTCTAGTGAGACCCACTAATTCTTTGTATTGCGTGCTTGAGTGGGTATGTTGGAAGCCACCACCTGCTCCTGCTGCAAGAGCCCTGGACCGCCGCAAGGGCAGAAAACCTAGGCGGGAGGGGCTCCCTTGGGAGAGACAAAGCCTCCTCCCTCACACTCTATTGGACCCGGCCAGTTCAGGAGGATCCCGGGGATGCCGCGTTCTTTGGTGGAATCCAGCCACCCCCACCGGGCACTCAGGGGGAAGCCCAGGCCAACCGCCCCCAGTCCACCCAGCACTGAAGCACGAGGCGCCTCAAGATTGCGCAAAAGCCTCTCCCTCCCCCGCCTGCTCGGTGGCATGTTCCTAAAATTCCCATCTGCACAACATAAACAGGAAACGTGCAGCAAAAGCCCTGGCAGTGCAAATTCCATGCTGCAGTCGAGGGCGGGAGAATCTCGTCTTTGGTAGGGGAGTAGTGGGGGGAGGGGAAGAGCCAAACTTTTCAGGAGACCCCTCAACGATCCTTGTCTCTTCTTCCCAGATCCAGAAAGAAAGAATAGAGAAGGCGGAAGGAAAGGACTCCCCGCTTAGGACAAAAAGGGGAGGGGGCGGGGGGGGTGGGCCACGAAAGGGCAACTAGGCTTCCAAGTGAACCACCAGGAGCGGCTGCGGTGGCGGGAATACGTCCAGCAGCCCACTCTACTAAGCCAGCAGTCCGAGCGACCCGGGGAGCTGCGGGGTGGGCTCACCCTTGGCCACGGGTCCGGGAGTCTGCGCGGGTGGGGGCGGGGGAGGAGCAGGCGCTCGGCTTAGCGCAGGCGCACAGCGCGCCTTGGTTGTCAAACATGGCTGAAGTGCCGCCGCTGCTGCTACTGCTGCTGCAGGGAAAATGCTGAGCCCTCCCGGGCCCGGTGGGCGGCGGCGGCAAGGGCGGCGACGGGCACCTGCTTCCCGGGCGCTGCGGCGGCGGCCATGGCCCGGCTGGCCGACTACTTCATCGTAGTAGGCTACGACCACGAGAAGCCAGGTAAGGGTGTGGGGCGGGCGCCGCCCCCGGGCCTCCCCGCCCCCGTCCCCCCCCCCCCCCCCCGGCTGCTGTCCAGTGGGCTCTGCGGGGCTGGGCGTCGCAGCAGGGAGGCGGGGAGGGCCGGGCCGGCCGCGGCGGAGCGGGAGGTCGGTGTCCGGCCTTCGTGGCTGGGCTGAGCCTCACGGTGGGCGTGAGGGACCGGCACGAGGGGAGGGGGAGGGGAGAAGAAGGGGAAGAGGCCGCGTCCGCGGGGGCCCAGGGAGGCCTAGCTGGGGGCGAGTCCGGGTGTTGCGACCCTCGCTCCGAAGGAGGCCGGGTACCAGGGGCAGCGCCCTGGTGCCCGCGGGATTGGGCCAGGATCTCAGGGCTAGGAGGGCAGAAGCCAACTGTGTTAAGTTCCTCGGGGATAAACTTCTGCCCTGCATCCTGAGTGAGTAACGAGTGACGCAGGGGGCTGTCCTCTCCAAAAGGAAATGCTGAGAGAGTCCAGTGCTACCTCACCCCTTCCTTGTCGGAGGCCTGTCTAGTCACCGCCCCAGTGAACCCATGGTACTGGGGAAGGGGGTCCTTGCAGTTTTAAACGTTTCTAGGAAATGCTCCCTGTTCTTTCAGGACAAGATATGATAGTCATTTCAGAGTGTCTGAGCACTATCTTTTAAGTAAGGACAGTCATCCAACCGCTGAAGGTCTTAATGTTAATGTGTGACTAAAAAACCTTTTTTTGGATTAAAAAAGTCTTTTTGAGTATAATTGACACACAGTGTTTAATGCATGTTCTAATCTTCTAATTCATCGCAAAATTTTCTTCATAAGGAACAGTTTGGCAAATGCATTGAATTTTAATTTCATCATTGGACTTCTGCAACTTAAGAAAATTCAGGGTTCATGCACATTTATTTTTGTATTTGCATTTCTTTGTATTCTGTAGCTAAGCATAATGTAATAAATTGAACTAGGAAGCACATGTATTTCAGGTTAATTCCAGTTGAACATTTGCAAGGAATTTTATATAGCAGCTGGTAGTCCCTACATCTTTCAGAGGAGATGCTGAGATTGTGTTTTGCTGATGGTTACAGTCATCTGTAGCGTCAGAATGTCATTGTGCTACCCATTCTCTGTCAACTCCTCCTTTCACTATTACTCTTCTAATTTCCTTCAGTGGGAAATTTTTATTTAAAAACTTTTTTTTTTTTTTTTTTTTTTAATGTTTACTCGTATTTGAGAGAGAGAAAGAGCGTGAGCAGGGGCGGGGCAGAGAGAGAGGGAGACACAGAATCCAAAGCAGGCTCCCGGCTCTGAGCTTTCAACTCAGACCCCAATGCAGGGTTCAAACTCACAAGCCTCAAGAGCGTGACCTGAGCAGAAGTTGTCGCTTAACCGACTGAGCCACCCAGGTGCCCCAGTGGGAAACTTACATTTTTTAATCTGTCACTACTCATGACCTAATGGAGGTCAATTGTTAAGAGAAGAGGTTGGGCTGTATTTAAAGTATCTTCTGGCTCCAACATTTTCTTATTTCCTAGTAATTTTGCATTCTGCCGTCTCTTACCAACAATATGGAGAATCACAGTTTATTTATTTTTTTTAATATTTATTTTTGAGAGAGAGCACGCAAGTCGGTAGGGACAAAGAGAGGGGGACAGAGGATCCGAAGCAGGCTCCACACTAACAGCAGAGAGCCCAATGTGGGACTCAAAGTTACAAACCCTGAGATCATGACCTGAGCCAAAGTGGGTCGCTTCTCCGGCTGAGCCACCCAGGCACCCCAAAATCACAGTTTATTTTTAACATTATTTCATTTTTAGCAACATTGTTTTTTCTCACTTAAGAAAATTGAAACAATCACAAACTTGCAGAAACTTGCAAATAAGGTAGAACTTTTTTCCCTGAACCATTTGAGAGGAAGCTGCTGACCTGATGCCGTCATTCCATAATGCTTTAGTGTGCATGTTTTTACAAAAAAGGATATTCTCCTTTAATCACAATACAATTATCAAAATCAGGAAATTTCTGTTGATATAGTACTCCATCTAGTTTTAAGCGTTGTTGATAGTGCTATTAATCTTTCTACTGGCAAAAGGATCCCATTCAGAATTATATGTTGCTTTTATTAGTCACGTCTCTTTATTCTTCGGTCTGGAACAATTCCTTCATCTTCTCTTGCTTTTCATAACCTTGACACTTATGAAGATTATAGGGCAGTTATTTTGTAGAATGCCCCTCAGTTTGGGGTTATCTGTTCTCCAGTGATTAGATACATACAGGTTATGTACTTTGTGTAGAAATATCACAAAAAGTGATGCTCATTGCAGCCTATCAGGTGGTACACAATTTCAGTTTATCCCATTATTGATGATTTTCACTTTGATTACTTGATATAAGCAATCCCTGCCAGGCTTCTTCGTTATAAAGTTAATATGTAATTGTTAATTAATAGTTTTGTGAGGAGTACTTTGAAGCTCTGTAAATATCTTTTTCCTCATCAAGCTTTTCTTTTTAAATGTTTATTTATTTTTGAGAGACAGAGAGAGAGAGCCGGGGAGGGGCAGAGAGAGGGGGAGACACAGAATCCGAAGCAGGCTGCAGGCTCTGAGCTGTTAGCACAGAGCCCCACATGGGGCTTAAACTGCAAGATCATGACCTGAGCTGAAGTCAGATGTCAGACTCTTAAACTGACTGAGCTACCCAGGAACCCCTGTATGATTTTTTTTTTTTTTTTAGTGGATTATATTCTGTTACTATTTATTTTGATGTTTAGGTTGTTTCTTATTTGGCCAATGAGAGCCCATTCAACCTGGCTTCTGTGTCTTTATGACATATCCCCATCATTCTTTGAGCATGTCTTTACTTTTTGGCATGAGAAAGTTTATCCTATACTATATCTGCCTTAGTCCTGCAGTTGGCCATTTCTCTAGGGTCCCTGAATCCTTTTAGTGGAGAATGATTTTTTTTTTTTTAAGTTTGTTTATTTTTGAGGGAGAGAGAGAGTGGGGGAGGGGCAGAGAGAGAGAGAGGAAAAGAAAGAATCCCAAGCAAGCTCCACACTGTCAGTGCAGAGCTGGATGCCAGGCTCGATCTTATGACTATGAGACCATGACCTGAGCCTAAGAGTCAGACACTCAACCGACTGAGCAACCCAGGCTCCCTAAGAATGATGCTTTGAATTGTTTTCAATGTTTATTTATTTTTGAGAGAGAGAGAGAGAGAGAGAGAGAAACAGACAGACAGACAAAGCATGAGTTGGGAAGGGTCAGAGAGAGAGGGAGACACAGAATCCGAAGCAGGCTTCAGGCTCCAGGCTCTGAGCTGTCAGTGCAGAGCCTGACGTGGGGCTTGAACTCACAAACTGTGAGATCATGACCTGAGCAGAAGTTGGATGCTTAACTGACTGAGCCACCCAGGGGCCCCTGAGAATGACATTTTGAAGCTAAGATTTCAGTGCTAGTATTTTTATTGCTGTTCGGTTGTTAGTGCTCTCAGACCCTCTTAATGGATGAAGTTGGGGAATACATAGATGTATGTACACAAACACATTTACATATATTTTTATTTGTCTGTATATAGTGAAAATGATGAGTTTACACTAATACCTCCAATTTCAGTACGACACTCCAGGGTCCATTCTAGTTTTTTTTTTTTTTCTTTTTCATATTTGTAATACTCTTCTTTGATAGTGAGAAATCTCGTTTCCATTATCCTTAATATATTTATTCAATCCTCCTGTATTTGACCAGTCTTTCATATTTGCTACCTCCTCCTCCTCTCTTGATGCCTTTCTTTCTCTGCTGATTCTTCCTTCTATCCTTCCCACTCCACTACCCTTCTCAGGATCTAACAGCCTATACCAGGATATCCTGATAAAGGGACACCTTCCTCAACCTACTCTGACTCCTCATATCAGCTTCCCCATTGTTTGTGGATATATTTCTCACCCCACTTAGGCGCTGATACCCCACACTGGGCTACTTTCATGTGAATACATCCTCTTCGCTCTGTTCACCCTAGTGTCCCATGCCAGGTTGCCCTTCTGCATTGACACCCTTCTTCCAGGACTTGAGCTGAGAACATTTTTGAACGACCCTTCCCACATGGACTCCTTACTTGGTTCACTTGGGCTCTGACAACCCGCACCCCACCCAGGGCTGTCATGACTACTCACTATCCCACAGCAGAGAAAAGGAAGATTATTTTTTATTTTTTGTTTTTTTTTTAAGTAAACTCTCTGCCACATGTGGGGCTCGAACTCACAACCTCGAGGTCAAGAGTCTCATGCTCTATAGGCTGAACCAGCCAGGCACCCTAGGGAAGATTATTTTTTTTAATTAACAGAATCCAGAAGCTTTTATAAACTATAGAATTTGGATAGTAAAATGTATGACTTTATTATAATTTCTTTACTTGGGATAATTTTTCTTTAGTCATGTTTATCAAAGTGTAATTTACATATAATATCACTTTTCTAAAAATTTTTTTTTTTTTCAACGTTTATTTATTTTTGGGACAGAGAGAGACAGAGCATGAACGGGGGAGGGGCAGAGAGAGAGGGAGACACAGAATCGGAAACAGGCTCCAGGCTCTGAGCCATCAGCCCAGAGCCTGACGCGGGGCTCGAACTCACAGACCGCGAGATCGTGACCCGGCTGAAGTCGGACGCTTAACCGACTGCGCCACCCAGGTGCCCCGACACTTTTCTAACTGAACAGTTTAAAGAGTTTTGACAGGTGTATACATAAAGGTAGCCACTGCCACAATCACGGTATAGATATAGAACATTTCTGTCCCTACAGAAAATTCTCTCTGCCCCTGTGCTGTCAGTTCCCTCCCTAGCCTCTGGCAGTCATTGATTTGTTTTCTGTCCTTTTTTGTCTTTTCTTAGAATAACATCTAAATGGAATTATATAGTGTTTAAAAAAATTTTTTTTAATGTTTATTTTTGAGAGAGAGAGAGCGCGCGCTATCACGAGTGGGGAAGGGGCAGAGAGAGAGGGAGACACAGAATCTGAAGCAGGCTCCAGGCTCTGAGCCCATTGTGGGGCTTGAACTTGTTGAACCCTGAGATCATGACCTGAGCCGAAGTTGGGTGTTTAACTTACTGAGCCACCCAGGAGCCCCTGGAATTATATAGTGTTTTTAATGTCTGACTTTTTTTCACTTAAAAACATGTTTGAGATTTATCCGTTTTGTATTTATTGTCAGTTGCTCCTTTTTATTGCTGAATATGATAGAATTTATTCATTCACCATTTAGCGGACATTTGAGTTTCCAGTTTTTGGCCATTATGAACAAAGTTATTCTGAATGTTTGCATACAGATCTTTGAGTGTTCATATGGTTTCATTTCTTTTGGATAAATACATGGGAGAAGAATTGCTGGGTCATATAGTAAGTGTCTGTTTAACTTTGTGTGAAACTGCCAAACTATTTTCCAAATTGGCTGTGCCATTTTGCATTCTTTCCAGAAATGTATAAAAGTTCCAGCTGATCTTTTTATTTTATTTATTTTTACTTTCTAAAATTGAAACTTTTTTTAGCGATTCTAGTGGATATGTAATCATATTTCATTGTGGTTTCAATTTGCATTTTCCTGGTGACTAATGATGTTAATCACCTTTTCATGTGCTTACTGTATTTGAATATTTTTTTGTAAACTTTCAGATCAAATTTTGGTTCTTTTCTATTGAATTGCTTGGCTTATTTTAAAGGTTTTTTGTCTGTTTGTTTTTCACTTTCCAATACAAGTCCTTATCAGGTGTTTTGTAAATAGTTTCTTTCAATCTGTGGTTTGCCTTTTCATTTTTTTACAGTGTCTTTTGAAGAGCAGATGTTTTAGTTTGGGATCACTTTGAAGACATTTGAACACTCTTATGTCTTGAGTGGTCTCCTTTGAATAGTCCTTTTTATGTGAAGCCCTCTGTTGAAACTTATTGGAAGAAAATCCACTAAATCTGTGTACTTGTTTGAATTGTAAGTGAAGGGGCGCCTGGGTGGCGCAGTCGGTTAAGCGTCCGACTTCAGCCAGGTCATGATCTTGTGGTCCGTGAGTTCGAGCCCCGCGTCGGGCTCTGGGCTGATGGCTCGGAGCCTGGAGGCTGTTTCTGATTCTGTGTCTCCCTCTCTCTCTGCCCCTCCCCCATTCATGCTCTGTCTCTCTCTGTCCCAAAAATAAATAAAAAACGTTGAAAAAAAAATTGAATTGTAAGTGAAGAACAAACCTAGTTCATTCTGTAAATCTTTATTATGAAGTTTTCTTTGGGAATTACTATGATTTTATTACCTGTCTCTAAAAGCTAATCAGATTATGATAATATGATACTGAAATATTGTATACTTAATACCACAGTTTTCCTTCATTTAATCAGTGCCCTCTATATATGTTCCTAAAGTTACTTTTCATTTAGTAACACTTTTTTTTAGTAATACTTCTTAGTTAAATTTTTTCATATATCTGCATTAAAATTGGGTTGAAAGACAACCTTGTCTTTTGAAAAATTGCTTTTACAAACTGTTAGAAATAATTAATGCAATTTGAATTGTATCCAAAACAATGGTAGCAGACACATAGTAGATGTTTGGTAATGATGTACTGAATGAACACACAATTGCTGAAAATATGGAAAATACAAAAAGCTATAAAGAAAGAGTGTGGTTATAAAAGAGTAACAGGAAGGGAGTGCTTGGGTGGCACAGTTGGGTAAGTATCTGATTCTTGATTTTGGCTCAGGGCATGATCTCACAGTTGTGACATTCCAGCCCTGCATCAGGTTCCGAGTTGAGCATTGAGTCTGCTTAAGATTTTATCTCTCTGCCCCCCTGCCCCTCTCTCTCCCCCACCCACATGCTCTCTCTCAAAATAATAAAACATAAATCAATTTTTAAAAGGGTAACAGGAGGAATTTTTATGTTGGTAGAACTATTTTGTTTCTTGGGGTTTTTTTCTTTCCTTTTTTTTTTTTTTAATTTAAATTATAGTTAGCATACAGTGCAATATTAGTTTTAGGAGTAGAATTCCATGGTTTTTATCACTTATATATAGTACCCAATGCTCATCACAAGTGCCCTCCTTAGTACCCATCATTCATCTAGCCCATCTCCTACCACCTCCCTCCATCAACCTATGGTTTGTTCTCTGTCATTGAGAGCCTCTTATGGTTTGTTTCCCTTTCTTTTCCCTACCCCATATGTTCATCTGTTTTGTTTCTTATATTCCACATATGAGTGAAGTCATACAGTGTTTGTCTTTCTCTGAATGACTTATTTCACTTAACATAATACATTCTAGCTCCATCCACGTCACTGTAAGTGGCAAGATTTCATTCTTCTTGGTGGCTGAGTAATGTTCCATTATACATATGTATATGTATATATATGTACATATACATCACATCTTTATCCATTCATCAATTGATGGACATTTGGGCTCTCTTCATAGTTTGGCTATTGTTCATGCAATAGAACTATTTTGTATCTTGACTAGGTGGTGGATACATGAACCTACATATATGATAAATCATATGAAAGTGAAACACACACACACACCAATGTGAATAAATATAGTAAAACTGGGGACTCTGAATAAGAAATTGGATTGTATTAGTGTCAGTTTGCTGGTGTTGATATTGTACTATAATTTTATAGGGTGTTACCATTGGGAGAAACTGGGTAAGGAGAAATGGGGTTTCTGTGTTATTTATTATTACAACTATCTCAAAATTAAAAAAAATAATTCAAAAAAGTTATAAAATAAAGCTATTTTATTTAATAAAATAAAGTTATAAAATAAAGTAGATAAAAAGATACTCCTAGTATTCTTTTTCCTTAATGTTGATGACATAAGGAAAGATTATTCTATAAAATTCCAGGAAAACATCTTCAGTAGATGTTATTATTATATCTTATGGGTATATCAATTTGACTTCATCATTTCACTTTATTATTGGATATTTAATATGTTTCCAGTTTTGTGCTCTTATAATATACTGTCATGCTAAGGAGAATATAACTTGAAAACCACTGATTTTTATGACAGATTGATTTTGATAATTTGAAATTAAGACTTTATTTTCTTGACTTTGCATATGACTCTGGCACAATATTTAGGAAATTAGGAAATATGTTTCTAACAGGTGAGCTTATTTAACCAAAACTGTTTATTTTTCTTATTGTTTCTTCTACTTTACCGAAATTTGTCCAAGAAAAATTGATAATGACCACATGGGTTAAATCCCTTAATGACTTTTTTTGTTGTTTACTTTTCTTTTTAAGTTAATTTTTTTTTTTTTTAAGTAGTCTTCATACCCAACATGGAACTTGAACTCATGACCCTGAGATTAAGAGTTGCTTGCTATACTGACTGAACCAGCTGGGCACTCCTCTTTTTGTTTACTTTTGCTGTCCATTAATACATTTAGAATTTAACCGATTTATCTAGATACATTTAACCTGGAGTCAAGTATCATCATTATTTGAGGTTCTCATATTCTTTCATATCAACTGACCTAAGTATATTAGCAAAAGATTTGAAATACTTCTTAGGTGTTTCATCAGTTTTATTTAGGCAGTATAAGTGAGATAAGCTAAGAGGTAAACTTATGCACAATACCTGTCCATATAGGTTGAGACACTTTAAAAACTGATTATTGGTTATTATGGAACCATTGTAATTCATAGTCAGCCTGGGTTCCTTCCCCCATTCCCCATTCTTCTTTCTTCCATCCTTTCTTTCTTTTCTTTCACAAGCTGGGGAGAGGGGAAAGAGAGCATTCCATGCTCAGTGCAGGGCCTGATCCCACGACCCTGGGATCATGACCTGAGCCAAAATCAAGAGACAAGTTATGTAAGATGAATAAGCATTGCCATGGGGATAAGAGGGTAAAGGAGATTATAGCCAGGGAGAAAAAAATGTAAATATGTGACTGTCTTGTTCCAGGAGTGGAGAAAAGTATAGTGTAGATGGGAATTGACGTGAGCTTTGCTGGAGTGGGTTCAGATAAGATTATGAAAAGTTCTGTATAGGCTATGGAATTTAGCCTTGACTCTGTAGACAGTGGGGTCTGTTGAAAAATGGGGGTCTTGAAAAACAAGAAACAACATAGAAATATGACTCAAATGGCAATGGACTAGAGGAAGAAAGACCAGTGTGAGAAAACTCAGGAACTTTTACAGGGAATGGAAAGGAAGGTATGGAGTCCAGAGAAATTTGAAAGCTCAAATTAGTGAAATTTAGTAGTGAAATGGATGTGAGGGGTAAAGGAGAAAGAGTAGTTGAGGGTAACAAAGTCTCTAGCTAGTTAATTGGGCAGGTAATGATGCTATGAATGCAAATAGGGAATTCAGGAGAAGAAATAAATTTGGATGCAGGAAAGAAATGCTGAGCTTAGTTTTGGATATGTTAAATTAAAGGTGCTTGCCTATAATCAAGGTAGAGATGTCATTTAGGTGTTGTTAGATATATGGATCAGGATGTAAGAAGATAATTGAAAATTAGAGATTTAATTTGGCAATTACCAATAACCAACTGATTGTCAGATATAACAAAAAAAAATGAGGTTGTTGAGGAAATGTGTATAGGGTGAAAAAATAAGTAGCCTAAGAAATGAACCCAGAGAAAATTCAATATTTAAGAAGGAGATGGAGCAGTAATAATTAGGAGTGGTCAGAGGTATTGCAAGAGAACCAAGATTGTGTGATATCATGGAAACCTTGGGTGTAGAGAATTTTGAGGAGGAGGAAATGATGAATAAATATCAAAAGCTCTGAAGATGTAATGTATAATGAGGACTATCGGTAGTGTCTTAGTCCATTTGAGCTGCTGTAACAACTGTAACACTCATTGACTGAGTGGCTTAAACCACAAACATTTATTTCTCACAGTTCTGGAGGCTGTGAATTCCAAAATCAAAGCCCAAGCTGATTCAGGGTCTTCCTGTGAGGCCTGGCTTCCTGGTTCATGGGTAGTGGTCTTCTCATCATGTCTTTGCATGGTGGAAGGGACAAGATAAGTCTCTGGAGCTCTTTTATAAGGGCACTCATCTCATTCATGAGGACAGAGCCCTCGTGGCCTAGTCACCTCCAAATATCGTCACTTTGGCTCCACCTTCAAATGCTATCACATTGGGAGTTAGGTCTCAACATATGAGTTTTGGGGTGACACAAATAGTCTTACTATAGGCTCATGGACTTGATAATAAGGACAAATAGGCTCATGGACTTGGTAATATGGATAGTGACTTTAGAACATTAGAGTTGTTGGAGGGCCAAAGCCAATTTGATAAATGCGCGTCCTAAGTCATGTGCTGTATAAGCCTCACCGAATCCAATTTATTTTCTCTTTAGAGCTCATGATGGTGTGAACTTCCCATAGCTGTGGGAAGTGAAAGAGGAGTCAGAAGTGATGTAAAATTCCAAACATGAAACTCTGGGATACTTGTGATATCATGACTTAAATAGGTGGTTGAAAATATTTTTCTGTTAAAATTTGTCTTTGTGAACTTGGAAGATGGTGAGTTTTACTTCATAGCCATCCAAATCGAGACTTCAGAAAAGGGGACAAGTAGAGGCTGGACACAGAGACTTGACAGTCATTAGGATAGAGCTATGGCCATGTAGATAAGGACTTAAACCCTAGAAAGAACCTGGGTCCTAATGATTTATAGTGAGATTGTCATAACTGCCCTCTGAATTTTTATTTTTTACATGAAAGATTATAACCTCATATGGTTAAACCATTATAAATTAGAGTTTTCTGTGCCGGAAATCAAGAGTCATGAAAAGTGAGTCATAGAAAGTGAGGGAATATTTCTCAGTGTCAGGTATGGCAGAATGATCAGTGACACGTGGAGTTAATCAAGATCTTTCAATTTCATAAAATGTTTGAGTTATAAGTTAACTGTACAGATTGTTTAATTCAGTCCACTTTGTGGATATGAAACTGATGCACTGGGGTGCCTGGGTGGCTCAGTCTGTTAAGCATCCAACTCTTGATCTCAGTTCAGGTCTAGATATTGGGGTTGTAAGTTTAAGCCCCGTGTTGGGTTCCATGTTGGGTTTCATGCTGGATGTGGAGTCTACTTTCTTCTTTTCAGAAAGAAACTGATGCACCTGGTTGCACCACCCGTCCACCTCCTCTTGTGAATGGTTACACCACTGTTGGGTGGCAAATACTGGGCTAGAAGTTACCTAAGCCTGTACTCCTGTATACCATGTTCTGATTTGAGAATTTATTCAAGGATAGTCTTACCCCAGAATTGTTACAGCTGGAATCTTGTGTTGTAAACCAAATTGCAAAACTTAAAGCAGGAGAAAGGATAGTAAGTTGAAACAGCAGATTAAGATGACTTTGTTTGAGTCATCTGATTTTGAGAGGTAAGAATATCTGGTTGGAGGGCTGCCTGGATGGTTCAGTCAGAGGAGCATATCAATATCTCTTGATATTGGTGTTGTGAGTTTGAGCCCCACATTGGGTGTAGAGATTACTTTAAAAAAAAAAAGAGTATCTGGTTGGAAAACTTTGAACACTTTATCTTAAGGATAAAGGCTTTATTATTGTTACTGTTTTTAAGGATGTCATTTTTTTTTTATCTGAGTTGTCTGGTTGATTGGTGCTTAGTTAGATATGTTTGAATTAAATTGCAGAAATAGGTCCAATGAGAGTTTAAAAAAATGTATAGGACAGATTTGAACGTAAATGAAGGCAGAACAATGAGTGGAAATGGATGGAGTTAGAGCAATTGATGCTGGAGAGGGTGGATAAGTATGGGAAGAAAGTTCCTTAGGACTTGGGGTCTCAAACACATTCTGTGTACAGAATACAAGTGTATCAGTGGGTTCTGACTCCTCCCTTCTAAAGAGTGTGTATTTTGGAAAATAAAATTGCCATTTGATTAGTCTTGGAGATATTTTATAATGGTGTACGTAAAAACATGTCACTGATCACCTGTGGGGATTTTGTGGGAGGTGACAAGTAACATAGGCATTTGATAGAACCAGAAATATACAGGTAAACTTAGCATTAGTGGATAGGGAAATACAGTTTTGGGTATTGGGAAAAGATAGTGGTAAAGTGTGTTGAGAAAGGTTTCAGGGTAAGCTTTTAAATTTTAGATACAACTATCAAAATAATGAATTCCTAAGAAACCTAACCTCTCAAAATAATTTTTTGAGCAGCAATTTTATTTCCCAGTTGTAGGTTAATTTATGTTATATATTATGTGCCTGACATGATGATCATCTTCATTAAAAACTGTTATAAAAATGAAGACACTGGGGCGCCTGGGTGGCGCAGTCGGTTAAGCGTCCGACTTCAGCCAGGTCACGATCTCGCGGTCCGGGAGTTCGAGCCCCGCGTCGGGCTCTGGGCTGATGGCTCGGAGCCTGGAGGCTGTTTCCGATTCTGTGTCTCCCTCTCTCTCTGCCCCTCCCCCGTTCATGCTGTCTCTCTCTGTCCCAGAAATAAATAAATGTTGAAAAAAAAAATTAAAAAAAAAAAAATGAAGACACTGACTAAATCACTGTGTTGGTAGTAGACTAGAGTTTATTTATTTTAAATATTTATTTATTTTGAGAGAGAGAGAGTGGGAACTGGGGAGGGCAGAGAGAGAAGGAGAGAGAGAATCCCAAGTAGGCTCCTTGCTGTCAGTGCAGAGCCCAGTGTGGAGCTCGATGCCACGAACTGTGAGATCATGACCTGAACTGAAATCAAGAATCGGATGCTTAACTGACTGAACCACCCAGGTGCCCCTAGTATTTCTTAATTTTAAAACATTGCTGTTGTCAAAACTGAGATCATTAGGTATTAACAAGATTTAATGCCCAGTTAATTATTGATGAACTTGAGTAATGACTTGGGTTATGAAATTATTTACAAAGTAAAGGCTGTTCATTTAAAATTCTCATTTCTGTAATCTACCTTTTAAAGGAAAAGATGACTTATAGTTTCATAATTATTTCACTTTTTCTTATACTTATGTCTTCATTTTAGAATTTTTCATTAGAGCTTTTATTTATTTTTATTTTTTAGTTATATCTGTGTTTCATTGTTTACTGAAAAAAATGAATGAAAGTTTTGCCTATGGAAATATTTCATACAACTGCTTAAGTTTAAATGAATTTGAGACAGGCTAGATTTAAAACAAAATTTATGTACAGTTTTACAGATATCGATTATTCTAGAGTATAGGAACAAAAATATTAAGAAAAGAAAAAAAAAGCTTGTATTTTAAGGGGACCTTCACATTATTATAGGAAAATACCAGAGAAATAATCTTTACTTTTCAAGATGTTTTAACAATACTACAGTGTATTGTATGATAGCTACAGTTTAGCTCTCCAGCACTTATGAGCTCTCCAGCACTGCCATAACACATCTTGCAAATTTGGTGGCTTATAAAAACACTTATTTTCTCACAGTTCTGGAGACTGTAAGTCTGAAATCAAGGTGCTGGGAGGGCACTGCTCCCTCTGAATACTCTAAGGAAGTATCCTTCCTTCTTTTAGTTTCTGGTGGCTCTAGGCTTCCTTGGTTTGTGACAGCAATCACTCTGATCTCTGCCTCATTTTTACGTGGCTTTCTTTTGTGTCTCTGTCCAAATCTCCTCCTTTCTCTTATGAAGACAATAATCATTGGATTTAGGGGACACCCTAAATCTAGGATGATTTCATCTTGAGATCCTTAACTAATTACGTCAACAAAGACCCTATTTCCAAATAAGGTCACATTCTGGAGTTCTGGTGGAATTTTGGGGGTGACACTATTCAACTTACTATAAACATAGAGGCTCATGAAGTTTTTATAATGCTTGCTGTTTGTACGTATTAGGAAATTTATCTGGACAGAATAGTACAAAATATAAGACTTAATTAAAAAATAATTTTGTAATTTGTAATAGGTTGTACTTTCAAAAGGCAAATATATTTAAAAAAAAAACCATTCTCATAACGTTACAAGTTAAAACAACACTCAGTGTAAATATTTGGGTGAATAATATACTATGGAAAAGTCAGAATTCCTTGGAATACACACACACACACACACACACACACACACACATACACACACACACAGTTTTGCACATAGTTTTTAAAAAGGTTTAGATCTATGTGTGTTCTTTTTTAAAAGTTTTTTAAAAGTTTTTTTATTTTGAGAGAGACAACGTGAGTGGGGGAGGGGGAGAGAGAGAGAATCCCGAGCAGGCTCCACACTGCTAGCGCAAATCCCAATGCAGGGCTTGAATTGATGAAGCTGTGAGATCATGACCTGAGCTGAAACCAAGAGTCAGATGCTTAACTGACTGAGCCACCCAGGTGCTCCTAGATCTATGTATGTTCTTTGTTGTAAATTTTACTTGTGCTGGGGTGTCTGGCGGGCTCAGTTGGTAGAGCATGTGACTCTTGATCTCAGGGTACTTAGTTCAAGCCTCACGGTGGGCATGGAGGCTACTTTAAATATATATATATTTTTTTTTATTTTTATTTTTTTACTTGTGCCACCGGTTCTCTCCGTATTGTTGTGTTGGGAAAGCCAATCGATATTTTCTTTAGATGTGTCACACAGCTTACATTTATTTAGGCATTTTCTTTATAGGAGAGACTATCAGATTGGATCTTCAGTTCATTTAAAAATACTGAGCATTTTCATGTATATTACGGACTCTTGATAGAAATACAGTGAGTTACCCTGTGGGGGTCTATCAAAGTTAAATAATTTGCTCACTTTCATACTGATTTTAAATTGAATTAAGTGGGATTAAATGGTACTCAGATGATTTTCTAACTTTAAATCAAAACTTTTCTTAATAAATACATTGTAGGGACTGGGGAGTGGAGAAGATTGAGGGAGAGGAATAGGGAGGGTTTTTTAGGTTAGGGGACAGTAGTAGTAGCAGATGTACTGAAGTGATAAACAATGAGTAGATTCTCAATTTGGCTGAAATATTAGGACTGGAAGAGAACTGATAAGTTATAATATTGGGACTTGAACAGAGAACTTGTAAGTAATAAATGAAGATTATATTAGAGTAGTTAGGACTTTTTCCCCCCAACTGTTTTCATAGGCTAGTTACTTTTCATTGCATTTTTTTCTCATCCTTCTGTACTTTATCTCTTGAGTTGAAATTCTTGATACTTTGGAAAACAAAATTTAAAAACCTGTTACATAAGAATGTTCAAAAGTATTTCTGTAGGAGAACTTGCTTTCATAAGAAGCAGAGTAATTGCCTTTGATTTTAAACTGGTGGTCTGCTCTCCTTTCTTTACAATCTGTGCATCTTGTTTTACTCCTCTTGACTTTTCCTACTTGGGAGATCTAGTTTCTGACTGATCTTTTTCTGCTTGGCTCTTAAATTCTTTTTTTGTCCAGATGATTAGAAATTCTGCTCATCTATTTTTCTACCCAGTTTTGACTTATACTGTCATGGTTCTAGTATATCAGCACCTTCCTGCTTTCACTTACCTGTCTATTGCTAAAATTGCTTTATATTTTATTTATTGTAGTAATACATTCTTGTTATAAACATTTCAAACATTACAGAGGTTGCTGAATCTTGGCTGTAGTACCCATCTCATCAGATCTTGTCACAGTTAGATTCTAGGTACTGTTACAGAAATTTTTAGTTCTTTTTTATTTACTATTATTTTTTTAATTTAAGTATAGTTAAAATACAGTGTTATGTTAGTTTCAGTTGTACAATATAATGATTCAACAATTCTCTACATTAGTGCTCATCACGATAAGTATACTCTTAATCCTTTTTGTCTAGTTCACCAGTCTGGCCCCCTCACCTCCCTCTGGCAACCACCACTTTGTTAACCTGCATTTAAGAGTCCATTCTTTGTGTCTTTTTTTCCTTTGTTCATTTGTTTTATATCTTAAATTCTATATATGAGTGAAATCATATGGTATTCATCTTTCTCTGAGTAACTTTCTTAGCATTATATTCTCTAATTCCATCTATATTTTTGCAAATGACAGATCTCATTCTTTTTTATGGCTAAGTAATATTCCATTATATATATATATATATATATATATATATATATACACACACACATAAACATTTATATATATATGTATGTGTATATATATATATTTTTTTAATAGAACCCCAGTCTTCCAATGTTGGCAATGGAAGGAAAGCCACCACATGGGACAGGTTGACTTGACCTCAGAGCTCCCCACCTCTTCTGTTTCTCTAGTGTTTTTATAGAATGCTACTTTTTTCTTAACATTCTGGCCTAAATAACTCTCTCCCCACCCAGTCATTTCCCTTTTATTTGTTGAGATACAGCTGAAATAAGACTCTTTTTTTTTTTTTTAAGATTTTATTTTATTTTATTTTATTATTTTTTTTTTTTTTTAATTTTTTTTTCAACGTTTATTTATTTTTGGGACAGAGAGAGACAGAGCATGAACGGGGGAGGGGCAGAGAGAGAGGGAGACAAAGAATCGGAAACAGGCTCCAGGCTCCGAGCCATCAGCCCAGAGCCCGACGCGGGGCTCGAACTCACGGACCGCGAGATCGTGACCTGGCTGAAGTCGGACGCTTAACCAACTGCGCCACCCAGGCGCCCCTTTTTTTTTTTTTTTTTTTTTTTTTTTTTTTTAATTTTTTTTTCAACGTTTTAAGATTTTATTTTTTTTAAGGAGGTGTGACTGGCTGGCTCAGTCGGTAAAATGTGCCACTCTAGTGGCACTCTTATGGCCACTCTGGTGGCACACTCTACCGAGTGAGCCAACCAGACAACCCTGAAATAAGACTTTTCTAAAGGCTGAAAACAAAACAAGGATAATGAAGCTAGAGAGTAACTTTCAAGTCAGTCATCTGGTTTGTGAGGTATAGTTTAGGCCTGTTTGATCTGTGGTCTCTGAAAGAGATACTGTCCCAGTTAGCTTATGGCCTCCTGTCATATGATGGAGGTCATTTTTCCTGTCAACATGTTTCCTTAAGTCTAGGCCTTCGATGGGGGTCACACAGTCCATTCCTGTTAGATCTATCTAAGGTACACTTTCCTGGTTCTAGTTTCCTGTCCAGGGATCTGTCTCTTCTGGATGATTATACCAAGACTGTGCTTCAGGAGATATTTCATTCCTTAACCATGGTCCTTAAACTGTGGGATAAACTGGACTGCTATATTAGAATTCAGACAGGAAAAGAAGAATGTACCACATACAGAAATGTGGGAAGAGGACATCTTTTTGTACCTGTTTTCCACCCATGGTCTCAGCATTGACAAAACTTTGATGTTACCTGGAAACACGGTCATAATATTCATGTACAAATCAAAGTGCAGCTAAACAAGCATCACATTCTCAGTTACTTTTAAAAGAAAAATAAATTCTGTAGAACTATGTGTTCATACTTGTTTTTAATTAATGCTTTGTAATCTTTCCTGTTTGATTTTAATCTGAACAAATAATGATACCATTTTCATTACTCAGTAAGCATGAATGTTAGTTGAAGCAGTTTTTAAAAAACAATAGTTTGAGTCTCCAAACATCTAAATCCTGGGCTGATTTAATTTGTACATTCAAATTGAAATAATGTTTTCTGAAAGCTGTCCTACCACTTTTGTTTTTGACCAAAAAAAATTTTTTTTGTACATTTACCTGCCACTGGATTTGACTTAGATCCTATAGAGAGTGTTATCTACCTTCTTGATTTATTTTCAGCCCTTCAAGGCATCATTGTAGATTAATGCAAAGGCCCTCAGGAAGGTGACATATTCCTGGGAATTGACCACATAGTCCTCATCCTGGTCCAGGTCCTCCATCACCTTTGCAGTGTTGGCATCCTACAGCTTTGGGCCAGTGGTGAGCTCTTTCTGGATTGGCTCCTTCCGCTCCTTCTTGGTCAGGGTGTTCTTGAAACCTTCCCTCCCTGAGTACTTATGGAAGATGGCCATGAGGAGGCCAAAGCCCTGATCAGGTGACATGCCATGGCTGGGCGCTGGGCTCAGGACAGGTGGTTAGGAGAGCATTGAGGGAGTGTTGAGGGACCTCTTACCACTTTTTTTTTACTCTTTTGTAGAATGAGTCTAGTTTTTCTACTAATGATTAAACAATAACTACTTACCAAAGCATCCGATTAAAATATCAAACTAAACCAGCATAACTGGTGTTTTATGCACATGTTATGGCTCACTAGGGATTATGTATTTTTAATGGACAATTTTGGAGAAATGGTATGGTGAAATCACCATTTTGCCAAGATGCCATCCTACTGGGTGTGAAGTGATGTACTGCTGACATTTTAACATGTTTTTCTGGAAGTTTTTGTGTGCATTTTTAGGTATTTTTTTTCCAGTGTGATTTCTTTTTTTTAATGTTTGTTTATTTATTTTGAGAAAGAGAGAGAGGGAGAGGTAGAATTCCAAGCAGGCTCCATGCTGTCATCATAGAGCCTGACATAGGGCTCGATGTCATGAACTGTGAGATCATGACCTGAGCTGAAATCAAGAGTTGGATGTTTAACCAACTGAGCCACCCAGGTACTCCATCTTTTTTTCCTTTAATTGAAGTATAATTGACATACTGTATCTTACGTTTTAGATATAGTGATTTGATATTTTTATACATTATGAAATGATCCCCACTGTAAGTCTAGATATAGACACTGCTCACTCTCTCTGTCAATATAAATGAACAGACATTACAGTATTATTGACTATGTTCCCTATGGTATATGTTATCATTTTTATTTTACTTGTTACAAAAGAAGTTTGTAGCATCTATTTTCTTATGCAATCCATATTTTTAAAACTTAACTGCTTATTACTGGCAGCTTTCCATATTCTAAATATATATTATATGATAGCACTAATTTTTATTAGCTAAAAATTATGTTTATTATTTTAACATATAATTTATTGTCCATATAGTCATTTTACCAATTAATCTCTTATGATTAGACATTTTGGTTATTTTTAAATTTTTGCTGTTAAAAATAGTTGCCTGTGAAGAATCCTCCTAGCTAAATCTTTGCATTCATCTTTAATTTCTTGGGATAAAAAAGAGGCCAGTAAAGTTTAGTAGTTAAAAGCAAGGGATTGAGCCAGATGGTCTGAGTTTGATTCCTTGTTGATTCCTCTTAGTAGTTCTGGCCTTAGACAAGCTATGTAATTTTTCTGCGTGTGAGTTTCTGTATCTATAAAATGGTATAATAATAAATAGTATCACCTCATAGAGTTGTTTTGAAGATTAAATGAGTCAGGTGCCTGGGTGGCTCAGTCAGCTAAGCATCTGACTTCGGCTCAGGTCATGATCTCACAGTTCATGAGTTTGAGCCCCATGTCGGTCTCTGTGCTGACAGCTCAGAGCCTGGAGCCTGCTTCAGATTCTGTCTGTGTCTCCCTCTCTCTCTGCCCTTCCCCTGCTTATGCTCTGTCTCTCTCAAAAATAAACAAAAATTTAAAAAAAGATTTTATGAGTTAATTTCTACAAATTATTTAAACAGTGTCTGGCACACAGTGTTAAGTTTTAATTTCTAACAGTATAATTGCTAGGTCAAAGGATAGGTATATTTATGTTTATACTTATAAGTATATTTATGTGTTAATTTTCTCCTCAGCATCCTTTCCTGTGGGAAGCTGTTGTCTGTTTCCTGTAGTCCCAGAGAAAATGCTAGTCCTAGTTACTCCCACCCCCTATCTTAAACTGGGCTAAATAGAGCCATCTCTGGGTCTTTTCTTCTGGAAGAAACAAGGAAATCTCTTTCTTTCTACAAGGATAACTAAGGTTGGAGACCATGACCAAGTTGGGGGTGCCAATGTGTTTTTTCCCTCCTGTGTTTAGAGAGTCTGGCTGAATACTGAACAGAGTCAAAGATAGCCAAAACATGAGGGAGAGAGTGCGAGCTTTGAAAAGATCATTTAAACTTCTGGTTCCAGCCATTCTTAGCCAAAAGAACATTAAAAAAATAGTTTTGAGGTATATTGCTCAATTCTCTTCCGGAAGGATTGTGTTAATTTTTACTCTCATTTCCTTCAGGGGGATTTTAATTAGAAAAAAATCACTTAATAAGATTCATTGCTTAAGCAACAACAGAGGAAACTGCAAAGTCTCATGAAGGTGAGAATGCTAAGGAACTGGAGCAGGGATATGAGACCTTATACCTAATTCAAATTATGTCTCTGCAGTGTTACAAGTTGTTACTTGTCTTTGGCCTTTATCATGTCCTAAACATATTTAAAACCAGTGATCTTAGTTCTGAAAATTACAAGGTCTTCCCTTGAGGGCAATATCCTATGAACAGAAAAATCTTTAAAACTGGAAAAAAGTCCTTTCAGCAGAGATACTTCTATTATTTTAGCAGACTACTATCTAATGGATGGTGAATAATTATTTACTTAGTATTTATCAAGTAGACAGAGTTGTAGAACTTTCTTTTTTGGTGATTTCCCTAATAGACTGAGTTTGGAGAAAGAATTTTTATCTTCCTTGGAAAGGCTCATTTTCCATTGGTGAGACCCTTCTGTAGATAACTTCTTTTCCCTTGAGCCTTTGTTTGTAGCTCTTTTATATATTTTATTAATTTATAAGGTCAGTACCATGATTTTAAGAAAACAACTTGTTTGGGAACTTGACATCTCAAGGTATTTTCTCCTTTAAGCAAATATTCTGTCATTATATTTTATGTAAAATATAAGACTTGAAAACTTGAAATTGAAGATTTTTTTTATGTTTTGAGAGAGTGAGTGTGCACATTCTTACAGCAGGGATATGTACCCAACAAGTGGCTCAGTCTCACTGTGAGATCATGACCTGAGCTGAAATCAGGAGTGGGATGTTTAACAGACTGAATCACCCAGGCGCCTCAAAGATTCTTGTTTAAAGAAAATGACTAGTTTTGGGACAAGTTTTTAAGTGAAAAAAATCTGTTTATAGTTAAGGACATCTGCTTGTAGGTAAAAATACGTGCTTTGTTTTTTCCAGATTAAGCTAAGTCTAGTTACATTTAGAGAAAGAAATCAAGTATCAGAACAAGCTTGGAAAATAATAGTACGAAAATTAATTTGCAATGGAAAGTGGCAGTTGGGACTGGAGTGAATTTTACAAATGCTTTATATAATTGTCCCACGCGGTTGTATGGAATTTGAAAAGAATGTTACTTGTTTTTCTTTTGAGACAGATGTTTTACCAAATAATTTTAGCCTGAGTAAACCAAGATCCACACAGGATTAGATTAATAATATCATTTTTTTTAAAGGAGGAAAGAAATGAGCGGGAACAACAATAAAGATTGATTTAGGATGGTGAAAAACTGAAGGTTTTTGAAAATACAAGTTAACTACATTACCCTTCTACCTCCCCCAAATTTTCTTTTACTGCTATTGTTCAGATTGTGTGTTTGAAGAATGTGATTGTAGAAGAATGAAGGATATTTGAAAACACTATAGCATTTGATAAAGTCACCACAATATGTTTCAGGAGATTATAGGATAATATTCTCTGGCCTTTTTAAATTTTTTGAAAGATGGGATGCATAGTTTCTACTAATATGACTGCCACTTATCAAATACCATATGTCAAACTTTATCTGGTTTCGTTAATTTCTCTTAAATATATAAGGTAGATGAAGTTACTGAGATTTGGAGACATTAAGTAATTTGCTCAGGGTTACATAGCTGGAACTTGAGGCATCAGTATCTGAATCCTGGTGTGTGTGTTTGTTTGAGTTCAAGGCTCTTGTTCATACACAGTGAACAAATCCTCTGTTGAAATTGGGGTATCCCCAGGTAAATACATTATTTAGTTATTTGTTTATTTGACAAGTCTCTATTGGCTATCATGTGCCAGGCATCACGCTGCAACAAAAAACAAGCCAGATACTGAAGGTTCCCTTTTACAAGTTCTATTAATAGGAGTAGAGAATTTAGGAAAAAGCTAGACTCTTCTTTAGAAAAAGATTAGCAGCCTTTCATAAGTGAAGTGCCAAATGGATTTAAGCCATTTAGTCAAGTGTCAATAATTGAGTGATTGGTTGGTATTCGGGGAGGGGGATATTGACTTTGTTCTTAAGGAATTTATAATTTTGTTAAGCTTGATCAGTCTCATTAGCAAAGAAATGGAAAATTCTTCCTTTAAAAGACTCACATCCTTATCAGTATGAAAACTAAATTTGTAATCATTGGGTAGTTTTGGACAGCCACAAGGCATCAAGAGGATACTAGCAAGGGTATATAGATGGGGACTAGGAGGTGGAACTGCCTACAGAAAAAAAAAAATCCACCTAAATGTCTTCTAGGACTTGGAAATTCAGTATTGTCAAATGAACATACCTGGCTCTTCCAAACTTTTTCACATTGGTCATTCACCCAAGTCAGAAACTTGCTGCACTTTTTCTTTTCTCCCTCATTTTCACTTGAAAGTGTTTAATTTTTCTTCTTAAATTTTTCTCACATTCTTCTTTCTGTCTGTTCCTATAGTCAATGCCTTTCTTTTCCTGGAAGGGAAAATGGAAGGGTCTTTTTCCATTAGTATAAAGAGCACTCTGTTTGGACATAGGTTTGGCTGCCTATAGTAGAGACCTAACATAAATGTCTTCAACAATATAGAAATTTATTTCTCTTTCACATAAAGGTCTGGGTCTAGACAGTTTTAGGTTTGTATAGGCTGCTTCCAGCTTTATTTATTTATTTATTTTTTACTTTTTATGCTGATTATTTTGCTGACTTGTCTATCTATCTATGAGCTCTTTTAAGATAGGAATTGTATCCTACTCATTTTTTAAAAATTCCTAGTCCCTAGTAAAGTACCTGGCACCTAAGAGATTCCTAATAAATATGTGTGAAATGAATTTTGAATAAACAATTTACTTATGTGGGATGGCAACCTAAATGCTATCCTTTTCTGCTCCCTCTATGTCTTTAAATAGGTACTTTACCTAAAAAGAGAATTTTTAGTATAAATAGATCAGGTCTTTATACAACTGCTAAATCATTTATGCTCAGCTTTTTTTCCTGATAGGCTAAGTTTAATTTTCCTGAAATACTTTGATTATTAGAGTTAGAGGTAAGGGAGACTGAGTCACTGTACAAATTATCGATGGGGGGAGGGGTAAATTATGGCTGCTGGCCATCCCTTCCTCATTATAAGGACTACTCTGGAGCCACGAAGAGAGGAGTGTGGCAACAGAACTGTTTTGGAATCTATTGACTGTTATGATCTTCAAGCTGCTATTTACAAATGTCCCTTAGTAGGCTTTACCTAAGATGGAAGCACAGTTATATAAGCACCTTGAATTATCTTGTAGTTATTATTTTTTATATTAATTTCATAAATTAATATAAAGACTTATTTGGGCATCTTTTCTCACATAGTGCTTGAGTTAATTATTTTTATTTATTTTTTAATGTTTATTTGTGTTAGAGAGAGGGAGATAGAGTGTGAGTGGGGGAGGGGCAGAGGGAGAGGAAGACACGGAATCTGAAGCAGGCTCCAGACTCTGAGCTGTCTGCACAGAGCCTGATGTAGGGCTCAAGCTGACAAACCACGAGATCATGACCTGAGCCAAAGTCCGACGCTTAACTGACTGAGCCACCCAGGTGCCTCAGAGTTATATTATTTTTTAATGTTAACTACGTTTTTGCTTTTTAGGGATAACAGAGTGTTCAAGTATTCCCTTACATATCCTATAAGAATTTTTGAATATGTTGAATGTGTTCCAGATATTTTAATTTCAACCAGGATAAGTTTTCCATTTGATATGGCATATTCCTCTTTTTTACGTAGTAAATGTAGTTTAACAAAATGAAAGAGAAAAATAATATCAACTCAATAGGTGCAGAAAAACAGATTTGACAAAACTCAACATCCATTTATGATAAAAACTCTCAACAAAGTGTGTATAGAGAAGTGTACCTCAACATACTAAAGCCCATGTATGACAAACTCAGAGCTAACATCATACTCAGTGGTGACAAACTGAAGGCTTGGGGTGCCTGACTGGCTCAGTTGGTAAAGCATGTGACTGTTGATCTTGGGTTGGGAGTGTAAGCCCCATTTTGGGAACAGAGCTTATATTTTGAAAGGAACCCTGAGGGGAGCTTGGCTGTCTCAGTCAGTACAACATGCAACTCTTGATCTTGAGATTGCAAGTTTGAGCCCCACATTGGGTGTAGAGATTACTTAAAAATAAAATCTTAAAAAACAAACAAACCCTGAAAGCTTTTTCTCTAAGATCAGGAACAAGACGGGAATGCCAGTTTTATTCAGCACATTATTGGAAGTCCTAGCCATAGCAATAAAGCAAGAAAAAGAAATAAAAGGCATTGACATTAGAAAGTAAGAAGTAAAACTGTCAGTATTTGCAGATGACATGATACCCATTCATAAAAAATCCTAAACTCTGCACCGAAAAAAGTGTTAGAAATAATAAACGAATTCAGTAAAGTTGCAAGATACAAAATCAGTATACAGAAGTCTATTGCTTTTCTCTATACTAATAACAAACTATCAAAAAGAAATAAGAAAGTAATCCCATTTACAACTGCATCAAAAAGAATAAAATACCTAGGAGTAAATTTAACCAAGGAGGTAAAACATCTGTATACTGAAAACTATGACACTGATGAAAGAAAATGGAAAAGACACAAATAAATGGAAAGATATTTTGTGCTCATGGTTTGGAAGAGTTAGTATTGTTAAAACTGTCCATACTATCCAAAGCAATCTATAGATTCAATGCAATCTTTATCAACATTTCCTTGGCATTTTTCACAGAACTAGAACAAATAATTCTAAAATTTGTTCAGAACCATAAAAGATCCCAAATAGCCAAAGCTGTCTTGAGAAGGAAGAACAAAGCTGGAGGTATCACGCTTCTTGATTTCAAACTCTACTACAAAGCTATAGTAATCAAACAGTATGATATTGGCCTTACAATAATGTCACACAGGGGCGCCTGGGTGGCTCAGTCGGTTAAGTGTCCAACTTTGGCTCAGGTTATGATCTTGCGGTTCATGAGTTCAAACCCTGCATTGGGCTCTGTGCTGACAGCTCAGAGCGTGGAGCCTACTTCAGATTCTGTGTCTCCCTCTGTGTCTGCACCCCCACCCTCAAAAATAAATAAAAATTAAAAAAATTTTTAAAAATAGACACAAATCAGTGGAACAGAATTGAGAACCCAGAAATAAGCCCACACATATATGGACAATTAATTATGACAAGGGAGAGATGCTTGGGTACCTCAGTCAGTTGAGCATCTGACTCCTGATCTTGGCTCAGGTTGTGATCTCATGGTTTGTGAGTTTGAGCCCCATGTGAAGTTCCGCTTTGGGCTCTGCACTGACAGTGCGGGATTCTCTCTCTCGCCCTCTTTCTCTCTGCCCTTCCCCTGCTCTTGCACATGCACTCTCAAACAAACTTAAAAAAAATTTATGACAAGGGAGCCAAAAACATACAATGGAAGGAGGACAGTTTCTTCAATAAAATGTGTTGGAAAACTAGTCAACTGAATGCAAAAGAATGAAACTAAACCATTATCTTACACCATACATAAAAATTAACTCAGAATGGATTAAAGACTTGAATGTAAGACCTGAAATCATAAAATTCCTTGAAGAAAACATAGGCGGCAGTCTCGACATAACTTTTAGTGATATGTTGTGGATCTGATGCCAAAGGCAAGGGTAAGAAAAGCAAAAATAAACAAATGGTACTACATCAAACCAAAAAGCTTCTGCGTATTAAAGGAAACCATCAAAATGAGAGGGCATCCCAATGAATGGGAGAAGTTATTTGCAAATCATATATCTGCAAATACCTTAGTATCCAAGATATGTAAAGAACTCCTACAACTCCCTGGTTGGCTCAGTCAGTGGAGCATATGACTCTTGATCTCAGGGTCATAAATTTGAGCTCCACATTGGGTGCAGAGATTGCTTTAAAAAAAAAAGAACTCATACAACTCAACAATAAAAAACAAATCTGATTAGAGAAGGGGAGTGGAAGAATGCCTGGGTGGCTCAGTTGGTTAAGTGTCCGACTCTTGATCTTGGCTCAGGTCTTGGTCTTGGAGTCATGGGTTCAGGCCTCATGTTGGGCTCTGTGCTGGGCACGAAGCCTATTTAAAAAAAAAAAATGGGGGCAGAGGATCTGAACTGATGTGTTTCCAAAGAAGACATATAGATAGCCAGTAGGCACATGAAAAGATGTTTAATGTCACTAATTACTAGGGAAATGCAAATCAAAGCCACAATGAGATATCACCTCTCACCTGTTAGAATGGCTGTTGTGAAAAAGTTAAGAGATAAGTGTTAGAGAGGATGTGGAAAAAGAGAGCCTTTGTACACTGTTGGGAAACAATGTGGAAGTTCCTCAAAAAGTTAATTATAAATACATCAGGGGCACCTGGGTGGCTTAGTTGGTTGAGCATCCAACTCTTGATTTTGGTTCAGGTCATGATCCTGGGGTCATGGTATCGAGCCGTGTGTCATGCTCTGTGCTAAGCATGAAGCCTGCTTGAGATTCTCTCTTTCTTCCTCTGCCCTCTCCCTCACTCATGTGCTTTATCTCTAAAATAAAAAAATAATAAAAAATAAAATTTATAAAAATAACCAACTTGTTTGAGTACTAGCTTCATATCTTTTAGGGATAAAAATGTGGAATCATTAAAATTACTATAAAATATGAATGATATATGTGCTTATTTCCTTTTGTCCATACCTAAATGTTGATTTCTTATGGTGGTATTTTTTGTTTAAAGGAGGATTACAGAAGAGTCTTATATGTTTTATTATTGGCCTTTAACAGATGTAGACAGAAGGTATCTATAAAGTGATAGGAGATTTTAAGATCCTAAATGTGTATTGTGTATAATTTTTGCAGCAGGAAAGTAGTAACCCTTCTTTAGGATTAATTAAATGTTGTATTGAACAATGAGAAGATGTTGATCAATTTTAAAGAATGTCATCACTTTTGATGTGATTTTTCTGACTTACATGGTCATAAAATTAGTTTACACATAACTTCCCAGGGAAACCTTTGTCCTAAGATAAAGATCTGAGACCTCTGGTGTCAGAGGTCTTCACAGAATATTTTGAGAAAGCATCAACAGTTCATTTTGCACTGGTGAATTCAGTAGCCAAGAACTCAGAACAAAACAACAAAACCAAGGGCAACTTGGTTAAAAGTTATCATGGTTTTTACTTTAGTTTTCACCATGTGTGTGTGTTGTATATGCAGATACATGTATGTATTTATATTTTAGTTGAGTGACAGGTTAGTTGTCTTTTGGAAATTATGTCTTATAAAAGAATTTATACTTACATAGAAAGTATGATCAACATCACTACTGTCTTTTGTGTTCTATCAAGAGGCAGCTCCCAAGAGGCTTACACTCTGTTTTATAAATACAAGACAGTGTGTGAAAAGATAACTAACATAAAATTGCCAGGTGAGTGCTATAGCAGGAAGACTGAGGGTTCAGAAGGCTGAGGGTGACAAGAAAGGGTAGTGGAAATAATTGATTTTAAATTGAAACTTGAGGGTGGGGCGCCTGGCTGGTTCAGGTGTTGGAGCATGCAACTCTTGATCTTGGGGTGGTATGTTTGAGCCCCACGTTAGGTGCAGAGATTACTTAAATAAAGAAACTTAATTTTAAGTAATCTCTGCACCCAATGTGGGGCTTGAACTCATGACCTCCTGAGATCAAGAGTCTCATGCTCTTCTGACTGAGCCAGCCAGGGGCCCCCAAAATAAAATCTTAAAAACTTGAAACTTGAGGGATTAGATATATATTTTTTCTCTACATATGATTATGAAAAATTTCAAAGCTGTGAAGTTGAAGGAAGTTTATAGTGAACACTGCATGCATACTATCTATTTTGTACAATTTACATTTTACTATATTTTATTACATATTAATCCATCTGTTTAATTCCTCTGTCATCCATTTATTCATCTGCTTTTGGATGTGTTTCAAAGTAAATTGTTGATATCATTATGCTTAATTATTAAACTTAGCATGCATATTATCAACATTCTAAAATGAAATATTCTTTTTTTTTTTCTTTTGATGTAAAATTTACGGATAATGAGATACACAAATCTTAAGTTTACGTTTCTGGGAATTTTATGCACTGCATAACCCAGCCTCTTATCAAGATATAGTAGGGGCACAGTTAAGCGTCTGACTTCAGCTCAGGTCATGATCTCATGGTTCAAGGGTTTGAGCCCTGTGTTGGGCTCTGCACTGACAGCTTGGAGCCTGGAGCCTTGTTCAGATTCTGTGTCTCCCTCTCTCTCTGCCTCTCCCCAACTCACGTTCTCTTTCTTTCTCTCTCAAAAATAAATAAACATTAAGAAAAAGATACAGTATAGTACCATTACCTCAAAATGTTCCTTTATGCCTGTTCCCAGTCCATTCTTGCCCCTAACCTCCTAGAGGTAATCACTGTCACTGTTCTTTTTTTTCACCATAGATTAATTTTTCCATTCCAGAACTTCATGTAAATGGAATCATACAGCGTGTATACTCTTTTATGTAAGTCTTCTTTCACTCAGCATGGTTTTTAAAATTTATTTTTATTTTTTAATTTTTTTTAATGTTTATTTTTGAAAGAAAGAGAGAGAGTGCGAGAGCATAAGCGGGGGAGGGGCAGAGAGAGAGGGAGACACAGAATCCGAAGCAGGCTCCAGGCTCTGAGCTGTCAGCACAGAGCCCAGTGCGGGGCTTTAACTCATGGACTGCGAGATCATGATCTGAGCCAGTCAGAGGCTTAACTGACTGAGCCACCCAGGCGCCCCTCACTCAGCATGTTTTTGAGATGCATCCACATTGTTATATCTATCAAAAGTTTCTTCCTTTTTTTTTTTTTTTTAAGTTTGTTTATTTTTGAGAAAGAGCACATGCTTGTGAGCGCGCAAGCAGGGGAGGGGCAGGGAAAGAAGCAGGTGCCCCTCTTCTGTTTTTTTGTTTTTGGTTGTTTTTTTTTTAACTGTTAGTAATACATAGCAGTTTATCCCTTCTTTTGATGGATACCTGGACTATTTAGTTTTTGGCCATAATGACTAAAACTGCTGTGAATACTCTTATGAGTCTTTTTGTGAAAATGAAAATATATGTTCATTTCTCTTAGGTAAATATTTAGCAGTTGAATTTTTGGGTCATAGGTGGGCATGTGTTTCATTTTATAAGAAAGTGCCCCAACCTGGTTGGCTCAGTTGATTAAGCGTCTGACTCTTGATTTTGGCTCAGGTTATGATCTCACGTTTCATGAGATTGAGCCCCATGCAGGGCTCTGCACTGACTATGCAAAGCCTGCTTGGGATTTTCTCTCTCCCTCTCTTTCTGCCCCTCCCCTGCTTGCTCTCTCGCTCTCTCTCTCAAAAAATAAAAAATAAAATAAACTAAAAAATAAAATAAAATTTTGATATAATTTTTAAGGTTGATCTAACCAATTTCCTTGCTATCAAACAGGAGAACCCAACTATCCAAATCAGAGGAGAATGGTAAATACTTATTAAAATAACTATGAGTTATTCCTAGAAAGTATATAACTATTTTAATATATGAAGTTTATCTAATATGATCCAGGCATTAGTATGGTTAAAAACACAGTAAATGGTAATGAGATCACTTGTCTTTGGATTTGGCATTTTTTGTTATTAAAAGTCCTGAATAGGAGCTACCGTTTATTTGTTCTCTTTGTGTTTCTTGTTATTTTAGTAAGTCTGCAAATTGATTCCAGATATGATAACCTTAGAATAAAAGAAATAATTTATTATTTTATAAAATGGGTTTCTTTTGTTGTCAACTTTAAAAGTTGTTATGTTTTGGAATATTTTTTAAAATGTTGATCCTTTAGATAAGGTATATCTCATATTGATGTAACATTTTTACCCTGTTATGGAAAAATCATTTCATTAAGATCAAAGGTATTTTCAGAGTATTTGGTATTATATGCAAATTGTACGAAGGGTGAGAGATTCCCTAGAGTTAAGGCATTTTGTGGCTACAGTGGTCTAGTAAATTTAAAAAAACACTGTTTACCAGATTTTTACATCCAGTAATAAGATTTATTTCTTCCTTCTTAGTTATGGTCTAAGGACAAGATTTTTATGTTGAGTGAAAGAAAAGAAGTGCATGCAGATTAATAGTATCAGCTAACATTTATTCAGCGCTTGCTGTCTACACAAAACACGTTACAAACATCTCATTTAATCCTCATAGCCTTACTCTATTTCCATTTTACAGATGGGAATTGGAGGCTGTAGGTAACCAGTCTAGAGTTATGCATCTTAGAGTAGAGGACCTGGGATTCAATCCCAAGCATTCTTTCTATAGTCCATCCTCTTTTAACACCTGAACTGTACAGTTTCATTTCAGTGAAATAAATTAAAATTTCCTCATTTGAATTTAAATAAGATTGGTTGCAAGAAAAAGAGTTACTCAAGCTAGTTTAGTCAAAAGAGAGGTGATTATAAAGGGTACAGAAACGATCTAGAAATCCAAAGGCTCAGTTCATAAGAGCTAGCAATAACTCTCAAATGCAGGCATGTAGCCTGTCTGTTGCTCATCTCTACAGGACTGCTCTGTTCAACTCCCCTTTTTTTTCCCTGTTGGTCAGTTCCTTTGCTCCCTAGGGTTTCCTGTTCCTTTTCTAATTTCCTCTAGCTGTCCTACTGCCCCTCTATAACTCTGCCGGCCTGTCTGCTTTGTTTATCCCATTTCTTGGGATAAATCATATTGGCCTTTCTCACCTTTTTTTTTTTTTTTTTTAAATTTTTTTTTCAACGTTTATTTATTTTTGGGACAGAGAGAGACAGAGCATGAACGGGGGAGGGGCAGAGAGAGAGGGAGACACAGAATCGGAAACAGGTTCCAGGTTCTGAGCCATCGGCCCAGAGCCCGAGGCGGGGCTCGAACTCACGGACCGCGAGATCGTGACCTGGCTGAAGTCGGACGCTTAACCGACTGCGCCACCCAGGCGCCCCCTTTCTCACCTTTTTGAGGCAGACCACATAAGTGAATGGGCTGTCCTCTGGGTACCTATTCTATCCAGTCATTTCTGAACAGAGGTAAAGTCACATGATCCCAAACCTGGTCATTGACCCTCAACATGGCCATGACATTTACACTGAGAAGTGGGGGTATGAGTCAGCAGGTATCATAAGATTTACCGATTAGACCTAGTTTAGGTGATTTATCAAAGAAAAGGATGGTCATGTGAAATTTTTTACTCGATGAAAATTTTCTTTTTTCATTTTAGTTTTATTAAATATTTCTGTAATTGAGAGAGAGAGAGAGAGAGAGAGAGAGAATGAGAGAGAGAGAGAGTGAGAGAGAGAGAGAGAGAGAGAGAGAGAACGTGAGTGGGGGAGGGGCAGAGAGAGAGGAAGACAGAATCCGAAGCAGGCTCCAGGCTCTGAGCTGTCAGCACAGAGTCTGATGTGGGGGCTTGAACCAACAGACTACAAGGTCAAAACCTGAGCCGAAGTCGGATGCCAAATCAACTGAGCCACCCAGGTGTCCCTAAATAAATATTTTCTAAGGTGCATTCCACAAAACAGTTCTAGGCAATGGCCTATGAACAGTGGTAACATTGGCTAAATATATATGGAAAATTCTGCTTAATGTATTTACTTCTTGGAGATTCACAGTGTGGATTAGCATATTAAAAATTCTTAGAATACCTGCAATATGGAAATTTGATGATGTCTTTTTAATATAACATTTCCCACACATATTTGGTCACAGAACTGTTAATGTATGATAGTTACCTCACTGAGCAGTGCTTTGGGAAGCTCTGCATTAGAGTAAGGTAAGAGTTTTTGTTTATTTTGTTTTGTGTGTGTGTGTGTGTGTGTTTAAGGATTAGTGTTATAGAATACTATTGGTAATTCTACTTGGCAGTCATTGACAGTAGAGGATCGTTGTTAAAAACATGAGCTTTGGCTTACATAGACAGGATTTTAATTTCAGCACTATCATTATATGTGATTTTGTATAAGAACTTAATCTTTATGGGCCTCAGTTTGTTAATCTGTGATATTTCCTGTTGGGTGCTTAGTCCAGTGTCTGACATGGTAAATACTTTATAAGTTGTGACATGTAAAACTACCTGTGTTTCTACTAGAAAATGTTTGGGTGCACCAGTTAGGGCAATCATTCTTCTATAGTAGGAAATTATCTTATATCTGAATAGTTTTATCTAGCATAATTCATGTGTTAGACTTCATTTTAGATAAATATGGAATATATGTGGGTTCAAAAGAGAATCTCAATTCAGAGAAAAGATATTGTTGGGAGAGAAGCTATTACATCTTCCACACCTGGGAGTAGAAAATATTGGGGTGGGTTAAGGGGGGGAGGGTTACTGTTTAATATCAGCTCTATAGGAGTGTGAAGGTGTAGGGGGTGACAGTATGGTAGGAGATCATACTTTGGAGAGGGTGGGTTAGATTTTTAAGTGTGAATTTACCTAATGATGTTTTGATTTAAAAGCCCAATGCATATGGATAAACATAATGCTCCAAGTGTGAATGACAGCCACAGCCCAATTCTGAAAAAAAACAAAACAAAAAAAAGAAAAAACAGCTGCAAGAGCTTGCATCAGTTGTTAAACTTTGTGTCATGAGTCCCCTCCATTTTGCCACAATTAATTGGACAACAGATTGGTATCAGTGATAAATATGTAGGCCATTGGCTTATAAACTAGCCTGATCCAAGAGCTGTACAGTATTCTTTCTTACAAAGTGGTGAATTAACTCAATGTCATCCTCTTCCTTACAGAATTTGACTATGAGATAGCAAAGAAAGCAGTAAGCAGAAGCTTAGGACATTAGAAACACTGTAGTAGAGAAAGTAGTCATAGTGGAGAGTAAAACATAACCACTGTCATAGTAGAGGCAGAATCAGGAAACAGTTATGACAATGTTTAGGGTTCTTATTGGATACTAGTCTTACTTTATGCTGACTAGTGTTTCAGTTTTCAGTGAAGCCTAATTGTGGAGACTTTTCTTGTGCTTCTGTACTACGTCACATATTCTTGCACTAAACTTGCATTTGTGAAGTAACTTAAGTGAACTTGCATATAGTTTTGGCAATTGGAAAGAGCCCATCTTGCTTACTACTACCAGCTACATCCTTTAAAGCACAATAATCCACTTAGTTGATGTAAATGGGATTATTTGATTAGCTGGGTGGGAGTAACAGGGACTTTGCCTGTGGCATTACTGACCAGGGAAGGTAATAGAGGTTGTGCTTCCCTTTTTTGACATAGTTGCCCCAGTATTAGAGTGAAGAAACCTGGGTTAATGGCTCTGCCACCTATTAGCTATGTATGATCTTTTTTTTTTTAATGTTTATTTATTTTTGAGAGAGAGTGAGTGAGAGCACACAAGCTGGAGAGGGGCAGAGAGAGAGGGAGACTGAGGATCTGAAGCAGGCTCCATGCTGTCAGCACCTGATGTGGCCCATCAGAGCCTCATGTGGGGCTTGAGCTCACAAACTGCAAGATCATGACCTGAGCCGAAATTGGATGCTTAACTGACTAAGCCATCCAGGGGCCCCTAACTATGTATGATCTTAGATAACACTCTTAATTTCATGGGCCAGAGTTTTCTTTCTACAATTTGAATTAGTCAAATTGTTTTTCCCCCCAGAAAAGAAGCTTTTTAGCAAAAAGCATTGTTCACAGCATTTAGAAATGGTTAGAGATAGCGATAGATATGAAAAATGAGAGGAAATAGTATCAATTAAACATTAAAATATTGGTGCAGCTTAACTAGTAAAGTCTAATAGTACTCAACATTATTCTACTCTTTTATTTGTGAAAAAGGAATGATGGGGGGTAATATATCTTCATAAGTGCGACATTAACTTGTCTACTTTTGTTACAGTGTGTTTGTTTTTGCTCTTTATTATATTTCAAATATTTATAACCATTTCCTCTAAGAATTTGACAAACAGATTTGCTTTTAATGCAGTGCTTTCCTAAGCTTTTTATCCAGAATCAACCTGATAAGTGGGGCAAAAGACCAAATGCTTTTTTTTGTTGGAGAATCTTGATCTTAAAGTTCGCCAAACTAAATTATACTATGATTCACCGTTAGTAATATTAGGTCACGAGTCTTTCTTACCTCTTATGAGAAAAAGTGCCCTTTAGCAAAAACAATTGAAGACTACCCCCAAAGTAGTCATTGTACTCTTAATATTGATAGATTAATATTTAAGTATTGGTATATGCTGTAATTTAGAGATTCTTTGTTATAATTTTCTGTTTCTCCATAGAATTGGGAACATAGCCAGGAACAAAAAGAAGCTTTGTAAAAAGAAGTATATATTTTTTGAGAGTTTGCCTTCTTTATGCTTCTATGTATAATTTATAGAATCAGAAAACATTTGTTGCAAAGGTGTATAATCCAGTCTCTTATGGCAGGCCTCTATTCCTAAACATAGAGGTGTAGTCTGGATTTGTGTTAAGAAATGGGAAATTCTAGGGGTGCCTGGGTAGCTCAGTCAGTTAAGCATCCCAGTCTTTTGTGTGGTGTTCAATTTTCCCTCCCACAGAACTTTTGGGATCTTATATATATTCTTATTTTTTGAAACTTCACTTCTTTAAATTGTTTTAATGATCATTTATTTTTGAAAGAGCATGAGTGGGGGAGACAGGTAGAGAGAAAGGGAGACACAGAATCTGAAGTAGGGTCCAGACTCTGAGCTGTTAGCACAGAGTCCAACATGGGGCTCGAACTCATAAGCCGTGAGATCATGACCTGAGCTGAGGTTGGACGCTTAACTGACTGAGCCACCCACATGCCCAAAAACTTCATGTCTTGTAGTGGGTCTTTTTGTATTCATTATTATAGATGTTCAGTAGCTCTTCCAAATTGGTAACTTGTGAATTTAAGTCCTTCCATTCTCCACTGTTTCTGTTCTCTTTTTGGAGCCCCAATTTTCATCTCTTTGGTTTTTGTTTTCTTTTTTGCTGTTCTGTTTCTTCCCTTTTTCTTCCATCTCCTTTTCATTTATACTGTCATTAAAAATATTTCAACAGCTTTTTTTTGTTGCTGAATACTTTTCATAACATTTTCTTCTTGTTTTTTTTTTTAATGGTTGCAATATCTTCTCTTATGTCTCTAAATGTATTACTGACTTTATTTATTTATTTATTTATTTATTTATTTTATTTATTTAAATGTTTATTTATTTTTGAGAGAGAGAGAGAGCATGAGCAGGGTAGGGGCAGAGAGAGAGGGAGACAGAGACTCTATCAGTGCAGAGCCTGATGTGGGGGCTCCATGCCATGATCTGTGATAGCATGATCTGAACTGAGATCAAGAATCAGATTCTTAACTGACTGAGCCACCCAGGCACCCCAAGATAGTACTGATTTGAAAAAATGTTTTTGTTTTCTTGACTATGTCTTTTTCTTCTAAGCCTCTGTGCCCTCCCTCCCCCTCCCCTTGTTTTGATCTTCCATGTTAGAGGCTTTCCTTAGCTTTCTCCTAATCTTGTACTCATTGTGAGGTTTTGGACTATTGGGTGATCGTGCTGGGATTGGGTTTGATAACCTCCCCAGTTTTTTTTTTTTAATTTTTAAAAAATATTTTATTTATTTATTTATTTATTTATTTATTTATTTATTTTTAAATTTTTTTTCAACGTTTATTTATTTTTGGGACAGAGAGAGACAGAGCATGAACGGGGGAAGGGCAGAGAGAGAGGGAGACACAGAATCAGAAACAGGCTCCAGACTCTGAGCCATCAGCCCAGAGCCCGACGCGGGGCTTGAACTCACGGACCGCGAGATCGTGACCTGGCTGAAGTCGGACGCTTAACCGACTGCGCCACCCAGGCGCCCCTATTTTATTTATTTTTGATAGAGACAGAGCACAAGTTGGGGAGGGGCAGAGGGAGAAGGAGACACAGAATCCAAAGCAGGCTCCAGGCTCCGAGCTGTCAGCACAGAGCCTGATGCGGGGCTCGAACTCACAAATTGCGAGCGAGATCATGACCTGACCCGAAGTTGAATGCTCAACCGACTGAGCTACCCAGGCGCCCTGTGTTTTTTTGTTTTTTTTTTTTTAAACCTTTTATTTGTCAGATTTTCCAGAGTAGGATCTTTCCATTTCCTGCCTGGGAAGTATAGATTTGGTTGCCAGAATTTGGTGAGCCAGGTAGGGGAATATTTGAGATTGCAGAATTCACTATGTAAACTTTTACATAATTCCCTCTCTTTTCAGCTCAAAGGCTAAATATTCCCATAGGTTATGGAAACTAATTTGATAATAAATTTCATATAATAAAAATAAAAAAAAAAATATTCCCATAGGTGAGTTTCTGCCTTTTAAATCTTTTCCTGATGGTAAATCTCCACTCTTCTGCTGGGATGGAACAAGGACAGTCACCCATGTACATAGAGACTATTTGGGGATTTACCAGTTTCTTAACTATGCTTTTAAATAGTTCTACTCACATTTCACTCCTAGAAGTATTTGGTACTGCCAACTACAGAGCTTGTTGGGGGTTTTGAAGTATAAATCAGGTAGCTTCTTGTCATCCCTTGTGAGGGCATAAGATTTAATGTTCTGAGGTGAGCTAATTCAGCTAAATTTATCTGGCTGCTTTTTAACTTTTATTTATTTATTTTTTAGTAGGCTCCATCCCCAAGATGCTTGAACTCAGTCCCCTGAGATTGAGAGTTGCATGCTCTACAGATAAGCCAGCCAGGTGCCCCCTGCTTTTTAACTTTTCAGCTTGCATTTTATCCTCTCTTGTTTTTTCCTTTTTCTTTGTGGTTGCATTGCTAATTGTTTCTTTGCTAGCACCTCTCCTTTATTTTAAAACTTCTGAAACACCAGAAAAAAACTTCTAGTAATTTTATTTGCTTATTGACTAATACCCAGTCAGGTTTCTGCAAAATCATTTTAAATTTTCAGAATTTCCTGGATGTTATTTTGCAAGATTTTGTTTGTGTGTTTACAATGAGATGTCAACTCTTAAAAAAGTGTTTTCAGATTAAGATAACATTTCTGACAAAAAGAATACAAGTGAAAAATATGTACATGTGTCTGCTTTATTGGCTAGGGCTTATTCTGTTTTTCTTCCTTTTCCATTATAGTCATAAAAAATGATATGCTGTGAATCTTTCCTCTGTAAGCTCTCAGCTCTACTTGTTGGCTAAGACAGATATTAAACCAGAAGAGAAGGGGGTTCTGGTAAAAATAGTAAGAGAAAATGTAGCAATAATCATAAATGTGAGACTTTTTTTTTTCATTTGGCAAATATTTATTGAATACCTATTATGTGCCAGTAATGCATAAAATGAATGTGGTCCCTGCTCTTACGGAGTTTATAGTCAGTTTGACAGACATTAAAAAAAAGTCTTAAATGACTGTTATCTACAATGTCAAACTATGTTAATGTTTACAAATACTCCAAAACAGTGTGCATCTAAATTTTAATGTGCATATGAATCTACTGGAGATTTGTTACAAATGTAGATTGTGATTCAGTAAGTCTGAGTTGAGGCCTGAGATACTGCATTTCTTTCTTAAAAAAATATCCTTTTTAAGGTTTGAGTTACATGTGATAAAATTCACACATTTTAGGTATATATGTTAACAACTTTTGACATACTATCTCTATCTCTATCTCTGTCTCTGTCTCTGTCTCTGTCTCTATCCTATTGTTACAACCACCCTAAAGACAGCGGTTTTAACAAGTTCCAGGTAATGCAAATACTGCTGGTTTGAGGGACCACACTTTTGAGTGTCAAGGTTATAATCATCAATTCAGACTTTACTCACCGAAACTGAGATAGCTCAATATCAACAAGAAGTTTTGGGTTGATTTTTATTTTAAAACTGGTCATGACTATGTATGTACATTTTTAAATTGTTTTGAATTGAAAACGAAGTGTCATGAGTTAAAAAGATACCAAAAACTGACCTGTTCTTGCCTCCTAGCTACACAGTTTCCCTTTGGACAACCATTTTTTGCATATCCCTCCTTAGATATTCTGTACATATAGAAGTAATTATATATTTAAATTCTCCACTTACCTCCTCCTTTTTTACACACATGGCTGCTGTTCTAAAGACCTGTTTCTCTGATGCTTTTATTTTATTTTATTTTATTTTATTTTATTTATTTTATTTTATTTTATTTGGGGGTGGGTGGGTGGAGAAAGAGTGAAAGAGAGGATTTCAAACAGGCTCTGTACTGTTAGCATGGAGCCCGATGCGCTGCTCTATCTCACTACTGTGAGATCATGACATGAGCCCAAATCAAAAGTTGGATGCTTAACTGTCTGAGCCAGTTAAGTGCCCCTGATGCTTTTTATTTTTTAAATTAGATTTTATCTTTTATTTTGTAATTTTAAAAAAATTGAAGTGAAATTTATATAGCATAAAATGCATAGATCATCAGCATACAATTTGAGCTTTAACAAATGAATACACTCTTGTAATGTAAATCCCAATCAAGACCTGATGCTTAACTTGGACAGGCTTCTGTCATGCTTATTTTGATGTTTCTAATTCTGTGATCATGCTAGGATTTAATAAAGCATTAATGAACCACTGCTTTATTGTATATAGGACTCATAGGTGCTTTGAGATATCAACTACTTTAAAAGAAACTTTATTTTTTAGAGACATTTTAGGTTCATAGCAAAATTAAAGGGAAAGTACAGAGTTCCCATACACCCTCTACTCCCACATGCATAGCCTCCCCCACTATCAACATCTTGCACCAGAGCAGGACATTTGTTACAGTTGATGAACCTAAATTCACACATCATAATCACTCCAAGTCCATACAAAATATAGAATAGTTTCACTGTCCTAAAAATCCTCTGTGTTCTATGTATTCATCTCTCCCTTTTTCCTACCCCCCGGCAAACAATGATCTTTTTACGGTCTCCATAGTTCTGCCTTTTCCAGAATGTCATATAGTTGATATCATGCCATATGTGGCCTTTTTCAAATCGGTGTCTTTCACTTAGTAATATGTATTTAGGGTCCCTGTATGTCTCTCCATGGCTTGATAGCTCATTTCTTTTTAGCTATGAATAATATTTCATTGTCTGCATGTTCCACAGTTTATTAATCAAGTCACCTACAAGGACATCTTGGTTGCTTCCAAATTTTGGCAATTATGAATCAAGCCACTCTAAACATCCATGTGCAGGTTTTTGTGTGGACATATGTTTTCAACTCCTTTGAGTAAATACCATGGAGAACAATTGCTGGATTGTATAGGAAGATTGTGTTTAGTTTTGTGAGAAACTACCGAAGTGTCTTCCAAAGTGGCTGTACCATTTTGCATTCCCTCCATCAATGAGTGAGAGTTCTTGTTTCATATTCTTAGCTACATTTGATGTTGTCAGTGTTTTGGATTTTGGCCATTCTAATAGATGTATAGTAGTATCTTATTGCTTTAATTTGCACTTTTCTAATGAAATATGGTGTTGAACATTTTTTATATGCTTATTGCTGCATTTGCATATCATCTTTGGTGAGGTATCTCTTCAAGTCTTTTGCCCATTTAAAAATTATTGGGTTGTCCATTTTCTTATTGTTGAATTTTAAGAGTTCTTTGTGTATCTATCTATATCTATATATATGTATACACACACACATATATGTGTGTGTGTATATATATATATGTGTATATATATGTATATATATGTATAATATATATATATATATATATATATACACATATATATATATTTAAGTTTATTTATTTTGGAGGGGGAGAGCACAAGCAGGGGAGGGGCAGGAAGAGAGGGAGAGAGAGGATCCCAAGCAGGCTCCATGCTGTCAGCTCAGAGCCTGATGCTGGGGCTCGATTCCATGAACTGAGCTCGATTCCAGAGCCTGATGCTGGGGCTCGATTCCATGAACTGAGCTCGATTCCAGAGCCTGATGCTGGGGCTCCATCTTCCATGTGAGATCATGACCTGAGCTGAAACCAAGAATTGGACACTTAGCCAACTCAGCCATCCAGGCACCCCTTTGCATCTTTTGGGTAACAGTCATTTATCAGATATATTGCTTATATATGCTTATTTCCCAGTCTGTGGCTTGTCTTCTCATTCTCTTGAATTAACTCACTTTTTAGAAGGGGATTCTGAAAAAGATTGAAGGGTAACAAAAGTTCTGATACAGAGAATGGTTTATAATTTTATGATTAAACTTTTTTTTAATGTTTATTTATTTTTTGAGAGAGAGAGAGAGAGAGAGAGAGAGAGAGACAGAGCACAAGCAGGGGAAGGGCAGAGAGAGTGAGGGAGACCCAGAATCCAAAGCAGGCTCCAGGCTCCGAGCTGTCAGCACAAAGCCTGACACAGTGCTCCAACCCACAAACTGTGAGATCATGTCCTGAGCCAAAATCAGATGCTTAGCCAACTGAACCACCCAGGCAGCCCTATAATTTTATGATTTAAGATAGATCTCCAGGGACACCTGGCTGATTCAGTTGGTTTAGCATCTGACTCAATTTCCCCGTAGGTCATGATCCCAGTGTCTTGGGATTGAGCCCCATGTTGGGCTCCACACTGGGCTTGGAGCCTGCTTGGAATTCTCTCTTTCTCCCTTTGTCCCTCTCCTCTGCTCTCTCTCTCTCTCTCGCTCTCTCTCTCTCTAAAACAAAAACAAAAACAAAAGAGAGGTCTTCAGATAAAAAATTTGGAAGTACTACTTACACATTCAGACTCACTTAAGATTTTTATTAATTTTGTGAAATACATAACAGTTGCATTAACCTGTATATTATTTTAAAAAGAAAAACACTTTAGTTACTCTCCATTGTCAACTTTTTTTTTTTTTTTAAGATTTTAATCTCTATATTCAACATGGGGCTCAAACTCACAACCTTAAGATCAAGAGTAGCATGCTTTATTGACTGAGCCAGCCAGGCATCCCCCACTCTGTTGTCTAATAAAATTCTTTCATTATCTCTCTTGAACACATTTCCAATTTTTATTGTTACTGTTTTCCTTTATAGATGATATACAATACATCAGCCAAACTGAACCATTCTGTATTTCCCACAGAGGTCAGATTCAGGGCCTTGTTTGTTCTGTCTTTCTCCTCTCTATTCAAAAATCTTCTATCCTTTAAGTCAAGTACTACCTTTTCATGATACCTTAAGGAAGACTTTGAATCTAACCTAAGAATATGGTACAAAATATGCAAAACTTAGTATCTAATGATGTTTGTTGTAGCATTATTTATAGTAGCTAAGTAGTGGAGACCACCATAATGTTTAGCAACAGTGGAACAATTATAATGAAAAATGATGTATAGTAGGGCCATATAGAAACATGGAGAGATGATTATGGTATAGTTGGGGGTAAAAAGCCAAATGCCAAAATCATGCATGCAAAGTAATTACAGTTCTGAAACAAAAAACAAATGAAAATAGATGAAATGAGGAAGTACACCAAAATAAGTTTTATTAGAGTGGTAGAATGACATGTGCATTTTTTTCTCATTTTATAAATTTTATGTAATACATGTAAAATTAAATAATAATAAATTTTTATGGTAAATATTTGTGCATTTTATTTTACTGTTTAAAGGTTTGGTCAAAGCACTGTTAGGAAAACCCCAAAATGAAGCACATAAAGTGTTGAATATTGGGTAACTGCATTGTAAGGGTTTGCAGTGTTTTATAGTTAGCTATAAAAGTTATATCTTTTAGTGATCAGGAGAGCTAGGAGACATCTGAATGTGATGTTTGGAGATGGCAGAATTGGTGAAATTTTAATCTTCTAGTTTCTGGCTCTTTGAAGAAAAAAACATTCTTAAAAAATCATGGGGTATTGCCTGTGAGAAGAAGAGAAGGTAAAATAAGATGAGAGTGCATCTTTTTTTTTCCTTTTTCTTTTTGTAAGTAGTCTCTGTGTCCAATGTGGGGCCCAAAGTCACGACCTTGAGATCAAGAGTTGCAGGCTACCAAATGAGCCAGTCAGGTGCCCCAAGATGCGAGGGCTGATGAATGAAGATATTGAAAGGACATAGGAAAGGGAAGGGCAGCCATATAAATAGAGATGACTATAAAAGAGAGACACCAGAGTGTAAAAATAGTGTGGAGAAGGCCAAAGCTTGGAATGAAGCTTGTGACAAATGCTTAAGTCCATAAAAAGCTTTTAAAATTATTTTAATAGCAATAACAACAAAGACAGAAAGAATAGTCCTGCTGTTTGGACTGTAGTGTTATGTTAGTAAATTGTCAGCGAAAGCAGAGCATTTCTGTTCCCATTTGGCTTTGATCTTTTATTTAAAGGAGAATTATTTTCTATTTTTATTTTTATTTGAATATAGTTGACATACAATGACATACATTAGTTTCAGATGTACAATGTAGTGATTCAACAAGTTTATAGTTATGCTGTGCCCACCACAAGTGTAGCTACCATCTGTCACCATACAATGCTATTACAGTACAAGTGAGTATATTCCCTAAACCATACCTTTTATTTTCATGACCTGTTAATTCCATTACTGGAAGCCTCTACCTCTTCCTCCTCTTCACTCATTTTGCCCATAACCCCACCTGCTTTTCCTCTGGCAATCATTGGTTTGAAGGAGAATTATTTTTATTTTATTTTTTTGTAATTTTTAAAATTTATTCATTTTGAGAGTGGGAGTGAGAGCAGAGAGGGGTAGAGAGAGAGAGGGAGAGAGAGAGAATCCCAAGCAGACTCTGTACTGTCAGCACAAAGCCCAATGCAGGGCTTGAACTCACAAACCACAAGATCATGACCTGAGCTGAAATCAAGAGTCAGACGCTTAACTGACTGAGCCACCCTGGCACCCTGAAGGAGAATTATTTTTATAATAAAGAGGATAAAAGGGCTATTGTTCTTTTATAGTTACTTATATTTATTATGTAAGATTTCCATGTTTATTGTAAATTTATTAAAAAAAATTTGAGGGGATACCATTAGTTTATTATAAAAGACATGAGAATTATTTACATGATGAAAGATTTCACAACTTCACTGGAATGGGCAGCTTCACTTCATGCCATTTCAATAATGATTTATTTCAGTCTACATACCTTCCAAGAATGTCACCATCTCTAAATAAGAAATAATCCTTGTCATCTAGAACTACTTTGGTGCCTCCGTATTCTGGGAGAAGAACTTTATCTCCAACTTTCACACTGACTGGTTGATCTCTCCACCCTTTCCTTTAGAGCCTGATCCAACAGCTACTACTGTTGCTTGCAAAACTTTTCCTTGAGATTTTTCTGGAAGCATAATGCCTCCTTTGGTTACAGTTTCAGCTGCACTCCTTTCAACTAAAACTCTGTCAAAGAGGGGAAGAAACTTCCTAAACGCTTGTCCTGCCATGACTCTGGCCGCTGCAGTTCCTACTCTGCTCTGGAGTTGCCGCGGCTGCAGTGAGACCCGCAGTCTGACCCCCAGGCCACGTGAACGTGGGAAAAGCTCCATGTTTATTGTAAATTTAAAAGACAGACCTGTATGGGAAGAAACACACCACCCATATTTATGCCACTCAGGTATAACTATTACTGATATTTTCTTGTGCACCCTCCCAGAATTCTTTTGAGCATAATGTATATATATGCAGCATATTTTTTATAAAAAAGGGATGAAACTGCTATTCAGTAGTTTCTTCTTTTTCTCAGAAGTTAATTTCCTCAGAATATGTTCTAAAGTTTTCCATGTTGGTAAATGGAGACTGCACCATCTTTTAAAAAGCTTTTATTAAATTACAGCATGTATTGGGGCGCCTGGGTGGCTCAGTGGGTTGAGCATCCGACTTCAGCTCAGGTCACGATCTCACGGTCCGTGAGTTCGAGCCCCGCGTCGAGCTCTGGGCTGATGGCCCAGGGCCTGGAGCCTGCTTCCGATTCTGTGTCTCCCTCTCTCTCTGCTCCTCCCCCGTTCATGCTCTGTCTCTCTCTGTCTCAAAAATAAATAAACGTTAAAAAAAAAAAATTAAAAAAAAATTACAGCATGTATGCACGAGAGTATGCAAACTGCACAGCTCAGTAAATAATCTTCAAAATGAATATACTCATATAAACACCACTCAATTTAAGAAATAGACCATTATTAGTACCCTAGAAGCCCTAATTATGCTCTTTTCCAATCATTAACCCTTCCTCCTCTCCAGAGATACACTGTTCTGATTTCTAATTCCATAGATTACTCTAGCCTGTGTTTGTACTTCATATGTATATGAATATAGTAAATATGAATATGGTAAATATTCTTTTGTTTCTTCTGTCACTCAACATTATATTTTGAGGTTCATCTATGTTGTATGCAGTTGTGGTTTTTTATTGTTGTGTAGTATTCCAGTTTATGAACAAACCACAATGCATTTATCCATTCTACTATTGATAGACTTTGAGTTATTTGTAGTTTATTCTGTTTACCACTATACATACATAGTGCACATAGTTTTGTGCCTGGCAGATAAAAGGCATTCAATAAGTGTTTATTGAATTTAAGAATGAAATGTCTCACATTTCTTTATGATTACTACTGAATGTTCTCCAAGTTATAAAATGTTAGTAATATACTTTTAGCTTCTTCCTGCTAGTGCAAAGACCTTGGAATACTTTAACACCATTTATCCCTCCTGACTTGTATGCTGCTATTATAGTTTAGTTTTGTTTAAAATTTAAATCCTGTAGGGGTGCCTGGGTGGCTCAGTCGGTCGAGTATCTGACTCTTGATTTTGGCTCAGGTCACAGTCCCAGGGTTGTGGGATTGAGCCCTGCATCAGGCTCTGCTCTGAGCTTGGGGAATGCCTTAGATTCTTTCTCTCTCTCCCTCTACCCCCTTCCCTCCCCACTCCAAAATAAAATAAAATTTTAAAAGATTAAAAAAAGATTTAAGCCATATAGAACAGTCAGTATTCATTTAGGTTTACTTACAATTTATTCTTTCTGTTACTCCTTTTTTTTTCCCCCTTCCTGCTTCTTTAAAGACTTCATCTGGCATAAATTTTCTTCTGCTTGAAGCAAACTTTATTTGTAATAGTGCCAAAGTAGGAGCAAGCCAAATGTCTTTAATCAGATGAATGTATAAACAAATTGAGGTATATCCATATATACAGTCGAATACTACTCAGCAATAAAAAGGAACAAACTATTTTTATTATTTTTATTAAAAATTTTTTTTTAACTTTATTTTCAGGGGGAGGGAGAGAACGAGTGGGGGAGGAGCAGAGAGAGAGAGAGAGAGAGAGAGAGAGAGAGAGAATCCCAAACAGGCTCTGCACTGTCAGCACAGAGCCCAATGTGGGGCTTGATTTCATGAAACATGAGATCATGACCTAGTGATGAGCCGAAATTAAAAGTTAGACACTTAACCGACTGAGCCACCCAGGTGCCCCACAAACATTTTATTTTATTTTATTTTATTTTATTTTATTTTTTAACTTCTATTTGTTTTTAATGTTTATTATTGAGAGAGAGAGAGAGAGAATGCATGCATGCATGAGTAGGGGAGGGGGAGAGAGAGAGAGGGAGACTGAGGATCTGAAGTGGGCTCTGTGCTGACAGTAGAGAGCCCGAAGCAGGGCTCAAACCCAAGAACCATGAGATCATGACCTGAGCTGAAGTTGGATGCTTAAGCAACTGAGCCTCTTAGTTGCCCCCAAAAGGAACAAACTATTGTTATACACAATCACATAAAAGAGTCTCAAAATAATTATACTGAGTTTTCTTTGTGGGAATTTTTTTTTTTTATGTTTTTATTTATTTTTGAGACAGAGACAGAGCATGAGCAGGGGAGGGGCAGAGAGAGAGGGAGACACAGAATCTGAAGCAGCTCCAGGCTCCGAGCGGTCCACACAGAGCCCGACACGGGGCTCGAACTCACGGATTGTGAGATCATGACCTGAACTGAAGTTGGATGCTTAACCAACTGAGCCACCCAGGTGCCCCTCTTTGTGGGAATTCTAAGAATGCTCTGTTCTTGTTTGAAAGTGTTTATTTCACATTATGCTTGAAAGATATTTTTTCAGGGAATAGAATTCTATTAGTTATTATCATTCAGCAGTTTGAGGATGTGTTTCTGTTGTGTTTTGGTTTCTATTATTTTTATTGAAGGTAGAAAACAGTCTAATTTTTTTTTCCATGAAGGTAATCTGTTTCCTTCCTCTAGTTGCTTTAAGCATTTTTTTCCCTTTGTCTTTGTCTTTGAACGTAGTATGATTTTCTTTGTACTTACTTGCTGGAATTTCATTGGGCTTCTTGTATCTCTATCATGATGATTAAAATCATTTTTTAAGAATTTTAAGCCATTATCACTTTGCATGTTCTTCTGTCCCATTTTCTTCCTCCTTTTGGAATTTTTGATTTTCCCACTATACCCTCCTCTGTCTCTTGCACCCTTCCTTTTGTTTTTGTTATATTTTATCCTTTTGTCTCTTTGTGTTTTATTCTGCATATTTTCTTTTGATCTATATTCTGAGCTGCTGTTAATCCCACCCACGGAATTCTTAATTTTGGTTAATTGTATGCTCCAATATTAGATTATTTATTTGGTTCTTTGATAATTTTGTCACTTATGCCTTTTATTTCCTTGAACACATTTAGCATGTTTTTTTTTTCAGGTTTATTGAGATACAATTGATGTAAAATAAACTGCACATCTTTAAAATGTGCAGTGTGATGAGTTTTGATATGTATGATCATCACCACAATCAACATAATCATAATCATTACTCCTGTAAGTTTCATGTGTCTTTATAATTCTTGCCTCCTATTGCTTTCACCCCTGCTATTCCCTGTCCCTAAGTAACCACTGATCTGCTTTCTGTTGCTACAAATTACTTGTATTTTTGGAAATGTACAGTATGTACTTTTTGGGGAACTTCTTTCACTTTGAATAATTATTTTGAGACTCATCCATGTGGCTGTGTGTATTAAACAGTTTCTTTTTATTGCTGAGTATTCTGTTGTATGTATATATCTAAGTTTGTTGATCCATTTATCTATTGAAGGACATTTCGGTTGTTTCTGGTTTTTGGCTATTACAATAAATAAAGGTGCTAAGGAACATTCTTATATAGGTCTATGCATGGGCATAAGGCATGGATATTTTTTAGTCTGTTTCTGATAACTGTATTTTCTGGATCCCTGTCGGGGAATCTATTGTTGCTTTAAAAAAGATCTTTCTGGATCTTTCTCAGATCTTTCTGAGCCTGGGTGGCTCAATTGGTTAAGCATCTGACTTCGGCTTAGGTCATAATCTCACGGTTTGTGAGTCTGAGCCCCACATCGGTCTCTGTTTTGACAGTTCAGAGCCTAGAGTCTGCTTCGGATTCTGTCTCCTTGTCTCTTTGCCCTTTCCCCGCTCCCTGCTCGCACTGTCTCTCTCTCTCTCTCTCTCTCTCAAAAATAAAAAATAAACATCAAAAAAACAACTAAAAACTCTTTCCTTTTATGCCTAGTCATATTTGACTTATATTGGATGTTATGAATAGAAAAGTTATAGAGATAACTTAAGGTTTAAGTGTAAACATTTATGGTTGCTTCTAGCAGGCGACTAGAGACACTAGTGATTCTGTATCACCTTAATTCAGTTTTAAGTACTGAGATGATTACAGGATGATACAAGAGAAACTGCATAAGTCTGCCAGTTGATTTTTCAGCAGAAACTTTTCAGGCCAGAAGGGAGTGGCATGATATATTCAGAGTGCTGAAAGGGAAAAAACCTACAAGCAAGAACACTCTGCTCAGCAAGATTATCCTTCAGAATAGAAGGAGAGATAAAGAATTTCCCAAACAAAAGTTAAAGAAATTTATCATCACTAAATCAGCCTTTCAGGAAATGTTAAAGGGAATTCTTTAAGTGTAAAGAAAAGGCCATAAGAAGGAAGAAAATTACAAAAGGAAAAAATGTCACAGGTAAAAGCAATTGTATTAAAGGTAGTAAATTAATTACTTATAAAGCCAGTATGGTGGTTAAAACACAAAAGTAGTAAAATCAGTTATGTCCACAAAAATTACCCAAGGGATACACAAAATAAAAAGATGTAAAATATGACATCATCTACATAAAACATTGGAGAAGAGAGTAATAATTTAGTGCTTTTAGGATGTGTTCAAATGTAAGTGACAGTCAACTAAATAGAGACCACTGTGCACTTAAGATGTTATATACTAACCAAGTGGTAACCAAAATCAAAAACTTGTAATACATACACAAAAAATAAAGAGAATGGAAGGGCGCTTCGCTGGCTTAGTTAGTGGAGCATGACTCTTGATCTCAGGGTTGTGAGTTTGGAGTCACAAGTTCAAGCCCTACTTTGGGGAGAGTTTAATTAAAAAAAAAAAAAGAGAGAGAGAGAATGGAATCCAAGCATAACACTAGAGAAAGCCATAAAACCACAAGGTGAGAGAGCAAGAGAAGAAGAAAGGAATACGGAAGAACTACAAAAACAACCAAAGAACAACTAATAAAATGGTAGTAAGTACATACCTATAAATAATTACTTTAAATGTAAATGGATTAGTGTTACACTCAAAAGACATAGGGTGACCAAATGGATAAAAAAACAAGACCCATCTAGATGTTGCCTACAAGAGACTAATTTCAGACTGAAAGACACATACAGAATGAAAGTAAAGGGATGGAAAAATATATACCATGCAAATGGAAGTGGGGGGAAAAAAAGGCCAGGGTAGCAATGCTTATCAGACAAAATAGGCTTCCTTCCTTCCTTCCTTCCTTCCTTCCTTCCTTCCTCCCTCCCTCCCTCCCTCCCTTCCTTCCTTTTAAATGTTTGTTTTTGAGAGGGGAGAGCTTGAGTGGGAGAGGTGCAGAGAGAGGGACAGAGGATCTGAAGCAGACTCCATGCTGACAGCAGATAGCCTGATGCAGAGCTTGAACTCATGAACTGTCAGATGCTCAACCCACTGAACCACCCAGGCACCCCCTTATTTATTTGGTTTTAATTTAAATCCCAGTTAGTTAATGTATAGTGTAGTAATTGTTTCAGGAGTGGAATTTAGTGATTTATCACTTACATAAAACACCCAGTGCTCATCCCAACTTAATTCCTGTCACTCAGCCCATCCCCCCCCACCAACTCCCCTCCAGCAACTTTCAGTTTGTTCTGATTTAAGAGCCTCTTATGGTTTGCCTCCCTCTCTGTTTTTATCTTATTTTTCCTTCCCTCCCTCTATGCTCATCTGTTTTGTTTCTTAAATTCCACATATGAGTGAAACCATATTATTTGTGTTTCTTTCACTGACTTACTTTGTTTAGTATAATACACTCTAGTTTCATCTACATTGTTGCAAATGGCAAGATTTCATTTTTTGATTGCCAGGTAATATTCAGTGTGTGTGTGTGTGTGTGTGTGTGTGTGTGTGTGTGTGTGTGTGTATGTATACACACACCCCACATCTTTATCCATTCATCAGTCAGTGGACATTTGGGCTCTTTCCATACTTTGGCTGTTGTCAATAGTGCTGCTATAAACATTGGGGTGCACGTTCCCCTTCGAATCAGCATTTTTGTATCCTTTGGATAAATACCCAGAAGTGCAATTGCTGGGTCATAGGGCCATTCTGCTTTTAATTTTTTGAGGAACCTTCATATTTTCCATAGTGGCTGCACCAGTTTGCATTCCTACCAACAGTGCAAAAGTGTTCCCTTTTCTCTGTATCCTCACCAACATCTGTTGTTTCCTGAGTTGTTAATTTTAGTCATTCTGACAGGTGTGAGGTGATATCTCATTGTGGTTTTGATTTGTATTTCCCTGATGATGGGTAGTCAGACAAAATAGACTTTAAAACAAAGACTGTAGCAAGAGACAAAGACACTACATAATGATAAAAGGACCAATCAAACAAGAGGATATAGTAATTGTAAATATCTATGCACTCAACATAGGAGCACCTGAATTTGTAAAGCAGTATTAAATAGGCATAAGGGAAGAAATTGACAGTAATACAATGATAGAAGGGGAGCTTAACACCTCACTTACATTAATGGATAGATCATCCAGACAGAAAATTAATGAAAACAGTGGCTTTGAATGACACATTTGACCAATAGACCTAACATATCTTTATATACAGAACATTCTATGCCCAAACAGCAAAATACACATTCTTTTCAAGTGCATGTGCAACATTCTTCAGGATAGATCACATGTTAGGCCACAAAACAAATCTCAGTAAATTTAAGAAGATTGAAGTTATGTCAGGCATCTTTTTGACAACAATAGCATGAAATTAGAAATAAGTTAAAAGAAAATCGTAAAAAAAAACATGTATAGGTCAAATAATATGCTGCTAAACAGCAAATGGGTCAACAAAGAAGTCAAAGAGGAAATTAAAAATACATGGAGACAAATGAAAATGAAAACAAATGGTTCAAAATCTTTGGGATGCAGCAAAAGCAGTTCTAAAATGTGTTTATAGTGATATAGGCCTACCTCAAGAAAAAGAAAAAATCTCTAACAACCTAAAGGAGCTAGAAAAAAGAACAAACAGAGCTCAAAAATAGTAGAGGGAAGGAAATAATAAAGATTAGAGTGGAAATAGATAGATAGATAGATAGATAGATAGATAGATAGATAGATAAAAAGAAAAGCTCAATGACATCAATCTTTTCTTTGAGACAAGTTGGTAAACCTTTGGTCAGACTCAGGAAGAAAAAAAGATAAATAAAATCAGAATTGAAGGTGGAGAAATGACAATTGACACCACAGAAATAGAAAGAATTATGAGAGTATTATGAAAAGTTATGTGTCAACAAATTGGACAACCTAGAATAAATAAATAAATTCCTAGCATACAATCTTCTAAAACGGAATCAGGAAGAGAGAGAAAATCTGAACAGATTGATTACTAGTAATAAAATTGAATCAGTAATAAAAGAACTTCCAACAAAGGAAAGTCCAGGATCAGATTGCTTTACAGGCAAACTCTACCAAACATTTAACGATGACTTAATACCTGTTCTCCTCAACGTGTTCCAAAAAACAGAAGAGAAAGGAAAACTTCCCAATTCATTCTATGAGGCCAGCATTACCCTAATAGCAAAACTGGTCAAAGACACTACAAAAAAAGAGAGGCCAATATTTCTGATGAACACAGATGCAAAAATCCTCAAAAATTATTAACAAACAAAATTCATGGATACATTTAAAAATTCATTTATGATCAAGTGGAATTTATTCCAGAGGTACAGTGGGTGGTTCAGTATTCACAAATTAATCCAATACTTCACATTAACAAGAGGAAAAACCATACGCTTATTTCAATAGATGCAGAAAAAGCATTTGGCAAAATACAGTATTTGTTCATGATAACAGCTTACAACAAAGTGGGTTTTAGAGGGAACATATCTCAAGGGTGAAAAACTGAAAGCTTCTAGTCTAAGATCAGGGACAAGACAAGGATGATCTCTCACCACTTTTATTCAGCCTAGTACTGGAAGTCGTGACTGCAGCAATTAGACAAGAAAAAGAAAGAAAACACATCCAGACTGGTAAGGAAGAAGTAAAACTCATTATTTGCAGATGACATGATACTTAATGTAGAAAACTCTAAAGACTTCATGAAAAAACTATTAGAACTGATAAATGAATTAAGTAAAGTTGTGGATACAAGATTAATACAAGATATTTGTTGCATCTCTATACACTAATAATGAAATAATGAAAGAGAAAACACTCCCACTTACAGTTGTACCATAAATAGTAAAATACATAGGAATATATTTAATTAAGGAGGTGAAAGACCTATACTCTGAAACCTGTAAGACATTGATGAACAAAATTGAAGATAACACAAAGTAATAGAAAGATATACCATCTTCTTGGGTTCAGATAATATTCTTAAAATATTTATACTACCCAAAGCAACCTACAGATTCAGTGCAATCCCTATCAAAATGCCAATAGCATTTTTCACAGAATGAGAACAAATAATACTAAAATTTGCATGGAACTATGAAAGACATCAAATATACAAAACAGTCTTGAGAATGAAGAACAAAACTGGAGGTATCATTCCAGATTTCAAGTTATACTACAAAGCTATAGTAATTAAAACAGTATGGTACTGGTGCAAAAATAGAAACATAGATCATTGGAACAGGATAGAGAGCTCAGAAGTAAACCCATACATGTATGGTAAATTAATCTATGATAAATAAGGTAAGACTATACAATGGGGAAAAGATAGTCTCTTCAATAAATGGCATTGGGAAAACTGGACAGCTACACGCAAAAGAATCAAACTGGACCACTTTCTTACACCTTACATAAAAATAAGCTCAAAATGGATTAAAGACCTAAATGTGAGACCTGAAACTATAAAACTCCAAAAAGAAAACATAAGCAAAATTCTTTTGGACATTGGCCTTAGCAACATATTTATGGATCTGTCTCCTCAGGCAAGACAAACAAAAGTGACAATACGCTATTGGATTACACCAAAATAAAAAAGCTTTTGTATAGCAAAGGAAACCATCAACAAAACAAAAAGGCAAGGTAGTGAATGGAGGGAGATATTTGCAAATAATATATCCAATAAAGTTTAGTATCAAAAAAATACCCAAAAAATTTATACAACTCAACACCAAAAAAACAAAAAATCCAATTAAAAAATGAGCAGAGGACCTCAGTAGACATTTTTTTTAAAAGAAGACATACAGATGATCAACAGACACATGAAAAGATGCTCAATATCATTAATTATCAGGGAAATGCAAATCAAAACCACAATGAAATACCACTTCATACCAGTCAGAATGGCTGGTATCAAAAGGACAAGAAATAACAGATGTTGAAGATATGGAGAAAAGGGAATCGTTGTGCACTGTTGGTGGGTGCTAACATTTGAGAAAAAGTATGGAGGTCTTTCAAAAAGTTAAAAAGAGAAATACCACACAACAAGGATGTCCACTGTCACCACTGTTAATTCATCATAGCACTGGAAGTCCTAGCCTCAGCAGTCAGACAACACAAAGAAATAAAAAGCATCCACATTGGCCAGGAGGAAGTCAAACTTTCACTCTTCACAGATGACATGATACTCTGTGTGGAAACCCCAAAAAGATTCTACCAGAAAACTGCTAGAACTGATCCATGAATTCAGCAAAGTTGCAGTATAAAATCAATGCACAGAAATCGGTTGCATTTTTATACACCAATAATGAAGCAGCAAAAAGAGAAATCAAGGAGTTGATCCTATTTACAATTGCATCAAAACCAATAAAATACCTAGGAATAAACCTAACCAAAGAAGTGTAAAATCTGTAGACTGAAAACTATAGAAAGTTTATGAAAGAAATTGAAGATACAAAAAAACAGAAATATAATCCATGCTCATGGATTGGAAGAACAAATATTAAAATATTGATACTACCCAAAGCAATCATACATATTCAATGCAATTCCAATCAAAATAACAACAGCATTCTTCACAGAGGTAGAACAAACAATCCTAAAATTTGTATGGAACCACAAAAGACCTCAAATAGCCAAAGCAATCCTGAAAAAGAAAACCAAAGCTGGAGGCATCAAAATTCCAGACTTCAAAATGTGTTATAAAGCTATAATCATCAAGACAGTATGGTATTGGCACAAAAACAGATCCTCAGATCAGTGGAACAGAATAGAGAACCCCGAAATGGACCCACAAACATATGGCCAACTAGTCTTTGACAAAGCAGGAAAGAATATCCAATGGAATAAAGACAGTCTCTTCAGCAAATGGTGTTAGGAAAACTGGACAGCAACATGCAGAAGAATGAACCTGGGCCAGTTTCTTACACCATACACAAAAATAAACTCAAAATGGATGAAATATTTAAGCATAAGACAGGAAGCCATCAAAATCGTCAAGGAGAAAGCAGGCAAAAACCTCTTTGACCTTGGTCGCAGCAACTTCCTACTCAACATGTCTCTGGAGTCAAGGGAAACAAAAGCAAAAATGAACTCTTGGGACCTCATCAAGATAAAAAACTTCTGCATGGTGAAGGAAACAATCAGCAAAACTAAAAAGCAACCGATGGAATGGGAGAAGATCATAATCCAGTGAAGAAATGGGCAAAAGACATGAATAGGCACTTTTCTAAAGAAGACATCCAGATGGCTAACAGACACATGAAAAAATTCTCAACATCACTCATCATCAGGGAAATACAAGTCAAAACCACAATGAGATGGCACCTCACAGCAGTCAAATGGCTAAAATTAACAACTCAGGTAATGACAGATGTTGGCGAGGATGTGGAGAAAGAGGAACCCTCTTGCACTGTTGGTGGGAATGCAAACTGGTACAGCCACTCTGGAAAACAGTACGGAGGTTCCTCAAAAACTTAAAAATGGAACTACTCTACAACCCAGCAATTGTACTACTAGGTATTTATCCAAGGGAAACAGGTGTGCTGTTTTGAAGGGGCACATGCACCCTAATGTTTATAGCAATGCTGTCGACAATAGCCAAAATACAGAAAGATCCCAAATGTCCATCGATGGATGAATGGATAAAGAAGATGTGATATATATAGAATGGAGTATTACTTGGCAATGAAAAGTAATGAAACCATACCATTTACAACAATGTGGATGGAACTAGAGTATATAATGCTAAGTGAAATTAGTCTGTCAGAGAAAGACAAATATGATATGACTTAAATCATGTGGAATTTAAGATACAAAACAGGTGAACATAAGGGAGGCAAAGCAAAAATAATATAAAAACAGGGAGGAGGTCAAAACACAAGAGACTCTTAAATACAGAGAACAAACTAAGGGTTGCTGGAGGGATTGTGGGTGGGGAGATGGGCTAAATGGGTAAGGGGCATTAAGGAAGATACTTGTTGGGATGAGTGCTGGGTGTTAATATGTAGGATGAATCACTGGATTTTACTCCTGAAATCATTATTGCACTATGTGCTAACTAACTTGGATGTAAATTAAAAAAAAAATAATAATAAAAAAATAGAAATATCATAGAGGGGTGCCTAGCTGGCCCAGTAGGTGGAGTGTGTGACTCTTGATCTTGGGGTTTTGATTTCGAGCTCTGCATTGTGTATAGAGGTTACTTTAAAATAAAATCTTTAAAAAAATACCATATGGGGGCGTCTGGGTGGCTTAGTTAAGCATCCAACTTCAGGTCAGGTCATGATCTCACAGTTTGTGGGTTTGAACCCTGTGGTGAGCTCTGTGCTGACAGCTTAGAGCCTGGAGCCTGCTTTGGATTCTGTGTCTCCCTCTCTCTCTCCCCGCCCCCCATGCTCTGTCTGTCTCTCTCTCAAAAATAAATAAACATTAAAAAAAATTTTTTTTAAATAACAGATCTTCTTGTGGGGGGGTGACTTAGTCCATTGAGCATCTGACTCTTGATTTTGGGTCAGGCCATGATCTCACCATTTCTGAGTTTGAGCCCCACATTGGGCTCTGCACTAACAGTGCAGATCCTGCTTAGAATTCTCTTTCTCCTTTCTCTCTGCGCCTCCCCTCCTCGAGAAAGTCGAGATAGAAGGAACATACTTAAATATGCCAACAAACATATGCCAACAAAGAGGACAACCTGGAAGAAATGGACAAATTCCTAAGCACCCACACACTTCCAAAACTCGAACAGGAAGAAATAGAAAACTTGAACAGACCCATAACCAGCAAAGAAATGGAATCAGTTATCAAAAATCTCCCAACAAATAAGAGTCCAGGACCAGATACCTTCCCAGGGGAATTCTACCAGACGTTTAAAGCAGAGATAATACCTATCCTTCTTAGGCTGTTCCAAAAAATAGGGAAGGAAAACTTCCAGACTCATTCTATGAAGCCAGCATTACTTTGATTCCCAAACCAGACAGAGACCCAGCAAAAAAACAGAACTACAGGCCAATATCCCTGATGAATATGGATGCAAAAATTCTCAGTAAGATACTAGCAAATCAAATTCAACAGCATATAAAAAGAATTATTCACCATGATGAAGTGGGATTGATTCCTGGGCTGCAGGGCTGGTTCAACATTTGCAAATCAATCGATGTGATACATCACATTAATGAAAGAAAAGATGATAACTATATGATCCTGCCAATCGATGCAGAAAAAGCATTTGACAAAATTCAGCATTCTTAATAAAAACCCTCGAGAAAGTTGGGATAGAAGGAACATACTTAAACATCATAAAGGCCATTTATGAGAAGCCCACAGCTAATATCATCCTCAATGGGGAAAAACTGAGAGCTTTCTCCCTGAGATTAGGAAGACGACAGGGATGTCCACTCTCACCGCTGTTGTTTAACATAGTGTTGGGGGGCGCCTGGGTGGCGCAGTCGGTTAAGCGTCCGACTTCAGCCAGGTCACAATCTCGCAGTCCGTGAGTTCGAGCCCTGCGTCGGGCTCTGGGCTGATGGCTCAGAGCCTGGAGCCTGTTTCCGATTCTGTGTCTCCCTCTCTCTCTGCCCCTCCCCCGTTCATGCTCTGTCTCTCTCTGTCCCAAAAATAAATAAACGTTGAAAAAAAAAAAAACTTCTTTAAAAAAAAAATAACATAGTGTTGGAAGTACTGGCATCAGCAATCAGACAACAAAAGGAAATCAAAGGCATCACAATTGGCAAAGATGAAGTCAAGCTTTCACTTTTTCCAGATGACATGATATTATACATGGAAAATCCGATAGACTCCACCAAAAGTCTGCTAGAACTGATACATGAATTCAACAAAGTTGCAGGATACAAAATTAATGTACAGAAATCAGTTTCATTCTAATACACTAATAATGAAGCAACAGAAAGGCAAATAAAGAAACTGATCCCATTCACAATTGCACCAAGAAGCATAAAATACCTAGGAATAAACCTAACCAAAGATGTAAAAGATCTGTATGCTGAGAACTATAGAAAGCTTATGAAGGAAATTGAAGAAGATATAAAGAAATGGAAAAACATTCCATGCTCATGGATTGGAAGAATAAATATTGTTAAAATATCAATACTACCCAAAGCTATCTACACATTCAATGCATTCCCAATCAAAATTGCACCAGCATTCTTCTTGAAGCTAGAACAAGCAATCCTAAAATTTGTATGGAACCACAAAAGACCCTGAATAGCCAAAGTAATTTTGAAGAAGAAGACCAAAGCCGGAGGCATCACAATCCCACACTTTAGCCTCTACTACAAAGCTGTAATCATCAAGACAGCATGGTATTGGCACAAAAACAGACACATAAACCAATGGAATAGAATAGAAACCCCAGAATTAGATCCACAAAAGTATGGCCAACTAATCTTTGACAAAGCAGGAAAGAATATCCAATGGAAAAAAGTCTCTTTAACAAATGGTGCTGGGAGGACTGGACAGCAACATGCAGAAGAATGAAACTAGACCACTTTCTTACATCATTCACAAATATAAACTCAAAGTGGATAAAGGACCTGAATGTGAGACAGGAAACCATCAAAACCCTAGAGGAGAAAGCAGGGAAAAACCACTCTGACCTCAGCCGCAGCAATTTCTTACTCAACACATCCCTAAAGGCAAGGGAATTAAAAGCAAAAATGAATTATTGGGACCTCATGAAGATAAAAAGTTTCTGCACTGACAAGGAAACAATCAACAAAACTAAAAGGCAACCAACGGAATGGGAAAAGATATTTGCAAATGACATACCAGACAAAGGGCTAGTATCCAAAATCTATAAAGAACTCACCAAACTCCACACCCGAAAAACAAATAACCCAGTGAAGAAATGGGCAGAAAACATGAATAGACACTTCTCTAAAGAAGACATCCAGATGGCCAACAGGCACATGAAAAGATGCTGAACGTCGCTCCTCATCAGGGAAATACAAATCAAAACCACACTCAGGTACCACCTCACATTAATCAGAGTGGCCAAAATGAACGAATCAGGAGACTATAGCTGCTGGCGAGGATGTGAAGAAACGGGAACCCTCTTGCACTGTTGGTGGGAATGCAAACTGGTGCAGCCACTCTGGAAAACAGTGTGGAGGTTCCTCAGAAAATTAAAAATAGACCTACCCTATGACCCAGCAATAGCACTGCTAAGAATTTACCCAAGGGATACAGGAGTGCTGATACATAGGGGCACTTGTACCCCAATGTTTATAGCAGCACTTTCAACAATAGCCAAAGTATGGAAAGAGCCTAAATGTCCATCAACTGATGAATGGATAAAGAAATTGTGGTTTATATACACAATGGAATACTACTTGGCAATGAGAAAGAATGAAATATGGCCTTTTGTAGCAATGTGGACGGAACTGGAGAGTGTGATGCTAAGTGAAATAAGTTATACAGAGAAAGACAGATACCATATGTTTTCATTCCTCTGTGGATCCTGAGAAACTTAACAGAAGACCATGGTGGGGAGGGGAAGGGAAAGGGGGAAAAAAAAAAAAAGGTTAGAGAGAGAGGGAGCCAAAACATAAGAGACTTTTAAAAACTGAGAAAAAACTGAGGGCTGATGGGGGGGGGGGGGGGATGGGAGGGAAGGGAGGGTGGGTGAGTGGTATTGAGGAGGGCACCTGTTGGGATGAGCACTGGGTGTTGTATGGAAACCAATTTGACAATAAATTTCATATTTAAAAAAAAACAGACAAAATAAAAAGTTGTAATTTTGTTAATAGTTTGGTTTATGTACTGCTTAAAAATGCGTGTGATCTGTACACACAAAATATGTTTTGTTTCTTAAATATTGGCTCATACTATCATGCTGTTTTGTGAGTTTTACCCCCATTTACTATGTTTTGGATATCTTTCTGTACTAATAAATAAAGGTATATGTTATTTTGAATAGTTATATACTGTTACTTGAAAAAATGGATTGTGCTTATTATGACTGGACTGTGATATGTGACTGTATTATAATTCACTTAACCTATTACCCATTTCAGATATCCAAATGATACAGAAGCAATTTAAATTTTTTCAGTGTTACCCAACAGTGTTGTAGTAAATAGGCTTATGTATCTCACCTGAGTACTTATTTCTGTTGAATAAAATTTTTGGAATGAAAATCTTGTTTTAAAAACATGCACATTTAAAAAATTTCTGAAACATATTACTAATTGACCTCTAAATTTGATCAATTTACTCTTCTACCAGTAAGGTATATGAGTGCTGTTTTTTGTTTTTGTTTTAAATCTCATTATCAGCTCTTGGTATTATCAGTTTAACTTTTGCCTGTCTGATAGATAATAAATGGCATCATATTTTAATTTACTACAACTGCTACAAATGTTTGAGACCAGAATGATGCAATGTTCCTGGGTACTAGTAAAAATAGTTTCCCTTGGGATAGTTTGAAGAAAACTGCACAAAATGTTATTTTAAGAACTTCCATGCCATACCAGAATGGATGAATTGAAGATGGCTGTTAATACAATTAAAGAAATGAAAGCAAACAAAAACAAAAGCAAAAAAACAGCTCTCTCTCACTTTTTAAAAAAACTGATGTCATCATTATCATCTTGTTCTCCTGTAGAGATAATAAAGGAAATAAATATAGAACAGTTATTAGGAAATAAACTTCTATTTTTAATAGCACAAATACAGCCTCTACAACTAGTTTTTAGAGACAGAGAGTACTCTTTGTCTAGGATTTAGATGTTTACTATTTTTTAAAGAACATTCTTATACCACTTAGACAACTGCTTTCTTGATAGGAAATTGAGTTTTCAAAATGCTGTGTCTGTTTAAAAGATCTTTTCATGTTTCTGGTAGAATTTAATGTTCCATTCAAGTCTTTTTTTAATGCAAGTAGGAATGTTTTTATTTCTGTTAATTGAAATAGTTAAATATTTTCGATAATATTCTCAAGTTGTATTTTAAGACATACTTCTGATGTGGGTTAGATTAGAAGATTGCCAGTGATTTGTTTTTGTTTTTGTTTTTTATTTATATAACTTAAGTAATTCTGAGTAACACAGATTCTCAGGGACAGTAAAAGAAATATTTTATGTTCTCTTTGTTTTTAATAAAATTTTTGCATGAACATTTATTTGTGAAGTCAGTCTCCTTACACCTTCCTACTCCTGGTATGGTAAACTGAGATGTCAAATAAACCATTAAAAATGAAACAGTATTTGAGGTGTGTGACTATTTAAGACTATTTTTGGTTTTTACTTAATAAGATTAATAAAAATTATTAAACACTCTCAGTATTTTTGTTGCATTGGCTACTGGGCATCCTGGTAAATCGTGCAGACATAGTCTTTATTTTCATAGATTTATAGTCTTATAGGGGTCTCAGAGAATAAAAAAGCAAAAGAAAACAAAAACACCATACTTAGAATTCATGACAGGTGTTATAAAGGGGAAAATAGTGGAACAATACAGAATAATGAGGAGACCAACTTTTGACAAAATGGTCAGGACTAGCACTCTGAAGCAGTGACATAGAAACAAACATGTAAAGGATTAGAAGGAGTCTGCTGTGAGAATAGCTAGGTGTCTTAGTTCAGGCCACTTTAATAAGTTCCACAGGCTGGATGGCTTATAAACAACAAAGAAATTGTTGTCTCACTGTTTTGGGGGCAGTAAGTCTGAGATTAGGAAGTCAGCATTGTTGGGTTCTGGTGTGAGGCCTTCTTCTAAGTTGCAGGTTGCCATCTTCTTGTTGTATCCTTACATGGTGCAAACAGGGCAAGAGAGCTTTCTGGCAACTTCTTTATAAGGACATTAATTCCATTTGTGAGTACTCTACCTTCATGACCTTCTGAAAACCCTGGCTCCTATCTATCCCTACCTCCAATGCTATCACATTGTGGGTTAGGATTTCAACATATGAATTTGTGGGGGAATCATTCAGTCCACTGTACTAGGGGATGGACAGGGTAGGAGAATTAAGGCAGTTTGAGGAAACAGTCTATAAAAAGAACTTTAGGTATAAAACATCTTGGCATGTTCAAGGAATTGAAAAGAGGGACTCTATAGTTGAAATATAATGGGTGAAGTTGAGACTAGACTGGGTTTTATGAGGTTGTGGAAGTAGGGGCCTGATCACACACATCTTGTAAGCTTAGTAAGTAATTTATTTTTTATTCATAGTGCAAGGGATTTTTATTCAAAGTGCAATGAGTAGGCAGTTAGGAACAGTGACATGATCCAATTTTTTAAAATGTTTATTCATTTATTTTGAGAGAGAGCATGTGCACGTGCGTTAGTGGGGGAGGGACAGGAAGAGAGTGGGAGAGAGAATCCCAAGCAGCCTCTGCACTGTCAGCGCAGAGCCCGATGTGGAGCTGGATCCCATGAACTGTGAGATCATGACCTGAGCGTAAACCAAGAGTCAGACTGTTAACCCACTGGGCCACCCAGACACCCTGAGATGATCCAATTTTTGTCTGTTGTGTGAATAATGTATGGGGAGATGGGAAATAGTAATCTAGGTAAGAAATCATGATGTCTTGAGTAGAGGCAATAAAGATTGGATGGATTCAAGATATATTTAGGAGACAGAGATGACAGGACATATTGAGGAACTGGACATGGGACAGAGAGGAAACATAATTGATGTCCATATTTCTAACTTGTTAGGTTTTACAGTCAGTAAGTAAAGCAGTGTGTGCCTACCATGTTACTTTTTATTTGTATTCTTGGTTTCATAAAATGAATAAGACTTTCAAATACACAATTTAGGAGAGGTGTTTTAGTCCATTTGGTTTCCTATAACAAAAATACCATAGACTGGGAAGCTTATACATGGCAGTCATTTGTTTCTTATCATTACGAAGGCTAGAAAGTTCAAAATCAAGGTGCTGGCAGATTCAATGTCTGATGAGGACTTGTTTCCTTGTTCATAGACAGCCATCTTCTTGCTGTGTGCTCACAAGTCAGAAGGGCCAAAGGAGCTCTCTGTGGTCTCTTTTATACGGGCAGTAACTCTTCATGAGTGCTCCATCCCCATGACCTAATCACCTCTCAAAGGTTCACCTCCTAATACCAATCACATTGGGGGTTAGGATTTGAACCTATGAATTTTGTGAAGTACGAACATTCAGTCTGTAGGAAAATGTATAGAGACTTATGGCTGGAATGTAGAGAACTGATAAAACATCCCTGAAAATATGGCATAAATTAATAAAAATGCTTTATTCTAAAGTTTATTTTGAGAGAGCACGTGCACACGTGCAAGTTGGGGAGGGTCAAAGAGAGAGGGGGACAGAAGATCCGAAGTGGGCTCCACACTGACAGTAGAGAGCCCAGTGTGGGGTTCGAACTCACAAACCCATGAAATCATGACCTGAGCCAAAGTCAGATGCTTAACTGACCGAGCCATCCAGGCACCCTCAAAATGATCTACAAAATGATCTACTTACAAGGTTAATGAAACACATTTGTTGCTTAAAAGACATTGTTTATCCTAGGTACTTATTAAGTATTTGTTGAATTAATGAATATATTTCCAGACATTCCCAATGCTCTTTATTCTTTCTGAAAATCTGAGTTTCTCTTTAGTATCATTTTTCGTCAGCCCAAAGAAATTCTTTTAGCATTTTGTGTGCAGGTCTGCTGGCCCTAAGGCTTTGTTCCTTTTTTTTTTTTTTTTTTAATTTTTAAAAAAAATTTTTTTTTTTTTCAACGTTTATTTATTTTTGGGACAGAGAGAGACAGAGCATGAACAGGGGAGGGGCAGAGAGAGAGGGAGACACAGGATCGGAAACAGGCTCCAGGCTCTGAGCCATCAGCCCAGAGCCCGACGCGGGGCTCGAACTCCCAGACCGCGAGATCGTGACCTGGCTGAAGTCGGACGCTTAACCGACTGCGCCACCCAGGCGCCCCCAGGCTTTGTTCCTTTTGTTGTTTTTGTTGTTCCCCCTTTTTCCCCCCTGAATCTTTTTTTTTTTCCTTTCTGTTTGTCCAGATTCCATAATTTTATTGGTCTATTTTCAAGGGCACTGAATTTTTTTACTCATTCATCTTCATTTACGCTCATCCATTGAATTTTCATGTTACGCCCATCCATTGAATTTTAAATTTTAGATATTTTATTTTTCAGGCTAAGATTTCTATTTGGTTATTTTTAAAGTTTCCATTGCTCTATTAAGGTTTCTTTTTATTTGTTATGTTTTTATATTTTTCTGTATCATTGAGCAGAGTCCTAATACTTGCTTGAAAGTCTTTATCTACTAATTTTAACATATGAGCAATATGTACTTAGTCCTCCTTTTTGAATTTTTTTTATCTGTCAAAGAATTTTGGATTGCATCCTGGACATTGTGAATATGAAGTTGTGGGGTCTCTGAATTCTGTTATATTCCTTCAAAAAGTATTGATACATGTGTTTAGCAGGCAATTAATTAACCTGATTGGACTCAAATTCTAAGCTCTGTCTCTTGGGTGGTAGTCTTAATTCAGTTCTTTTATCCTTAGTTAGGCTTCTTACAGTTTACTCCTTGCATATGTGCTTCAGAAGTGAGCCAGAAAATTGTAGAGTTTGTACCTGGATTTTATGTTTTTCCTTCTCTAGCTGTCTTCTTTCTGAGATTCCTCTTTTCAACATCTGTGGTCTCCCTGAACTCTGTGCTCTAGTTCTTGAAGACGATGAGGTTGTGAGGTTTTTATATGAAGTTTTAGGTACCCCTGTGGTGCTAACTGGACCTGCCCTTAGGAAAAGGCTCTAAATGAGAAATTCACCCAATACTACTCTCTTCCAGCTATTGACTTGCCTCCAGTGTTTGCCTTCTTTTGGTCACTCTTCAGTGTCTTTAGGTAGTTGACTTTTGTATTTTGTTTACAATTTATAGTTATTTGTGTGAGGATTGATCTGGTAGGTGCTTACCTAGCTGTACCAGAAGCTGAACTTTGCCTTGTTCCTTTTTGTATTGGGAAAGTCCTTTCAGTATTAAGTTCCCTACTGTAGATATCAGGTTTTGGACATATCATGTGCTAATTAATTAGTTAAGTCATTGCCATTTTGAATATTGTTTTTATAAATTTCCTGATTCAAAGAGAAAAGTCACACTTCCTGATCTTAAAATGGAAATCTTAAAATTCTAATGGAGAAGATAATCAGGTAAACAGAAAATAAGTGAAAGGAGACATGATAGAGGCATAAACAGGATACTAGGAAGAGCACAGAGAAAGGGAACCCTAACCTGATCCGGTAGTGAGGAGAGGAGACACAGAAGACTTTTTAGAGCATAGGATTTCTGTGTTGTATCTATAAGAAATCAGGGTGTTCTAGTTGAAAAATGGAATAAGTGACTCCCTAGAAAGAAGAAAGAGCATAGGTAAATATGTGGGGGCCTAAAATGAATAACTTTTAGAAGAATTGCAGGTGGTTTTGGTATGGCCTCAGTTATGGAGTAATATAAGGATGTGGGAAAATAAAAAGCCAGTGAGATTGGGCTGGAACCAGATCTTGAAGGGCCTTGAATGTCATGCCAAGGACTTTGGATTTTATAGGTAGTGGGAGGCCATTGACATGTTTTAAATGTGGATGTGACATTATCAAATTTACATGTTTTATAATGATTATTTTGGCATTTGTGCACAGAAGGGGGAAAATTGGGGGTATGGATACAAATTAAGGCAAGAAATTATGAAAGTTAAGAGAGTGGTAGTAAAGAGGAGGGAATGAATTCAAGTGAGAACTTAGGAGAAGAAACAGTGGGTTTTGGTAACAGATTTGTTGTGTGTGTTGTGTTAAAGGATAAGGAGAAGTCTGGAATGATTACCAGTTATCTTTACTCTTAGAGAATATTATAAAATACGGTAACATCTCTCCTGGCTCAGTTTTTTCCCCTTATAAATATTATCAGGAAGCAGTGATGTATGTTGGCCTCTGGTAGAGGCATCACTGTTTCTGACTTGTAGCAGTGAGCATTTTGTTGTTTTACAGTGATGTTACTTTCAGAGGTATAAATAGAAGAAACTTGTCAGTAGTTGTTTCATTTGCTTGTTAAGTAGTTGCTTGTTATTTTAAGTATATAATCACGAATTTTACTAATTTTTTCTCATATGTATTAATAACTTATTGTTAGCTGTTTTTTTAATTAAAAAGTTTTTAAAATATTTATTTTGAGAGAGAAAGTGCTGAGCAGGGTAAAGGCAGAGAGAGAGAGAGTGAGAAAGAGAGAGAGAGTGAGAAAGAGAGAATCCCAAGGAGGCTCCGTGCTGTCAGCACAGAGCCTGATGTGGGGTTCGATCTTACGAACTGTGAGATCATGACTTGAGCTGATATCAAGAGTCTGACGCTTAACCGATTGAGCCACGTAGTGCCCCTTGTTTTTTTTTTTGTAAAGAAAACATTTAGGAAATAGAAGAATATAAAGTGAAAAGTCTCATTTACCATGCCCACTCTCATTCCTGTTTTCTTAAACTGAAATGTCTTTTAGTTTTGTTTTGTTTTTGTTTTGTTGGTGGACACATAATGGAGGAATGAATATATTGAATAAATTTAGATAGCATCGATTGGTTCTCCAATATGGAAAATGGGCAATTTAGTAAACTTAATAACTAACTTCTCCCTTTACTTCCTGATACGTTTGCTATGTTAATATTCTTAATCTAATTTATTTACATAATATTATTAAACTTAAGTTTTTTGAATTATCAAAAGTATAGTGTCTGCTGATTACTTACTATGGAAGAATCTAAGAAATTAGAGTAAGTTGTACCTGTCTTTAACTCCTGAACTATCTGTTGTGACTTTTAGACTACTCATTTAGACATTAGTTTGCTTACAAATTTAAATGTTAGCTTTTTCCTAAGATAAATTTTCTTTCTTATCTCTTAGCTTTCTACTTTTTAATCCTTTAAAAAGTTCTTATTTTGGGGTGCCTGGGTGGTTCAGTCAGTTAAGTGGCCAACTTTGGCTCAGGTCATGATCTCACAGTTCATGGGTTCAAGTTCTTCTGTCGGGCTCTGTGCTGACAGCTCAGAGCCTGGAGCCTGCTTTGGATTCTGTGTCTCCCTCTCTCTCTGCTCCTCCCCCACTTGCTTTCTGTCTCTGTCTCTCAAAAACAAATAAACATTAAAAAAATTTTTTTAAGTTCTTATTTTGAGCCTATTTTTCCACATTCCTTAAGTTGTATAACTCTAATCAGACACTATGTAATAAGGATTAGAACAATCTATAATGGGAAGATTTCTCAGTTCCATTAGAAGAAATAGGAGGGGAGGATGGGAGAATCATGATTATGGTCTTCATACAGCTTTTTATATATTAAGGAAGGAATAGACTTATTCTTTGTAATTAGAGGTGACATCAACTGGTGAGAATACTTGGGGAAGATTTTGACTCATTGTAATGAAAAACAAAGTTTTAAGATAATTTGGATATTTTCAACAATAGAATGAAATCTCTCAACCCCTTTTAGCATCTTTTTTCCCTTTTCTAGTTAGAATTCCATAGCTATTTATTGTAACTTTTGTTCTTATCTACCCTCAGGTGCCTTATTCTCCTTATTGTCTCAATCGAATACTCCCAGCATTGAATGAACCTAACAATTCTTTGGTTCTCTTATGTTTTAAAACAGCCAAATACTGCTGGAGATTACACCAACTGTTGGACTTTTCTTCCTTAAAAATTTGGAATAAGATATTATGGAAGTACAGAAAAGGAACACTTTGTCTTGGGACACAAGTGTCAGGAAACATTTCTAAAGAGATGACACTTTAAGTTAATCTTGTAAAATATGTAAGAATTAACTAGGGGCGCCTGGGTGGCTCAGTTGGTTGAGTGTCCGACTTCGGCGCAGGTCATGATCTCTCAGTTTGTGAGTTCAAGCCCTGCATTGGGCTCTGTGCTGACAGCTCGGAGCCCGGAGCCTGCTTCCAATTCTGTGTCTCCCTCTCTCTGCCCCTTCCCCGCTCATGCTCTGTCTCTCCCTGTCTCTCAAAGATGAATAAACGTTAAAAAAAAAAATAAAAAAAAGAATTAACTTGATGATGTGAGAAAAGGAGATAGAATTGAAGAGGCATTTCTGGCAGAAGGGATAATATATTCAAAGGCAGCTAGATGAATTTGAATGGACCTACTCATTTGGGGTGCTATACATAGGTTGTTGAAACTAGAGTGCTCGTAAGGAAGGGTATGGATGGGAGTTAAGTGAGATTCAGATCATTAGGAATTTGATCATTATCCTGACTGTGATGAGAAGTCAGTTAACTGGACAAATTCTGGCAGGATTGAGGAAAATAATTTGGAGTGAAGTCAGAGAAAACAGCTACGAAGTTATTACATTAGTCCATGCAAGAAACAAGGAGGACCCAAAACAAAACCATTGTAGTAGGCATGGGAGAATATTGAATTTCAAAATCCTAAGAGGTACATGGTTTTGTTACTGATGCAGTTAACAATGATGCCTTCTTTTTTATTGCAGGCCAGATGATACATAAAGAGATTCCTACAAGATGGTATTTACCTTAGTTTGGAATCTACTTTTCAGTAAGGCAGGCGCAGGAAACTGCATTATTAGTAGGTCAAAACTCAGTATGTCTCTTGGAAAATATATTTTTAAAATGATAGTGAGAAATGTGACTTTCAGAGTGAGAGTATTTAATAGTCTTCCTGACCAGTATAGTCTTTGTCTGTTGGCTACTTTGTTTCTAGACATGATTTAGGTTCTACCCTTCAGATACACTTTGATTTGGAACTGAACCAAGCTGAGATAGAGGTAGGAGTGGGTTTGAATTTTGTTGGCATGGATTGTGAGATAGAATGGTTTCAAGCTAACAGTTTGTGTAGTAGCTACATAATTAAGTGGGTGGCTTTCTATTTCTGCAGCAGCTTCCTTGTTTGCCAGCTTCCTGCAGTGATGGTGACAGCTTTCCTGATTGTGGCTGAGGTAGAATAGTTCTGTAGGCTAGGAGTTGTTTCTGGGAGCTCATTCACTCTAGATAGAGCCTGCCTTTCCATTTTTCCAGTGATTTTGTTCTCCATATGATTCATGTATTAAATCCCTTTTTGCTTAAACTACTTAGAATGGGATTCTGATCCTTGACCAATACAGTAATTGGTACCAAAAATGTTCCAGGCAACAGATCCTCAAGAAATATGGGGTGGCGGGGGAGGATCATTTGAAATCACTCCTTGGTGCGTAGTGGTAAAAATTACTTGTTTTCACCAGCAGTCACCTGAATGAAGGCAGAGCTTTGGTGGACTGAGTGGTGATGTATTCTAGGAGACAAAGAAATATAAAGATTGTGGGAGGATTGGCTATTTTTAACGCCTCTACAGACTTTAAAGCAGTGGTTCTCAACCTATGGTGATTTTGCCCTCCAGGGACTATTTAGCAATGTGTGGAGACATTTTGGATTATTACAACGGGGGGGAGGAGGGTGCTGTTGGTATTTAGTGGGTGGAGACTAGGGATGCTGCTGTCCAGGACTTCCTCCTCTCCACCAAAACAACAAAGTTATCTGGCCCACAATGTCAATAGTGCTGAGCTCAAGAAACTCTGATTTAAGGCAAATGGCATGGGTGGCAGAGTTTTAAAGTCTTGGCTGAAGTTATGGTTAGAGAACAAAAGAGTTGTTGTGATTGGCTTAAAAGAACCTTTTACATCTTATGACTCCAGGGCTGTCAGAGCCAAAATCAGGTGGAGGGTCTGATCCAACAGGCTGTTGAACTTACAGTATAGGTTGAATCCACAGCTTAATCAGGCTTCTTAGGTGTAAATTGGGGGCATTGTTTGGGATAGAGTGAGATTCCAAGAATTGGAATGGTGACACTTTGAGTATTTGGATTGACTTCAGGTTTTTTGTTTTGTTTTGTTTAGGTATTCTTAATCTGTAATTTTTACTGAGCCTCCCTTGCCAGCAGAAGCAACCTCTCCTTCCTTGACTATACCTTGTAGAGCCAAGGCTGTTCTCATTCCTATCCCAACCATCTCACAGTCTCTGGACCTATTGCTAGAGTCAGATCCCAGAAAGTCCAAGGGGCCAATTTCAAACTTAAAGACAAGTTTTATGCATCAAAAGAATTGCCAATATTTTACTCATTTATATTAGCAAAAACCTAGGAAATAGATATAAATTTGGATTTTGAGGGTGCTAGACGAGGAAAGGAGGAATCTAATTTTAGTTTGAGTTGAATTTATTAATGTAGGTTCACTTAATGAGAGATTTCAGATTTGGTGATTGCTCAGGCAGCGAGGACTGGTTCTAATTGCTTGTTTGGCTGACTAAAACCTTGATTCAGTAGCAACCTACACTGAATAGAGTTGAGATGCCAGAGTTGGGGAATCAGGAATGTGGGGTGAATTTATTATGTTTAGCTGGCTTCCTTAATCTCTAATTTTGTCCCCCAAGGTGGATATTCTCTACTATCTTTAAGAAATTAAAGTGATGAAGGGAATGTCACATCCTTAGAAAGTGCTGTAGTGGCTATTTTGTCTAGCCTTCGTATGAACATGAGAGATGCTGTTATAAGATGGGCCCTCTGAATTCAGTGGGATCCTGGAATGGCAGAGGCAAGTGACAACTTAACCATCATAGGCAAGGTGGGCATGGTTATCATTGTAGACAAATTGATCAAGGAGTCCCTAAGACTGCCATGTAGAGATGGCTCACTGAAGTACCTTCCATTGAGGCAGAACTTTTCTTTTTTGGGGGTGGGGGGAGTGATATCACAAGTAGGTATAGTTAATTTTCTTCATAGCTTTCCCTAAAGAAAGAGACTTTTGGCCACTTATGAGTATAACTGTGGACCAGGAAGGGGAAAATACTCAAACCTTTCAGGGGTTATTGGAACCTGAGCTAAAGATAATTCCTAGTGATTCAGGATACCACCCTGTCTCACCAGGCAGAGTGGGAGCTTTATGGAAATCAGAAATGGAATGAAGCTTTGGTGTGAAACTATTTCATAGTAGGCCTGGTGAGTCTTATGAATTCATCCTGTGGTTATATCTTGTTTCTTAGTACATATCTGGAATAAATGTGTTTGACAGCTGGGAGGATTCCCAAATTGACTTCCATGTCCACGGGTTAAGAGCTTACCCATTGTAGGAAGAGCCAACTTTAACCCCCTGGAGCTCTCTCTTTCTACCAAGATAATAAGCCAAAAGCAGTTTCACATCCCGAATTACAGAGATTGTGCCACGTTAAAGACTTGAAAGATTCAGGAGTGGAAAGGTTCAGGCTGCATTTAATACTTGTTTTGCCTGTGTGGAAGACAGATCCTGGAGAACGATGGTGTGTGATCATAAGCTGCTTCCACCACTCTAGTGGTGTTTGGTTCTCCATATGTGATCTGTTTATTAGAAACAGACCCTGACACCTGGTGATTAAGTATTGCTCTGTCAAAGGCCTTTCATCATATACACACGCACACACACACTGTCTCTTTCTCTCTCATAACAGAAAATATTAGAAATAGCCAACAATGTAGTACAGTGTCACCATATTGCCTCCATGGTTATATCAGCTTTTTAGCTCTGTGCCATAGTTTAGTGTATAGGGATTTTGTTTATCTCACAATCTCAGAGTATGTTCCACTGGTACTATACAGTGATAATATCATGCTATTTGACAGTACTTTGTGATAGAAAACCAGCAGACATCCTAGATCCTTTGTAAAGGACCCAGATGATGGGTATATGAAATACATAGAAATTTTTAGGATCTGACACCTTCATGAAGTTTCTGAGATTATAGTGTTTTGGGATATGTTGAGATGTCCCTTCTGAAATAGAAGAAAAGCTACTACATCTTATATTCCCTGATACCAAAAGGATTGCAGTAACTGGTGGGTCTCTTTGGATTTGGAGTCAGAATGTACTACATATAAGTATACTGTTATAACCCCTTTATTGAGTAATTTGTAAAACTGTTGTTTGGTTGCTATATGGAGCTTGTTGTAAGCTCTGAAAGGAGAATCACAGTAAGGGCCCTTTGATTTTGGAGCTAAGCTACATCTCCTTTGGCAAGCAAATATTCTACTTTGGAAAAAGGCTTGCTGTTATTTCTGACAGAGAACGAATATCCCAATACTGGTTATCAGTGACATGAACTACATATACGCAGGGCATGTCTAGCAAGCAGCATTCCATCATCAAAAGAAGTGGTATATCTAGGATTGGGCAAGATGCGGGTACTGAGAGCACATGTATGTCACACAAGCAAAAAGCTCTTTATGTACTGCAACCTCTCATAACCCTACACCCATGGTTTCATCCCTGGGGAGTTCCCCATATGCCTGGTTGACAGATGGCTCTGTATAATGTGTTGGCACTTTGTCTGACTGACTCATGGGCAGACTGGTAGAAACTACCAGTTGCTTCCTATTTTTTTCTCTTTCTTCAGAAACAAAACTGTGTTTTTTCATTTTCATTTTTAATTTTTTTAGCAGTATAATTACTTAACTAAGTATAATAACTAAGACTCCCTTTTGGTTGGGCGTGACTATGCGACTAGGGTTTAGCCAGTGATAATATAAGTGATATTATTCTTCTAGGAATTCTCCTTAATCTGTGCCTTTCTTTCTTCTCAATTTCTACTTGAAGCATGGATGTGTTATTTGGAGCTCTAACAGACATACTAAACTATGGCAGTGAAGGGCAAACCCTGTAGATGGTAGAGTGGTGAACCAAAAGAAGCTGGATTCCTGAGATCATAGATCTGTCAGTCCTGGATTCCTACTTCTAGAGTTCTTTTTTTTTTTAATGTTTATTTATTTATTTTGAGGGAGAGAGTGCGAGCAGAGGAGGGGCAGAGAGAGAGGGAGAGAGAGAATCTGAAGCAGGCTCTGAGCTGTCAGCACAGAGCCCAATGCAGGGCTTGATCTCACAACCACAAGATCATGACCTGAGCCGAAATCAAGTGTCGGATGCTTAACTGACTGAGCCACCCAGGTGCCCCTTTTAGAGTTCTGTTATATGAAATGAAGGAGGCCTCTATCTTATTTAAATCGCTGATATTGTATTTTTTCTGTCATGTGCTAGTCAACCTAATTGTAACTGAGACACTGAATGCCTGGATGGATAAGGTGCCGCTCTTTGAGACAGGGAATGGAGGAGAGGATACAGGTTTTACAGAAAAGATAGAAAATCCCATTTGGGTCTTGATTAATTTGCTCTGCCTGTAGAAGTGCTCAATAAGGAGTATAGATGGATGACACTGGGAGCTTGAGAAAGGTGCTCTTTTATCGTAGGAGAAGGCAGTGTTTGTTTTCAGGAGAGTCTCAAGCAAAACAACCTGCAGTAAAGTATATTGTATCCAGTCTTAGAATTTGGTTTTTGTTTTGCAGGACAGGAAGTCTGATTTTTAAGAAGAGTTGAGCAGAAAATATAAGGCTTGAATTATCTATGCTGTAGTTCTGCTCAAAGGTGAGCTTTGAGTTGGAAGTTAAGAGATGCAAAAGAATATGGATTTGTGAAGGGGAGACCATTGTAGGCGAGGGACATGTTTAATATATTTGGGAAGAAGATATCTGGTATCTGTATTTGTTGAAAGGCCTGGTTGATTTGTAAGGCACAGGTGGCTAGATAATTGAAAACATGGAGATTTTTCTGCCTTCTCTTTTGTTGACTTAGGGTTAGGGAAGCCATTGATAGGGACATGTTGAAAGAGTTGTAATCAGAAAGGTGTATCATGCTTGGTTGCATTGTGCAACAAATAGGAATATCTATTTTGAGAATGTTGAACACGGTGACCTTTGCTGTTGTTCGATCAGTAACTTTTCTCCCTAGTTTAAAAATGTTCTATTTAAAAATTCTTATACTAAAACTAAGTACCTGTCATACAGTAATCTTGTTTTCAATAGGAGGGAAATTTAAACAGCACAAAGTGATACAGCAAGTCATAGTAGAGAAGAATTGTGTTAAATTTGCTATTCTCTTTTCATTCTAAAAGGGTTAATATGTTTTAGATTCTGCTAACTAATATGTGTTGTTAAGCTGTTTCTAAGAAATTTGGAATTCTCATGTGGGAGTATTTTTTTCTGCTGTACTATGAACAGAGGCTAAATATTCTGTATATAATGGTAATACATTTCTAAAATACTTTGAAAGGCACAGATATACAATTATACTGCAGAATTTTTTTTAAAAGTTGCTTCTTTTTCTCTTCCCCCTATTTCCCTCTACAGAAGAAAGAAGTTCTTTCTTCTTCTACCTCTCTTTCATTTGCCAGGTTGCTATTTTCTCAGTATTACAAAATAAGCATGTCTTTGTAATCTTGAGTTTGGTTTAAGATAACTTTAACCAGTGCAGAAAGGTCTTTTATTCTATATCATACAAAATAACAATAGGCAGTAGCCTGGAGTTCTTTGCCAGAAGACAAATTATTGAGGTTTAGTTTAAATTCATATAGTTGAAATGAGTATAGTTTTCCTAGGAAGGTAATCTATCTGGAAGAGACTTTTTTGTCTACAAGCATGGTTTTATGCCCTCTAGTGGTAACATGTGTATATTTCACATTTTCTGATATTTGTTCATCATGGATAGAATTTTAGAGCCAGAAGAGACCTAAGATCATTTTTTGGTGGTAGACCAAGGTTCAGAGAAATTAGAGAATTTTCTTAAGGTTGCTAGTTAGAGATAAAGCTAAGACAGGCCTGAGATCTCTTGATAATCTTTTTTTTTTTTTAACAAAACTTAATTGTGTATATCTGTGAGGACTTTCTAAGATTATTTATTGTGGGAAGATAATATTTTGGGTTTTTTCCTGTTTATTCATATTACTGTTGATATCTTTAATGTACTAGTGTTTTGAGATAAGAAAGTGTTTTGGACTTAAAAGAGTGACTGACACAGAAAGGAAATGGAAAACATATTTACCTTTGAGAAGACACAGTAGTTGAAGGATTACTTGTGGGAGATGGTTGAACTTATATTTATCGTGTTACATTTAGTACAGAAAATATTAATGATTGTGTCTCTGGGCTAACCCTGGGATAGGCTAGTTCTTTCAGTAGGGAACAGGAGAGAGCCAGTGCCCTAGAACTGCATAGATTTACTAGGGTCATATACAAGGCTCAACATCGTTCTATGTTGAAAGAAGAGTTGGTTCTGGCAGTTCCCGTTCATCCACCCTGTCAGGCAAGCAGTAAGCTTCAAGGACAGAGAAATTTTAAGTGATCCCAACGTTTGTTAGAAGAAGGCTACAGAGTGGATGATAGTGCCCTGAGAAGAGGTTTGGAGCCAGTTGATATCAGGACACCAGCCATTGGTTGAGAAACATTTGAGTATTAGATTTAGGATGACTGGGATTCACATTTGTGGTCTGCCACTCATTTATGCAGTGTGACTTTGGAAATATTACCTGAAATGTAAGTTTATTTCATTACGTGTAAAGTGGAGATTAGTATTTTGATTTCATAGGTAGGTAGGATTAAATGCCTCATGTATAGTAACTGCACTTAAATGTTAGTTGGATCTGGATCTGAGGGTGACTGACCTGAGCAAAAACAAAACCACTGTTCTAGGGAGACTGGGATTTTGAACAACTATTTCCACATAAGAAAGAACTTTCTAATAATGTGGGAAGTAGTGATTTTGTTTTCACTTAGAGATGTTTAAGGCAGAGGACTAACAACTATTCGGGATTATTATAGAAAGTATTCAAACATTGAATTGTTATAATTTAATTTAATCATATGATTTATGAAACTCATAAGGAGAATGACAGTTTACTAGGGGCCCTTTGGTGGCTCAGTTGGTTAAGGGTCCAACTTCGGCTCAGGTCACAATCTCATGGTTCATGGGTTCAAGCCCTGCATGGGGCTCTGTGCTGACAGCTCAGAGCCTGGAGCCTACTTCAGATTCTGTGTCTCCCTCTCTCTCTGCCCCTCCCCTGCTCACTCTCTGTCTCTCAAAAATGAATAAAATGTTAAAAAAATTAAAAAAAAAGAAAATGACAGTTTACTGCATGTACTTATATTTTTACTCTATTATTCTTTCAGCCTGATGCCTCAGTATTGCTTCTTTTAGCCCTTCCTTTCTCTTTGAATAATTCCTTTAGCTGATGTTTAAGGGTAAGTCTGCTAGTGCCAAACTGTTTTAGTTTTTTTTTATGTGAAAACATCAGGATTTTCCCTTCATTCCTGAAGGATAGTTTTGCTGGAAATTGAATTCATAGTTGACAGTTTTTTCTTTCAGCTCTTGAAAAGTATTATGCCACTTCCTTCTGACCTCCATGATTTCTGGTGAAAAATTTGCTGTCATTCTTTTATTGTTATTGGTTTTATTCTAGTGGCAATGTAGTCTTTCTCTCCTGGCTTCTTTTAAGAACTTTTTCTTTTTAGTTTCCAGAAGTTTAATTATGAGGTGTCTTGGTGTAAATTTCTTTTGAGTTTATCCTGTTTGAGGTTCACTCATCTCCTTGAATTTTTTGTTGGCTTTGCAAGATTTGGGAATGTTTCAGCCATTATTATCTCTGAATACACTTTCAGTTCTACTCTCTCTTCTCCTTCCAACACTCCAGTGTTGTGAACACTAAATATTTTGTTATGGTCCCATGGGTCCCCTGAGACTCTGTTCTTTATGTTTTAGTTTATTTTGTCTAGTTCAGATTGGGTAAAGTCTACTGATTTATCCTAAATGTCAGTAATTCTAACCTGTGCAATATCTAGTGTACTATTGACCCCATCCCCATCCATTGAGATTTTTATTTTGGTTATTTAGGGTTATTTAGGGATTATTTATTTATTTTGGTGGGGTATTTTATTTTTTGGTTTTAGAATTTCCTTTTGATTTATGACTTCTCTTTCTTTGCTGATATTTTCTAGTTTTTCATATTCCAAGAGAATTTGTGATTGATTGTTGATGAATTTTTTGACAGTGCTTTAAAATCCTTGTTAGATATTCTAGTGTCTGATTCATGTCTGTGTTGACATCAGTTGATTGTCTTTTGTCATTCAGGTTTTGATTTTCCTGGTTCCTTATATGATGGGTGATTTTTTAAAATTATATCCTGGACATTTTGGCCATTTAATTAGTCATTCTACTTAGATTTAGCACATGGAACATAGTCTAATTTTGTGAGTTGTTATTCTAGTGGCAGTTTAATTTTCAGAGCTTTTGAAGTGTTATTTTGGTCTTTTTGGTTTATGTGGTTCTCCATACTGGTTCATACTGGTGCTGCCTGCCATGGCAAAAGTGTTTCACAGGCTAGGATGTTTGATGTTTCTTGGTTGGGGAGATTAATCTCCCCACAGGGCCTAAAATGTTGAGTTGATTTTTTTTTTCTTCTTTCAGTATCTTAAAGATGTGATTCTACTGTCTTCTGGCTTGCATTGTTTATAAGAAGTCTGCTGTCATTCTTATTTTTGTTACTCTGTATAGAATGTGTCTTTTTTATTTGGTTTTTAAGATTTTTGCTTTATATCTTTTTAAAGTAATTTAACTTTAAAGTAATTTGACATGCCTTGGTATAATTTTATTTATTATTATTATTATTATTATTATTGTATTTGGAGTTTGTTGAGCTTTGATCCCTGGATTTATAGTTTTCATCAAATTTAGAAAAATAAAATTTCATCAGATTAGGCTGTTATTACCTCAAATCTTTTTCATTTCCTTTCCCCTTTGGGGACTCCTGTTACATGCATATTAGGCCAATGAAAATTATTCCACAGCTCATTGATGCTCTGTTCATATTTTTTTTTCAGTCTGTCTTGTGTTTCATTTTGGAGAGTTTCTATTGCTGTAACTTGTTCACTGATCTTTTTTTTTCTGTAGTGTCTAATTTATTAATTTTATCCAGGGTATTCTTCATATCTATTCCTAAAAATATGCATCATAGTCATAATAACTTTGAATGTCCTTATCTACTAATTTCATCTGTGTTGATTTGAAGTTTGTTTTGGTTGACTTTTCTTTTCATTATGGCTCATATTTTTCTGCTTCTTTTCATGCCTGGTGGTCTTTGGCTAGATGTTAGACATTGTGAATTTTACTCTGTTGAGTGGTGAATATTTTTATGTTCTTGTACATAATCTTGAATTTTTCTGAGATGTAATTAAATCACTTGGACATGGCTGATCGTTTTAAGTCTTGTTTTTCATTTTTTTTAAGGTGGGTCCATAGCAGCATTTAGTCTAGGACTAATTTTTCCATACTACTGAGGTAATACCCTTCTGAAATTTCTTCCTAAAGCCCAAGGAATTAAGACGGTTACTTGCACCTCCCCTACCCCCCCCCCCCCCCCCCCCCCACTTCCCAACCCTTGGCTGTTGAGAACACAAATTGTTCCTGCCTTTTGTGAGCTCTGGAGAATCACTCTCTCTGTTCCTTTTATGTGGTTTGTTCCCTGGCCTCAGGTGGTACTAATCAAGTATTTAGGGGAAGACTCAGGGAGGTCCTCTGTGGATCTCTGGACTTCTCTCTTCCTATTAGTCTCTCTTCTCATTGGTACTGTGCCCTGTGAACTCCAACCTTCTTGTCTTTTCTTGGCTTTCAACTCTCTATTGCTTCAGCTCAGGGAGACCGCTGGACTCTGCTTGGATTCCTCCTTCCTGCAGTCTGGAAATGCTCACTAAGGAATAAGCTATAGCAATTGTCGGGTCCACTTAATTTGTTTACTTTCTCTCAGGGTTCAGTGTCCTTTACTGCCTGATGTCAGTGTCTAAAAACCATTGTTTCACATATTTTTGTCTGGTTTTTAGTTGTTGCAGGTTGGTGGGTTAATTCAGTCTTTGTTATTCACATTTTGGATGATGTGGAAATCCCTAAATCAGTGATTTAGACAATTTTATTATGTAGCCAGTGGGAGAATCATTTAATGATTTTGATCAAGAGGGTTAGCATGATGACCTTTGACTTTGCAGAGCCTATTTCCATACTGCCAGATGCTTGAACATATTGGAGTGAAGAGAAACAGGAATCAGGGAGGTGATGAGCCTGCTGCTGTCATCCAGATGAAAGATGGTGAGAGTGTGAACTCCTTGGGTGATTGTGAATGATGCTGGTGAGAGGGCACATTTGGTAGGTATTTGGAGATACAGACTTGAGAAGACTTTCTTTTAAACATAGTGATTTGCACCCATATAGTTTGTACAGTATTTCAGACTGCCTGTAGTTCTTTATTCATTGCTATTAGAGAAGACATTTTATTCAGTAAGAAGATGCAATCTCAAGAGCTTTACAAAATGCAAATCATATGTTTAGTTTTGATTTTAGTTTGTACTCTTCTATCTTTGATTTTTATTTTTTTAAAATTTACACCCAAGTTAGTTGGCATATAGTGCAATAATGATTTCAGGAATAGAATCCAGTGATTCATCTCCTACATATAACATCCAATGCTCATCCCAACAAGTGTTCTCCCTAATGCCCCTTGCCCATTTAGCCCACCCCCACTCACAACCCCTCCAGCACTCCTCAGTTTGTTCTCTATATTTAAGAATATCTTATGTTTCCCCCCCCCACCCTGTTTGTATTTATTAAAAAAAATTTTTTTTAATGTTTATTTCTGAGACAGAGAGAGACAGAGCACGAGTGGGGGAGGGGCAGAGAGAGAGGGAGACACAGAATCAGAAGCAGGCTCCAGGCTCTGAGCTGTCAGCACAGAGCCCGACACGGGGCTCGAACTCACAAACAGTGAGATCATGACCTGAGCCAGAGTCGGTCGCTCAACTGACTGAGCCACCCGGGCGCCCTGCCCTCCCTGTTTTTATATTATTTTTGCTTCCCTTCCCTTATGTTCATTTGTTTTGTATCTTAAATTCCACATATGAGTGAAATCATATGATATTTGTCTTTCTCTGACTAAATCTTCTATTTTTCTTAATCTTGACATTTATTCTCTAAATCATTGAATTTATACATTATCAATGAATTTTGAGTTTAATGGAGACTGAGGTTGTGTGGCTATTGTCGATTTATTATTTTTAATGGTATACTTTGTTCTCTATGTATTCTGTTCAGTTTTAAATGCATTCTTTTTCACTTCTGTAAAAGCCCCAGGGCTCTTGGCTAAGTTTAACTCTGGAAAAAAAATAGTTTGTGTGTTCTAAATAAACCTATTGAATAATAGGAGATTATACTGGAAAAATCAGAAAATCACATTACATTCCTACCTAAATTTTTGAATAACCACAAAAGGCTTGTTTCAGTTGAAATAAACAGACTTCTTTGATTAAATACTAAATGGATCAAATATGAAAGCTTTTTGTGGAATGATTTCCTGCATGCTTTCATTTCAGTTAATGAACAGTATTCCTTTTCCTTATCCTTTGAAAATTGGTCTTTACTGACACAAATAGATCTACTTATTTTGATGAGTTTCAATTTTCTAGTTGATTATTTTAGCATTATAACACAAGTCTTCTGGTGAATAAGTAAATAATATTTAACAATTTTCATTTGCTAAAAAGCATATTTTGTAATTCAGGGATGGGAAGTTTGAGACCTAAAAGTTGAATATGACCCTCATATTAATTTTACCTATTAACAGGTAAATTAAGTTTCTGTTGGTTAGCTTCTACCCTATTAAAGATGAGTAAGTCAATTATATATACTTGGAAGGTCAGAATTTCTGATTTTCTGGCATTGTGCTTTTGCTTTTGTCATTTACCCTGAGATGATATTCTCAGTGAAGGAGAGAACAGGTGGTGGCACAATGCTGAAGTTCCAGGCAGATTGTTTTGGGATAGAATGCATTACGACTGTTACCAATGTCAGTAATGTGTATATAGCATGTTTTGACTGAGATGTTTTCCAAGTAGAAATTTTGACTCCAGTTGGTAGATTAAAACCTACTCCATAGGTAGATTAATCAGACCTATGCCAATATTAATGAAGTTTTTTGGAAAATATTTTCTGAAGAAACTTCTTGAACAATTTGTTAGTATAACACAAATAATTTCCATTTTTCAATTTTTGGTGTTTTTTTACTGAAATTGTTTTTATTGAGAATTTGTTAATACCCATTAAATTAACTTAAGATAGTCACATTTTATGATATGTATGTATATGATATGATAGTTATATTTTATGATATGACATAATATATCCTAACTAAAATACAAAAACAAAAAAAGTGATATACAGTGGGTAATAGAGGTAGGATGTAGAAAGTGAATGTGCTGTGCTGACTAAAGAAATTTCACAGAGATGAAGCTTGAGTCTGAAATACCTTTGTACAGATATGTGCTAGTATCAAACATTGTTTTAAAAAAAGATTTATGTATTTTGGGGCACCTGGATGGCTCAGTTGGTTGAGTATCTGACTTTTGATTTTGGCTCAGGTCATGATCTCGTGGTTTGTGAGTCTGAGCCCCACATCGGGCTCTGCACTGATGGTGCAGAACCTGCTTGGGATTCTCTTTCCCTCTCTTTCTCACCCTCCCCACTCTTCCACAAATAAATAAATAAATAAGCTTAAAAAATTAAAAAAAAAGATTTACATGTTTTATTCAAAAGTAATTTCAATAAATCAAGAGTCCTGCGGTCACCAGAAGACCAATACGAAGCTTCACTGTTAGTGGTCCAGTTATCAAGAGAAGCCATTTTCTACAATGTATCAGTTAGATCAGCCCAATCTCAAATATTATATTCAGCTTGGAGTACTACTCAGACAAACTGGCACATACTCATTTTGTTATAATCATCATGGTTATCATCATCATCAACAACATTTACATATAGCGTTTACCATCTGCCAAACACTTGTTGACATACATTACATATTTATTAATTTCTTTTTTTTTTTTCACAAGAACTCTAAGACATAGGTAATAGTATCACTTTTTAATGATGGGGAAAAAATGAAGCACGGAGAGGTAATGTGATTTTCCCAGGGCCACATAGCAAGTAAATTTGGAACTAGATTAGGATGCAGGTAGTGTAGATCCTGAGTCCATGTTCTTTTCTTTTTTTTTTTTTTAAAGTTTATTTATTTTGAGAGGGAGAGAGAGAGAGAGAGAGAATATGAGCATGTGTGAGACAGGGAGGGGCAGAGGGAGAGGGAGATAGAGAATCTTAAGCAGGCTCCATGCCCAGCATGGAACCCAACGTGGGGTTTGGTCGCATGACCCTGGGATCATGACCTGAGCTGAAATCAAGAGTTAGATGCTTAACTGACTAAACCATCCAGGTGCCCCCTGAATCCATGTTCTTAACCATGTAAAATAATATCAAATTGGGATCCATGGGATAAATTGGAAATATGTAGAGTTGATAAAGAAGATTGGGCCAATGGAGAGAGGCATACAGAAGGAGGCAGGGAACAAGATTTTTGTTAGCTCTATTCAAAGATTTGAAAGACTGTCAAGTAGAAATGGGACTGAATTTATCCTGTATCCCAAGAATGTTGACTGTGACCGGTAGCTATTCTAGCAAAACAGATTTTTTCTCAAGTTTTCTTTCATGTCAGCAAATCAAATACCTGTTAATATAATGAAGTATTTATTACCAAATGTTTCAGTTTTCTAGGGGTGCTATAACAAAGTACTACAAATTAGAGGTACCTTAAAACAACAGAAATTTATTCTTTTACTGTTCTTGAGACGAGAAGACTGAAATGAAGGTGTAGGCAAGGTTGGTGGTTGCCTGCAATCCTTGGCATTCTTTGACTAACACCTGCAACTCTATAGTCTCTGCTTGTGTCTTCACATGGTGTTTTCCCTGTGTGTTTATCTATGTCTCCGTTTATTATTACCGGGACACTTGTCATTGGGTTAGGGCCTACCCTAATCCAGTATGACCTCATCTTAACTAATTGTATCGTCTAAGACTGTATTTCCAAATAAGGTTTCATCCTCAGGTTTCAGGTAGACATGAATCTTTGGGATACAGTATTTAACCTGGTAAACCTAAAAACTCAATACATTTCCTGTCTTCTGGGGGTTTAGAAAGAGTTTTATTTTATTTTATTTATTTTTTTTGGCATTTCAAAATATTATTTATTTATTTATTTATTTATTTTTTATTTATTTTTAATATATGAAATTTATTGTCAAATTGGTTTCCATACAACACCCAGTGCTCATCCCAAAAGATGCCCTCTTCAATGCCCATCACCTACGCTCCCCTCCCTCCCACCCCCCATCAACCCTCAGTTTGTTCTCAGTTTTTAAGAGTCTCTTATGCTTTGGCTGTCTCCCACTCTAACCTCTTTTTTTTTTCCTTCCCCTCCCCCATGGGTTTCTGTTAAGTTTCTCAGGATCCACATAAGAGTGAAAACATATGGTATCTGTCTTTCTCTGTATGGCTTATTTCACTTAGCATCACACTCTCCAGTTCCATCCACATTGCTACAAAGGGCCATATTTCATTCTTAGAAAGAGTTTTAAATTATTCAAATTCATCTAAAGATATCTATTTTGTGTTGAAAAACCAAAAGTTACATATAGAGAGAACCAGAAAAGAGAGAGAAAAAGAACTATTCTTAGATTTAAACAGACACAATTATCTTCTCAGTTTTAATTCACGTATTATATTTAGTGTCATTTTTGAAATAAAAGAATGTGATAGATTGATTATGGTAATATAAATAGCATAATTAAATATTTTATATATCAGTTTCTCAGAAAGATCTTCTGCTATGATAATCATCCAAAGATAAGATAGGCTGCCATGAGATATTGCACATTTGTGTCACAATACCTATACAAACACAGACTAGAAGGGCAAATAGAGAAATATAGGGGAAATATAGAGAAAACTATTACAGGAGGAATGTATACACTATAGAAGAGTTATGCTAGGACTCTTTCATCCTTCCATAGATTATGATAGATTCCATTGAGTATAAGCAAAAAAAATTTTTTTAAATTGTCAAGTTAGCTAACATACAGTGTAGTCTTGGCTTCAGGAGTAGATTCTCGTGATTCATCACTTACATACAACATCCAGTGCTCATCCCAACAAGTGCCCTCCTCAGTGCTCATTACCCATTTTCCCCATTCCCTAAACTCCCACCACCATCATTGCTCAACTTGTTCTCTATATTTAAGAATCTCTTATGGTTTACCTCCCTCTCTGATTGTATCTTATTTTTCCTTCCCTTCTCCTATGGTCTTCCGTTAAGTTTCTCAAATTCCACATATGAGTGGAATCATATGATATCTGTCTTTCTCTGACTGACTTATTTCACTTAGTAATACCCTCCAGTTCCATCATCCACGTTGCTGGAAATGGCAAGATTTCATTCTTTTTCATTGCAGAGTAGTATTCCATTGTGTGTGTGTGTGTGTGTGTGTGTGTGTGTGTATACACATATATATGTACATGTCTGCCTTTGGAGACAGGTCAAGAAGAAGTTGCTGTGGCTGAGGTCGAAGAGGTTGCTGCCTGTTTCTCCTTTAGGATTTTGATGGTTTCCTGTCTCACATTTAGGTCTTTTATCCCTTTTGAATTTATTTTTATGTATGGTATAAGACAGTGGTCCATTTTCATTCTTCTGCATGTTGCTGTCCAGTTCTCCCAGCACCATTTGCTAAAGAGACCCTTTTTTTCCGTTGGATACTCTTTCTTGCTTTGTCGAAGATTATTTGGCAATATTTTTGTGGGTCCATTTTTGGGTTCTCTATTCTATTCCATTGGTCTATGTGTCTGTTTTTGTGCCAATATCATACTGTCTTGGTGATTACAGCCTTGTAATACAGGCTAAAGTCTGGGATGGTATGCCTCCAGCTTTGGTTTTCTTTTTCAAGATAACTTTGGCTATTTGGAGTCTTTTGTGGTTCCATACAAATTTTTGGATTGTCCTAGCTCTATGAAGAATGTTGGTGCTAGTTTGATTGGGATTTCATTGAATGTGTAGACTGCTTTGGGTGTATTGACATTTTAACAATATTTGTTCTTCCAATCCATGAATATGGGATGTGTTTCCATTTCTTTGTGTCTTCTTCAATTTCTTTCATAAGCTTTCTATAGTTTTCAGTGTCTAGATTTTTCACCTCTTTGGTTAGATTTATTCCTAGGTATTTTATGGTTCTTGGTACAGTTGTAAATGGGATCGATTCCTTGATATCTCTTTCTGTTGTTTCATTATTGGTGTATAGGAACACAACCGATTTCTGTACATTGATTTTATATCCTGCGACTTTACTGAATTCATGTATCAATTCTAGCAGGTTTTTGGTGGAGTCTTTCAGGTTTTCCATGTAGAGTATCATGTCATCTGCAAAGAGTGAGGGTTTGACTTCTTTGCCAGTTTGGGTGTCTTTTATTTCATTTTGTTGTCTGATTGCTGAGGCTAGGGCTTCCAACACTATGCCAAACAACAGTGGTGAGAGGGGATGTCTCTGTTGTGTTCCTGATCTCAGGTGGAAAGCTCTCAGTTTTTCCCCATTAAGGATGATATTAACTGTGGTCCTTTCACGGGTGGCTTTTATGATGTTAAGGTATGTTCCTTTTATGCAGACTTTCCTGAGGGTTTTTATTAAGAAATATACTGTATTTTGTCAAATGCTTTTTCTGCATCTATTGACAGGAGCATATAGTTCTCCTTTCTTCAATTAATGCAGTGTATCACATTGATTGATTGTGAATATTAAACCAGCTCGGTAGCCCAGGAATGATCATGGTGAATAATTCTTTTAATATACTGTTGAATTCGATTTGCTAGTATCTTGTTGAGAATTTTTGCATCCATGTTCATCAGGGATATTGGCCTGTAATTTTCCTTTTTAGTGGGGCTTTTGTCTGGTTTGGGAATCAAGGTAATGCTGGCTTCATAGAATGATTCTGGAAGCTTTTCTTCTGTTTCTACTTTTTGGAACAGCTTGAGAAGAATAGGTATTAACTTTGCTTTAAATGTCTGGTAGAATTCCCCTAGGAAGCCATCTAGCCCAGGACTCCTATTTGTTGGGAGATTTTTGATAACTGATTCAGTTTCTTCTCTGGTTATGGATCTGTTCAAATTTTCTGTTTCTTCCCTTTCGAATTTTGGTAGTGTGTGATGTCTCTAGGAATTTGTCCATTTCTTCTAGGTTGTCCATTTTGTTGGCATATAATTTTTCATAGTATTCTCTAATAATTGTTTGTATTTCCATGGTATTGGTTGTGATCTCTTCTTTTTTCATTTGTGATTTTATCAATTGGGTCCTCTCTCTTTCCTTTTTGAGAAGTCTGGCTAGGGGTTTATCAATTTGTTTATTCTTTCAAAAAACCAGCTCTTACATTCATTGATCTGTTCTACTGTTTGTTTGTTTGTTTGTTTGTTTGTTTGTTTTGGATTCTATATTGTTTAATTCTGCTGTAATCTTTATTTTTTCTCTTCTTCTACTGGCTTTGGGCTTTCTTTGCTACTGCCTTTCTAATTCTTTTAGGTGTGAGGTTAAGTTGTGTATTTGGGACCTTTCTTGCTTCTTGTGATAGGCCTGAATTGCAATGTATTTTCCTCTTAGGACTGCTTTTGCTGTATCCCAAAGGGTTTGGACTGTCGTGGTTTCATTTTCATTTGCTTCCATATATTTTTAAAATTTTTTTAAATTTCCTGGCTGACCCATTCATTCTTTAGCAGGATGTTCTTTAACCTCCATGTATTTGGGGGCTTTCCAAATGTTTTCTTGTGTTTGATTTCAAGTTTCATAGCGTTGTGATATGAAAATATGCATGGTATGATCTCAATCCTTTTATATTTGTTGAGGGCTGTTTTGTGACCCAGTATATAATCTGTTTTGGAGAATGTTCCATGTGTACTCTGGAAGAATGTATATTTTGCTTTAGGATGAAAAGTTCTGAATATAGCTGTTAGGTCCATCTGATCCAAAATGTCATTCAGAACTGTTGTTTCCTTGTTGATTTTCTGACTGTGCTGGTGTGGAGGAGAGGCCATTTGGTTCACTCAGTGTCAGTCCTCCTCTAATAGATAAGCAGTTGCCAGGCACAGTGGGGTGGGGTTTGGTGTAAGTGGGTCCCACCTTCACTGGGGGCCGCTGTCCTGTTCTCTGAAGCCCTACCATGTTGGTGATGGGCAGAAAAAAGGCCACACCCTAATATCTCCTCCCCTGACCAGTGTCTCAAACCATGGTGTTCAAGCAGCCCTCACAGAGTAGCGGGTATGGTAGGCTTGTCCTGCCCCATAGTCTCCCGTGCCTCCCAGGCGCTTGGCTGGGATTCAAACCCCAATGCCTTAAAGTATCCTGCTCCAGGCGACCCAGTTCTGGGGTAGCTCCACTCTGCCCAGCTGACAACGGGCCTCTGGCTGGCACCTGCAAGGTCTTTTGTCCTTGAGGTGGGAGGCAATAAGCCCTCTTCCCATAGTACTCAGGGAAGGGACTGTTGTCTCTCAGTGCGCCCTGAGATGCCTACCATCTCCCTCCCCCCAAGTAGGCACACATGGCAGTGGCTCCATTCTGGAGAAAGTCACGCACTTTTGAAATCTCTGAGCTTTAGCTCTAAGGCTGTTTGCAAAATAGCAACTGGCACTCTCTGTATTTCTCGTTCCCCAGTTTGTGGTCCAGAGATGTTTTCCTCTTGTGCTAACTCAATAGTGCAATTTCACAGCTCCTCTGTCTTTCTCTCCCTTTTGTCTCTCCCTTCCAAAGGGAAGGTTCCCTCCCTTCCCTGCCTTGCAGTTTTATCTGCCCCACTTTTCATACACACACCTTGATCCTGCCAAGCTGTCTCCATCTACCTGTGGAGATTTTTCTGTCACTCTGCAGACTAATTTCCTGGGTGTTCTAAGTGTCCCCAACTCAATATAGCGGTGTTTGAGGGATGAGGGAAATCCTGGTCTCCCTGCTTCTCCACCATCTTAACTCCTCCCTCTAGGCAGAATTTAAAGAAGATATAGTTCTCCTGATTGTCTTAACTCTGATAACAGAAGGATATAAACACCATGGCAATAAAAATAAAATTTTCATCACTCTAAAAAGGTCTCTAGCATGCTTTTCATTCAAATCAACCCTTGATACCCATTCCTAGCCCTGTGCAAGCACTGATCTCCTTTCTATCACTATAAATTAGTCTTCTGCAATTTCATAGGAATGGAATCCTGTGATATATAGTTATTTGTGTTTGCTTATTTTTTAATTTTTCATGGTTATTTATTTATTTTGAGAGCGAGTGTGCAAGCAGGGAGGGACAGAGAGTGACAGGGACAGAGAATCCTAAGCAGGCTCTGCTCTGTCAGCACAGAGCCCAGTGTGGGGCTCCAACTCATGAATTGTGAGTTCATTACCTGAGCTGAAATGAAGAGTCAGATGCTTAACTGACTGAGCCACCCAGGTACTTCTGTGTTTGCTTCTTTTGCTCAAAATAATAGAGATTTGTCCATGCTCTTGCATATATCAGCAATTTTTTTCCCATTTAGTGCTGAATAATATTCCATTGTGTGGATATACTGCAGTTTATTATTCATTTACCTGTTAATGACCCTAAATATTCATGGTTTTTGATGCTATGGCATATGGTATTTTTATTTTAATTTTTATTCCTAGCATATAGAAATATAATCAATATTTTATACTACTACTTTTTTTTAAATATTTTTTTTTCAACGTTTATTTATTTTTTTGGGACAGGGAGAGACAGAGCATGAACAGGGGAGGGGCAGAGAGAGAGGGAGACACAGAATCGGAAACAGGCTCCAGGCTCTGAGCCATCAGCCCAGAGCCTGACGCGGGGCTCGAACTCACGGACCGCGAGATCGTGATCTGGTTGAAGTCGGACGCTTAACCGACTGCGCCACCCAGGCGCCCCTATACTACTACTTTTTGACATCTTGCTAAACTCATTTATTCTAGTGCCTTTTAAAAAAATTTCTGAGGATTCTTTATGAGTTGTTTACAAATAAAGATAGTATTCTTTCATTGCACTACTTAGAACTTCAGTACAATATTGAATAGCAGTCATGGTAATGGACATCCTTTTTTTGAATTTTAGTAGGTAAACATCAAGGCTTTAATCATTAAGTATGATGTTAGCCATAGGCTTTTTATAAATATTACTTATCATAGAAGAAGTTGTATTTGTGCTTCACTGAGTTTTTTTTTTTTAATTTTTTTTTTTCAACGTTTATTTATTTTTGGGACAGAGAGAGACAGAGCATGAACAGGGGAGGGGCAGAGAGAGAGGGAGACACAGAATTGGAAACAGGCTCCAGGCTCTGAGCCATCAGCCCAGAGCCCGACGCGGGGCTCGAACTCACGAACCGCAAGATCGTGACCTGGCTGAAGTCGGACACTTAACCGACTGCGCCACCCAGGCACCCCCGAGTTTTTTTTTTTTTAATTATGAATGCATATTATATCTTATCCAGTCCTTTTCTGCATTTATTGAGACAGTTATAAAGCTTTCCTTTTATTGTCTGTTAATATGATTTATTTATTTATTTTAATGATAGTACCACATTTTCTTGATTTCTATAGCTTTTTTATGTCTTTGAGCCAGGAAGTATAAGTCCTCTTCTGCTCAATTTGATTCCACTCCCTGCAGTTTCTTCAGTGTGGGGGCCTAGATTACTCCAACAATTTTAGTCTTTGTTGCAGAAGTATTGTCCTTGCTCTTCCATCTTCAGCTGCTCTTTTCAAATTGGCCATTCAGCTTGTGGGCTATGTTGGGTTTCTCTTGTTTTCGTGTCTGCTGTTCTTAAACCATTATAGTTGCTTCCTTCTGACTTCTGCACAGATGCTGATACTTTGCAGACTTTGCGGATGTTAGTAGTTTTCCTCCAAATGCACTATTTTTGGAGACACCTTTTCACCTAGTTTTGTTATAAATGTTGTCCATGAGATTGGGTTGTGCTATCTTTTTTTTTTTATTGTGATTAAAAACATAACATAAAATTTACCATCCAAAATATTTTTAAGTGTATGGTACGGTAGTGTTAACTACTATATGTATACTATAGCACATTATTTTGCAACATATCCCTAGAACTTTTTCATCTTGCCAAACTGAATCTCTTTACCAACTGAACAACAACTCTCCTTATCATGCCTGCCCCCAGCCCCTGGCCACTACCTTTTACTTCTGTTTCTAAGAGCTTGACTACTATACATACGGCATTATAAATGGTATCATGCAGTATTTGTGGTTTTGTAACTGACTTATATTACTTAGACTAATGTCCTCAAAGCTCATCCATGTTGTAGCATATGACAAGATTTCCTTCTTTTTTAAGGCTGAATAATATTCCATTGCATGTATATACCACATTTTCTGTATCCATTCATCTGTTAATGGTTATTTTGGTTGCTTCCACCTCTTGGCAATTGTGAATAATGCTGCAGTGAACGTGGATGTGCAAATATCTCTTTGAGATCCTGTATTCAATTCTTTTGAATGCATACCTGGGTGTAGGATTTCTGAATCATATGGTAGTTCTATTTTGTTTGTTTGTTTGTTTGTTTTTGTGGAACTTCCATAAGGGCTGTACAATTTTACGTTCTAGTCAACAATGCCCAAGGGTTCCATTTTCTCTGCATCCTCACTAATGCTTTTTATGTTCTGGAATTTTGATAGTGGCCATCCTAATTTGTGTGAAGTGATATCTCATTGTGGTTTGGTTTTGCATTTTTCCAACGATTAGTGATGCTGAGCATCTTTTTGTATGGTGTTGGCCATTTGTATCTCTTTTTTGCAGAAATGCCTTTTTTTTTTATTGGGTTATTTGGTTTTTGTTATTGTTGTTAAGATGTAAGAATTCTTTATCTATTTCAGACATTAACCCTTTAACATGTGCAGATATTTTCTCCCATTCTGCAGGATACATTTCCTTGTGTTGATTGCTTCCCTTGTTGCACAGGAGTTTTTAGTTTTGATGACTGTTTTTGCTTTTGTTGTCTGTGCTTTTGATGTCATATCTGAGATATCATTGCCAAATTCAATGTCATGAAGCTTTTCCTCTATGCTTTCTTCTTAGGAGTTTTATAGTTTCAGGTCGTAAAGTAGGTCTTTAATCCATTTTGAGTTAAGTTTTGTATATAGCATAAAATAAGAGTCCATCTTCATTCTATCACAGGTGGATATTTCAGTTTTCCCAGTAGCATTTGCTGAAGAGCCTATTCTTTCCACCTTAGCAGCTTTGTTAAAGATCTTTAAAAAATATTTTTTTTTAACGTTTATCTTTATTTTTGAGACAGAGACAGAGCATGAGCAGGGAAGAGGCAGAGAGAGAGGGAGACACAGACTCTGAAGCAGGCTACAGGCTCTGAGCTGTCAGCACAGAGCCTGACGCAGGTGTCGAACTCATCAACAGCGAGATCATGGCCTGAGTTGAAGTTGGATGCCCAACGACTAAGCCAGCCAGGCGCCCCAGAGATCATTTGATTTATACATGAGGGCTCTCTATTCTGTTTCATTGGTCTTTATATCTGTTTTCATGCCAGTTCAGTTGTACTATTTTTATGCTGCCTGTTATAATTAATTAATCATTGAGGAATAATTGATATATAACATTATATTAGTTTTAGATGTACAACATAATGATTCAATATTTATATTCATTATTTTTTGAAGAGAATCTTTTTTTTAAGTTTATTTATTTATTTTGAGAGAGACAGAGACAGTGTGAGTTGGGGAGGGACAGAGAGAGAGGGAGACAGAGAATCCCAATGCACACTGACAGTGCAGAGCCTGACGCAGAGCTCAAACTCGCGAAACTGTGGGATTATGACGTGAGCCAAAACCAAGAGTCAGATGCTTAATCGACTGAGCCACCCAGATGCCCCAGTATTTACATTCATTGTGACATGATCACCACAATAAGTCTATTTCTTGTGAGAATTTTTAAGATTAACTGTCTAAGCAACTTTCAAGTATTTAATATAGTATTATTAACTGTAGTCACCATGCTGTACATTATATCTTCATGACTTATTTATTTTATAACTGGAAGTTTGTATCTTTTGACCCCCTTTACCCATTCCTCCCTTTCACCCCCCAGCCTCTGGCAAATAATCCAATCTGTGTATCTATGAGCTTGGTTTATTTTTTAAAATTCTAAACATAATTAAGGTCACATGGTACTTGTTTTTCTCTGACTTATTTTACTTATAATACCCTCAAGTTCTATCCATCTTATTGCAAATGGCAAGATTTCTTTCTTTTTATGGCTGAGTAATATTCCATTACACACACACACACACACACACACACACACACCATTTTCTTTATCCATTTATCTGCTGGTGGATACTCAGGTTGTTTCCATATATTGTCCATTGTAAATAATGTTGCAGTGAACTTGGGGGTGCATATATCTTTTTGAGTTAGTGTTTTTATGTTTTTCAGATAAATGCCCTGAAATGGGATTGCTGGGTCATAGGGTAGTTCTATTTTTAATTTTTTGAAGAAACTCCATACTGTTTTCTATAGTGGCTGCACCAGTTTACATTTCCACCAACAGTACACAACATTTCTCTTTTCTCTGTATCCTTGCCGTTTCTTGTTATTTTTGTCTTTTTGATGATAGCCATTCTGACAAGTGTGATGTGATTCTTCTTATAGTTTTGATTTGCATTTTCCTGATGATTAGTGATGTTGAGCACCTTTTCATGTACCTTTTGGCCATCTGTATGTCTTTGCAAAAATGTCTGTTCCAATCCTCTGCCCATTTTTAAATCAGATTGTTTTATTTTCTGTTGAGTTGCATGATTTTTTATATATTTTAGATATTAACCCCTCACCAAACATATGATTTGGAAATATTTTCTCCCTTTTTCATTTTCTTGATGGTTTCCTTTGCTGTGCAGAAGCTTTTTAGTTTGATGTAGTCCCAGTTTATTTTTGTTGCCTTGGCTTTTGGTGTCAAATCTAAAACAAGTCATTACCAAGACTGATGTCAAGGAGCTTTCTGTATGTATTTTTTTCCAGGAGTTTTATGTTTTTTAGGTGTTATGTTTAAGGCTTCAATCCATTTTGAGTGGATTTTTATGTATAGTGTAAGATGTGACCCAGTTTCGTTGTTTTTGCATGTAGCTGTCCAATTTTCCCAGCATGATTTATTGAAGAGAGTGTCCTTTTCCCTTGGTATATTCTTGGCTCCTTTGTTGGAAATTAATTGACCATGTATGCATAGGTTTATTTTGGGGTTCTTTATTCTGTTCTGTTTCATTGATCTATATGTCTGTTTTTATGCCAATACCATTTTGCTTTGATTACTATAGCTTTGTAATGTAGTTTGAAATCAGGGAGTGTGATGCCTCCAGCTTTGTTCTTTATAATGATTACTTTGCCTATTTGAGGTCTTTTGTGGTTTCATACAAATTTTAGGATTGTTTGGTCTATTTCTGTGGAAAATGCCATTGGAATTTTGATAGGGATTGATTGAATCTGTGGATTACTTTGGGTAGTATGGACATTACAACAATATTCCTCCAATTAGTATGGACTGTATTTCTATTTATTTGTGTCTTCTTTAACTTCTTTCATCAATGTCTTGTACTTTTCAGTATACAGGTCTTTTATCCCCCTGATTAAATTTATCCTTAGATGTTTTATTCTTTTTGATGTAATTATAAATGGCATTATTTCCCTCATTTCTCTTTCCAGTGGTTTTTTTTAATTAGTGTATAGAAATGCAGTTTATTTTTATGTATTGTTTTTGCATCCTGTAACTTTACTGAATTTGATTAGTTCTTTATTTTGAGAGAAAGAGAGAGCGAGCCATGTGTGCAGGAGTGAGTGGGGAAGGGGCAGAGGGAAAGGGAGAGAATCTTAAGCAGGCTTCATGCCCAGCACTGATCCTGGCGCGGGGATCAATCTTACGACAGTGAGTTCATGACCTGAGCCAAAAATCAAGAGTTGGAAGCATAACCTACTGAGCCATTCAAGTGTCCCTGAATTTGTTGATTAGTTCTAACATTTTTTGGTGGACTCTTTAGAATTTTCTATATATAACATCATGTCATTTGCAAATAGTAACAGTTTTACTACTTCTTTACCAATTTTGATGCTCGCTCTTTTTTTTTTTTTTTTTTGCCTAATTTCTCTGGCTAGGACTTCCAATACTATGTTGAGTGAAAGTGGCAAGAGTGGGCATCTTTGTCTTGTTTGTGATCTTGGAAGAAAGCTTTCAGCTTTTCACTGTTGAGTATGCTGTTAGCTGTGGGATTGAGTATGCTGTTAGCTGTGGGATTTATTATGTTGAGGTACATTCCCTCTATACCCACGTTGTTGATTTTTATCAACATTTTTATCATAAATGGTTGTTGAAAGGACCTTATTCAATTTGTACTATAAAGTTTTTATAAAACTTTACTATAAAGTTTTAATTTGTACTTTTACCAATATCTCCCTATTTTCCCCTACCCCCCAGTATAATACTAAGTGAAAAAGCCAGACAGAGAAAGACAAATACCCTTCATTATTAGTAGATTTAAAGATACTTTTGTCGGGGCGCCTGGGTGGTGCAGTCGGTTAAGCGTCCGACTTCAGCCAGGTCACGATCTCGCGGTCCGTGAGTTCGAGCCCCGCGTCAGGCTCTGGGCTGATGGCTCAGAGCCTGGAGCCTGTTTCCGATTCTGTGTCTCCCTCTCTCTCTGCCCCTCCCCTGCTCATGCTCTGTCTCTCTCTGTCCCAAAAATAAAATAAAACGTTGAAAAAAAAAAATTAAAGATACTTTTGTCTTTGAATGTAAATAATAATAAATTTACTTTGCAATGTATTAGCCAGTCAGAGAGTCCATACTTAAATTACCATAGTTTTTCATGAATATCTTTGCAGTATTAAGTGGACTAATTATAAAGTTTGCTAGGTGTATAAATCATCAAAAAAAAAAAGTTATTGTGAGAAGTCTTTATGCATGCATCCTGCACTTTTAGACAATTTTGAATTGCTTTTTAAGCCATGAAGGAATGTCCACTTTTAAGATTGTTCTTTTGGATACTCCCTTACTTATTTTTTAAATTTGGATTCTTGAAAGCTTGTATTTCTCATCTTTGGACTTAAGCTGCTAGTATATCAAAAAAGAAGTAAGAAATATCTCTGTTCCAAAATTCGGAATTTTTCAGGTTGGAACTTTTTAGTCTGTCTCTGATTTCATTAGACTCATGACCTGATTTCTAAACAATACCATTTTCTTTCCTAATCTTTACTCAAATGTCATTATACTGTGCCTATGTCTGCCCTTTTATTTGCATTTCAAAAACCTCAAGTCCTAAATATTCTCACAGCAAGTTTTATCCTTTTCTCCTTAGCACCTAACACAAGGCCTCGCATAGTATTATTGTTGAATAAATGAATTTCTGTAATAGTCTACTTGCCAGCTTTTCTGGATTTGGCCTCTCACCATTCTGTGTGGTTTTCCAGACCAGAAAAATTGGTAGCTTGTCCACAGGTATTATCACTACTTTCTGTGCAAATTATTCTGTTGTTGTTGTTTTTTTTTTTGAATAGGTGTCATTCTTAGAAGATTCTTCCTTTATGTTGACTCAAAGATAAGTCCTTTGAATTATATCTTTGGCTCTATTCTATTCTATTCTCTTTCATGTAATAGCTCTTCAGATATTTGGAGCACAATATTCTCACATGTGCACCTACTTTCCTTTTTAAGTTTTCTTACTAACTCCTTTAATGTAATTGTTTCTAGACCTTTTACCAGTTTGAAAGAAGTTGATCTATCATGGTGTTTCTTACAGTGTATTCTAGTTTGGATTCTTTGTGACAAGTAATGCAGGTATATTCTAGCCTAAGAGGGAAGGAGATTGTAAAAATACCTCAGAAGTTTGGTGACAGGCATTACAGTGCTGCCATAATTTACTACAGGTAGAACTTAGCTGTACAGCCTTTCTCTGTGGCATCTCTGCTTCTTTCTACATTTGTGTATACTCAATTTGTTTTTTCTACTGGCAAGTCTGACTAGAGTTTCTGTTTTTCTGTAACTTTAGTCTTTTTTTAATTTATTTAAAAATTAAAAAAATTTTTTCCTTGAGAAAGAGAGAGAGAGAGAAAGAGACACAGAGTACGAGTGGGGGGAGGGGCAGAGAAAGAGAGGGAGGCACAGAATCCAAAGCAGGCTGCAGGCTGTGGAGCTCAAACTCACAAGCTGTGAGATCATGATCTGAGCCAAAGTCGGATGCTTAAGTGACCAAGCCATCCAGGGGCCCCTGTAACTTTAGTTTTACACATGACCCCTGTGGTTTCCCAACCTTTCTCTAGATTATAGTAAGTCTTGGTACTTTTTTTTTTGACTGCTTTAGTCTCTCATTTTTTTCTATTCAAAATTCCCTAGCAGAAGAATTTGATTTGTCTGGCATACTTTTTATGGCCAGGTTATAGATGCCCTTGCCCACTTACTAGTCCTATTCATTTATTCAACAAGTATTTTATTAATTCTCTAACAAATACCAGGAATTATCCTAAGTACCTAGGATACATCGGTAAACAAAGCAAGCCAAAAACCATTGTTTTCATTTTAGAGAGATGATACAGACAAGTAACAGTAGGTAAAAACAAATAAAGGATTTAGTAATTTTCTGGCTCGTGAGAGGAGTGGCAGGATTGTATGCTCTTGAATGTGACTGCTGCCCTTCCTTGAACAGTGAGTGATTCCATTTTTTATAGAAAAGGATGTGAGCAGATGGATATCATAAAACAAGTGTAGTGTAGATAATCTCTGATCTAGTTTTGATAAACATATCATAGGAAATGATTTAGTGAATTATATATTAGAGTAACATCTCTCAAAGTTCAAAGCCTGTATTAAACCAAGCGATATATACTTTGTACATCTGTAAGCACACACAGAAGGCACTCAACTAATTTTTGTCAATTGTTACAACGAATATCAAACATCCTGTTTTGTCTAGAGGAGTGTATTACATTTTTCCACTTAATTGATCCCTACTCAAACAATAGTTTGGCAGATATAGTTGTTCCTTATAGCTACTGGCAATGTCACACCTAGAGTATTCTAGTTAGCAATCCCAGAGAATACTGGTGGGCTCCTCTGGAGTCATGGCCAAAGCTAGGAGAGTCACTTTGTTAGGGGGGTGATGGATGGTTGGATTATCCTGGGTCATTTGCAAATCCTGTGGCTGAGCTGGGTAGCCTGAAAGCTCTACCAGGACCCAGGGGAAAGTGGGTTACCAAATATAAGGAGGAGAAAAGTATTCCTGACCACACCAGTATTTCCTCACACTTCCTAAATTTGTTTTGGGCAGTTTGTGTAGCATATATACTTTTTTCAAAGAAGCACATTTCCAAATTTATCATCATAATTCTTCTTCTTCTTCTTCTTCTTCTTCTTCTTCTTCTTTGAGAGAGCGAGAGAGAGAGAGGTTATGCATGTGAGCAGGGGAAGGGCAGAGGGAGAGAGAATCCTAAGCAGGCTCCACACCTAGCGTGAACCTGATGTGGGGCTCGATCTCACGACTGTGGGGTCATGACCTGAGCTGAAATAAAGAATTGGACACTTACCTGGCTGAGCCATCCAGGTGCCCCTAGTCATCATAATTCTTAATTTTATGATAGAGTAGGAGAGTAGGGACTGGGAAGAAAACATGAAGGCACTGATTAATAACTTCCCCCTCCTTTGCCAGTTTAGCAGTGGACAATGCAGTGGACAGTCACAATTTTGTCTGCCATTTAATACATGGTGCAAATAAGAGCTGCTTCCACAATGACTCTGATTGATATGGCATACTTCACTTCTGGACATAAGGATCAATCCACAGTGGACATTTACTCTAGAACACTCTTCCCTCACTATGGCTTATTCCTCAGTGTAAAATGCCATCTTCTCAGCATTCTTAAATATAATTAGTATTGCCTAAAAGAATAAGTGTCAGATAAAATACGTAAATTAGAAAAGGAGTTTAAATATTCAGACTAAATGCTTAAAAATCAAGAAGCAAGATTCAGAAAATGTTAATTTACTTTTGGTGTGGTACTTTCATAAGTTCCTCAAAAGCTGGTCGTTGCAGCAATTTATATATGTGATATTTGGAAACCAAATTATCGTAGCTCTTTCCACATTTTATTTATAGTGAAATATTATTTTACCATTTTCTTTTAAAATTTTTAAAAATGTTTATTCATTTTTGAGAGAGAGCGCGTGTGCACACACATGCACGGGGGAGGGGCAGAAAGAAAGAGTGAGAGAGAGAGAGATAGAGGGACACACAGAATCCAAAGCAGGCTCCAAGCTCTGAGCTGTCAGCACAGAGCCCAATCCACAAACCTTGAGATCATGACCTGAGCCAAAGTCAGACGCTTAACCGACTGAGCCACCCAGGGGCCCCTGTTTTACCATTTTTATTGTCATTTTCTAAACTAATTTCCAGTTCAAATAACATTACCATATAACTGAAAGTTATTGCACTCACAAGTGATATTTCTGTGTGCATTTAGAAATGTTATATCAGTATTTCAAACTGAGCTTTCATGTTATATCATGCATATAATTTTAAAATCAGTAAATAGGGGCCCCTGGGTGGCTCAGTTGGTTGCGCATCTGACTTGGGATCAGGTCATGATCTTTCGGTCTGTGAGTTTGAGCCCCTGCATCGGGCTCTGTGCGGACAGCTCAGAGCCTGGAGCCTGCTTCGCATTCTGTGTCTCCCTCTCTGTCTCTGCCCCTCCCCCACTCACTCTGTCTCTCTCCCTCAAAAATAAACATTATAAAAAAATAAAATCAGTAAATAATGTTGCTTTTGGAGAACTTTTGAAAGTTATGCTGCTGACAAGAACTTTTTACTTGTTTATTTTTTATTAAAATTTTTTTAATGTTTATTTTTGAGAGACAGAGAGATGAAGCACGAGTGGGGGAGGGGCAGAGAGAGAGGGAGACACAGAATCCGAAGCAGGCTCTGGGCTAAGCTGTCAGCGCAGAGCCTGATGTGGGGCTTGAACTCATGAGCCATGAGATCATGACCTGAGCTGAAGTTGGATGCTTAACTGACTGAGCCACCCAGGTACCCCCAAAGAAGAACTTTTAATCTCTCAAATTGGCAGTAATTAAAACAAATTTTTAAAATAACAATTGTTGCTAAGAATGTAGTGAAAATGCCAGTCTTATTCCTAAAGAATTTACAGAATGGAGGCACCTGAGAGGCTTGGTTGGGCATCCGACTCTTGATTTCGACTCAGGTCGTGATCCCAGGGTTGTGGGACTGAGCCCTGTGCTGGGCTCTGTGCTGAGCGTAGAGCCTGTTTAAGATTCTCTCTCTCTCTCTCTCTCTCTCTCTCTCTCTCTCTCTTTCTCTCTCTCTCTCTCTCTGCCTGTGCCCCTCTCCCCTGCTTGTGCTCTCTCACTCTCTCTTAAATAAAAAAAAATAAAATTAAGTTAAAAAAAAAGAATTTACCGAGTGTAAAAAGACTGTTGAATATCTTTCTGGTGGGCCCTATGGCTTTGTGTTAGTTTGAAAATTTTTCATTCTCTTTGACCCAGTAGTTGTATATCTAAGAATTTTTCTGGGGAAAAGGGAGATGAGGGTAAAGTTTTATATAGAAAATTGCTTTTTATAGCATTATTTATAATAACAGGAAAGTAGAAAATATGTTTAACATCAAAGGCTCATTGTAAAATATCAAGTAATAAATGAATAGATAAAGCTAGGTTTTAGTAAGATCCCAATTCTGTAGGAAAAAATACACGTGTCTAAAATAATCTGAGATAAAATAGTCTAAAATATTAACAGTAATTATTTCCACCTGTGGGAATGGGTACTTTCTCTATATTTTTATGTATTTAAAAATTTTTCTGCAGTTACCATTTTTTATTTTTATAATTAGTAAAAATTAGTATGATAAAATATTTCTTGAGCCTAATGTACATTAGCTATCACTCTCAGAACTGAATAAACAGTGTATGGACACCTTGCTAAATATGATTAGATATATAACATGCATTTATTTCTCTTTGAAAAGACAGGGAGATATGAGCTTAAAACAGTTGTCAATATTAACAAATTTATTAAAATAAACATTTAACTCAGTATGAACTAAGTGCCAGGCATTCAATATACTCTGTGCTTGGGGATACAAAGATGGTCCTGAAAGAAAGAAAAAGCTTGCTCTCCTTTTTTCTAGAAAGTTTTCGATAGTGTTCTCTGCTACAGTGAGTTAGGTTCCCTCCTGTCCTCATACTTACCACATACTTACCACATACTACACTGTATGTGTAGGTGTGTGTATGTACATTATCAGTTTATTTGCCTGTTTCTCCTATTAATTATGAGTGTCTTGAGGATAGGGACCATGTCTTTTTCATATGTGTATCTCCAGGACTTAACAATTTGGTGAATTAGGTCTGCTTGCGATGTCAGAAGTGGTCATGTTTGAGGTGGATTTTGAAAAAATGAGTGCTTGTGATAAACCACTTTTAATTTAGTTTACCTTTCATGAAATCCTTCATTCCCCTATAATGATGGATATATGAGGAGTTACTGTACTGCAGCAGTTGTTTATTTGATTGAGAATGTTTTCATTTTGCCTTTTTCAAATGTGACCTCGTTTTTAGAACACAGTACTAAGCTGTTCAGTTAAATGAATTTAACTTTTATTTATCTCTTAAAGATAAAAAATTTGGCCATGGAGCGATTGAACTCTCTATGTGAGGGCCAAGGGGAAACTTGAGTTCACTGGGAGAGGGTGAGAGATGATAGTAGATAATTGTTTAAAAAAATAACAAATTGAATCAGGTATTAAAGGCTCCCCTAAGTTAGGTGTATAAATAATCAGAATGTTACTTTTACTTCAAAGTGAACTGGGACAACATGTAAAATATGCAAGCACCTGAAGATCTTTAAAAAGTAGAGCAAAAAGCAATTTAGATCTAATGTGTACTTTCTATCCCTAAGTTACTCACAGATTATATCTCCAGTGTTGAATTATAAGTTGATCCATTATTTAGAATCATAGGATAATTGTGTAACAACAATGATCTTATAGGTGGGTGGTTTTCAACATAATTTTGCCTCCTCCCCCCAAGACATTTGGCAATGTCTTGAGATGTTTTTGGTTGTAATGACTTGGTGGTGATGGTGGTGATAGTGATTTGAGACTAAGGATGCTGGTAAACTAAATATCCTACAGTACACAGGACAGGCCTTCCCTGCCCCCAACACACAACAAAGGATTATCCGGCCCAAAATGTCAATAGTGGTGATGTTGAGAAACCCTGCTTAGACATTTGCAAGTTCTCAGCCCACTCAAAAAAAATCTTTATTTTACCTGTAATAGTGTTTATATTTATATATCCCATAACTGAAACTTAGTGCTAACAGTACCATTTCATTTGTTGCTTAAGATTACTTTGTCTCCCTAAAAGAGTTTTTTGTGTTTTTTGTTTTTTGTTTTTTTTTTGTTTTTTTTTTTTTGTTTTTTTAGAGATACTATTAAGATTGCTTTCCTTACTGGGAACAGGGATAGTTCTCCCATAGTATAGTAGAGGCTCTACTAGATTCCAATATCTCTGTTTGTTTTTCTTAGCTTTTCATATATGTCACTCTTTTGAGAATCTATAGGACAGGGATTGCTTGTTATTTCAGTATTATGTTTAGAAGGTAAATACTTTTATAACTTGTAAAACTTGAGAACATTTAATATATCGATTTATTCAACAAATATTCATTTAGAAATAAAGATTAATATAATGAGTAGTAAGATTTTTTGGTACCATGTAGCTAATTCACTTTGATTTTATTAATAGGGTCAGGAGCAGGTCTGGGGAAAATAATCCAAAGATTTCCACAGAAGGACTGGGATGATACTCCTTTTCCACAGGGAATTGAATTGGTAAGTTGGTGTTGCTTTATTGTACTTTTATAATGATACTTTTCTTTTTATGTTACATTTATGGTTATATTTATGTTATAGTTACTGTTAAATAATTTGGTGATTTAACTGTAACATATTACTAGAAATAATCCCCTTGCCTTCAAGTCCAGTAACTTTTGAATATATTGATTCTGAAATACCTGTTTTGCTATTCTTTTCCCATGTAAACTTCTCTCTAATATTAAAGATGAAATTAATGATCTTTATGTACATGGAAGCTGAAATATTCCTCTGCTTCTTTAGTCAAAATTTTAGCCTAGTAGCTTCAGTGAGTGTGGCACTAAACAAATACTTATTATATTTTTGTCTGAAAAATTTCAGGTTATTGTTTTGGTGAAAACTAAACAAAAACAGAACTCCCCACACCCCCACCCCAAAGATTGGTTTAATGATCACCAGTCGTGTTTAGTTTGCTCTTGAAATCACAAATCTGAATTCTTTTTGGCTACACAGTCTGCAGATTGCTTTATAGTAGTGCAACTCAACATCTTTATTTTTGTCAGCTATTTTAAAGGGATTTAATAATTGAGCATAATTTTGATGGCCAGGACATTCTATCTGATGATGTATCTATGGTGGTAAATGAGGGACTAGAAAGATGACCACTAAAGTATTTGGCAATATGGCTATAAAGTTTTGTTGTCAGACATAGTGGAGTGTGGGTGTATGTGTAGGTGTGTGTATGTATATATCTATATTGTGTGATTGAATACATATACATACACACATATGAGAAGTATTCGTTTTTTAAAATGCTTATTTTTATTTATTTTTGAGAGAGAGAGAGAGAGAGAGAGAGAGAGAGAGAGAGAGAACAAACATGAGCAGGGGAGGAGCAGAAAGCAAGGGAGACACAGAATCTGAAGCAGGCTCCGGGCGCTGAACTGTCAGCACAGAGCCCGACACAGGGCTCGAACCCACGTGTCATCAGATCATGTCCTGAGCCAAAGTTGGATGCTTAACTGACTGAGCCACCCAGGTGCCCCAAGAAGTATTCTTTAAAGTAGTTCTTGTTGAGAGAACATTTGGTATGATTTGATAGTGAAGAGTGAAGGCTCTGGAGGAGACTACCTAGGTTGAAATCCCCAGGTGTATGGTGTGACTTTAGATGAGTTACTTCATTTCTTTGAGCAGCAGCATCATCATCTATAAAATGAGGATAATGCAATACTAATCTCCTAGGGTGTTGTAAAGATAAAATGGGAAAAATATACAAAATGCTGAGAACAATGGCTTCCATAAAGTAAGTGGAAGTAGCTTACTTAGTAAATGAAGTAGCTTATTGATAATGACGGTGATGATTGTTGTTGTCGTCATTGTTAACGTTTGTTTGCCATCTTACAGCATCTCCTCTTCCTCCCCTAACTCCCTCAGCAGAATTGTTCATTCTCTTACTATCATGGGTCAGAAATATCCATTAGGAATAAAACTGATGTTGAAAATTGTGCATTTTCTCATTCTAGCTAATGGCTGTCCATTTCTGTTTATAGAGGATAAAAGATACATTGCTGAGTGTTTAATTTTGATTTTTACAGCTATACAAAGAGGGCTGCAGGTTCTGTAGACACACAGAAAGGTCAAGTCTTGAAGTTTTGTATTGAAAAAATGGGTAAAGAATGTGAGGATCTAAGGAAAAGTAACTTTTTGGAGAGGCCCTTGTATTCCTTTCTCTTCTCCTCCACATGCCTACAAATACTTGTAACTGGCCTTATGGTGTGAATAGCCAGGTATTTGCACTATTAAAACCTTTAAGCTCTGCTTCAGCATTCCTTTTAGTGGTGACTGAAACTGGAAAATTTTAGTGCTAGGGACCATCGAGAACTCTTATGTGAGTTCTTACCATTCCTCACATCAAAGTGTGGACAGATATAAACTATATCAGTTATATCAGTTTGACAGTGTGAACAGTAAACCACCATCATAAGTTTCAAGAACAACAGACATTATGGGAGCTATTAGCTATGACTGGGACGGGATTGTTTTTGTGTTCTGAAAGCCAGGGAAATGGATACTGTGATGTTTCTGATGTTTTTCCAGTAGTGAGGGAGAGACACATACTGAGTTCATTACCTAGTAAATGGTATTTTTCCTTTGTGTGACAGACACTCCCATGTTCAAGTGCTACCAGTGTATCTCTAATAATAAGTAGAATCATGTGCTGCTGACTGGTGAAGTAGAGGTGCTAAGAATTAGATCTTTTCCTTACCTAATAGTTTCCCAGATGACATCTTGGCTGATTCTTAGCAAAGCATTTCAAGATCTTTTTTTGATGGGTTAATAGTTAAAGAATATTTGATCTGTTGAATTACACTGGAAATTTTTTTTCCTTTTTAATTTTTTCATCATTGATAGCAATTCCAATACTCTAATGTCTATTGTGCTTTGTCAGGTACAAAATAAATTTGTTTACCTAACATCTATTAAAGCCCATTTTAAAAACAGAATTGTTAACTTAAATTTTTCTTGTCCTTTTATTATTTATTGCTTTTTGCTATGCTTGATATATTAGAGACATTCTGCATCTAAATAGCAATAACTTGAATAACTGAAATACTGTGTAATCTAATGTAACTCCTGTAGCATCAAGACCACATATAGGCCTGATAAAATTTTTTCCAATTGAAAATGATCTGGCTCAGTCCCTAAGTGGTTAGTTGATTTCAGGGTGATAGTGACCCTTTTCCAAAAATGTTAGCCCTTCCAAAGTAATGGAACAACTTTTAGCATGTAACATTAATGTTAATATCTACAGTTGTATAGGATTGATAGACTATGGTTAACTCACATAAATTGGATGATTGATGGTAGTATATCTAATTTAAAGATAAGTAAACTGAGGATTAGGAAGTTTAAACAGTTTCCTTAGGCTCTAACAGCTAAAATGCAGCAGAGCTAGGCTTTAAGTCCATTACCACATGAAATACTGACTCAGTCTCGGCCAAAATCTGAGAATATTCTGAGAGTGATGCTTTAGACTGTGGTTAGCATTTGTATTTTAGTGTAAATGCAGGATCTGAAAACAGGGTTCTATAATTTTGAAGAACTGAGGTTCAGAAATGTTAAAAGAATGCTGTGTTGGATAGAAACCAACTTTACATATTTATTTTGCTGGAGGACAAGTCTAGGTTCAGAGCATAACATTATACTGAAATTATTTTCTATTGCTACCTCTCCTCTCCAGACAGCATATATTTGTTGTATATAAATCTAAATGACAAATTATTGTGTTTACCTGAAGACTAAACTTTATGACTGTGGGAAAGGATTTTAGATATCCATTCACTAATAAGTCAAAACCTAAATTTAATTTAGAGGATACTGAATTTGTTCTTTCTGTTTTTATGTAAAGAATTTGCCCTTTTTTCCCCCCTTTTCTTCTATTGAGAAATGCTGGACTCTAATTTGAATGGATTTTAAAAATAAAAATATGAAAATAAGCTAAACCAAGCATAATGACTGCTTTTCCAGTTCTGGGATATTTTTATCTTTTTCTTGTGCTTTTTAGGCATACATGGAAACCACAGACAGTCATATAAATAAAATTTCAGTTAATTTTAGTAACAGTATTTCAAAGAAAATTTAAGAATTGTTTTGCAGAGGCATTCTATGGCCAACGATCTATTTCTGATTATGGGAACAAATGTTTTTATTGGCTAGGGTTTGGACATCAGCAAAATAGTATTGTTTTGGCACTACATCTTTTTAAAGATGCCCTGTCTCAGAAGTGAATCCTTTTGTACTATTATTCACAAAATTTGTCATATTCTTTACTAGGGAATGTCTGCACCAAGGCATTTGTAGAGCTATCTAATTTAAAAAAATTTTTTTTAATGTTTATTTATTTTTGAGAGTGAGACAGAGAGACAAAGCCCGAGCTGGGAAGAGGCAGACAGAGAGGGAGACACAGAATCTGAAGCAGGCTCCAGGCTCCGAGCTGTCAGCACAGAGCCTGACATGGGGCTCAAACCCATGAACTGTGAGATCATGACCCAAGCCAAAGTTGGATGCTTAACCAACTGAGCCACCCAGGCACCTGAGCTATCTAATTTTTTTAGAAGAATAAAGTACTGTGATAGAAAAATGTGGCTTGAGTAAAAGAGTAATAGATATTTAGTTAGAATTTTAAGTTTCATATTGGTAAAAAAAATTAGTTCAGTTATTAAAATATAGACTAGTGATTTGACTACCTTCAGTATGAATCTAGTTTTCTGTAATTGTAAGTATAGATTGGAGAGAAGAGGATTGTTGTGTATGCAACAATCGGCAGTTTTAACATAGGAGAATTAACCTTAGTATAGGATGCTATTTGTGGTCAGAGAAGTAGGTATAAGTACCATGTAATGCTTTAATTCTTTAAGCTGTTTAGAATGCACTGAACACAACATACAGGATAGTAGTTGTCCATTTGACCTAGATATAAATACTGTGTAGTCAGGGAACTAAGTGTAGAGGGAAAGAAGAGAATATTCTCCCTCCTTTGTAGAGGAGTATGCATGAAAGGAGAATGAGAAAGGTAGTGTACATATTGGATGATGGAATCAGGGCTCAAAAATATTTTATTTTATTTAGTCCTTTTTAAGTAATCTCTGCACCCAACATGGGGTTTGAACTGATGACCCTGAGATCAAGAGTCGCATGCTCCACCGACTGAGCTAGACAGGTACTCCAGGGCTCATGAAGATTTTAAAGCGCTGGAATTATAGGCTATTAGCTAAGAAGATGAAATCTGGGACAATAGGAAAAAATGTAGGTTTCTGCATGTAAGTATAAAAAGCCAGCTGTATAATTATTTAGAATAAAGAAGGGCAGGATGATTTTCCAGCCAGAGAGATTTGAGAAATACACAAAGGCAGCTTAAAAAAAAAAAAAAAAAAAAATATATATATATATATATATATAAATATATATATATATTTATATATATATATATATATATATATATATATATAAAATTGTAAACAATACTTATGAAAGATACTATGGGTAGTGTCCCAAGCCACTGTGCTGACATAGAGTGCTTGGTGATGAATTCAGTTGAAAGGTGGTATCCAGAATATGTGGAAGGATTTTTGATTTTGTGTAGAGTTGATGCTGAAAACATAAAAATACTGGTGTGCAGTATAAAGACATGGCTTTTTAAAGTTTTATTTATTTTGAGAGGTAGTGTGGGTTCGGCTTTTGGCTTTGTCTAGCAAAGCTGAGGACAGCAGAAAGGATTACTCAAGACTTCATGCAAGTCAAGAGAGGTGAGAAGGAGGCTAAGGGAAGTCTCCCAAGCTGCTCTCAAACTTCGGTATTAAGTATACATTCAGGGAAACATTGCACAATACATCAGTGGGCTACATGCCAGTAAGAACATATAGTAAGTGTGCAGAAAAGGCATTGCCAAGACTACAAAAGAGCAGTGCAGAAAGCAGGGTGGAGAACAAGATAAGATATTCCATAGATAACATAACATGGTCTAAGGGATTCATGAGCACAGGCAGGACCCAACCTGTGTATACACATTAACTAGATACTGCCTCGTTGTTTTCAGCAAAGCCAGAAAGCAGTGTTCTGCTTTCAATGCGTTTCCTATAACCTTCTAACCCAGGACATAGCTATTTGATTTCCCACAAGAGAGAGCAAGTGCAAGTTGGGGAGGGGCAGAGAGGGAGAGAGAGAATCCCAAGTGGGCTCTGCGCAGCCAGCGCATCTGCTGATGTGGGGCTTGTCCCACCAATTGCAATATCATGACCCAGGCTGAAATCAAGAGGCACATGCTTAACCAACTGAGCCAGCCAGGCACCTCTGAAGATATATATGGCTTTTAAAACATGCTAAAGACTACAAACAGGACTTTTAAAGTTAGTTCATGACAAAGCAAGTAGATATAAATGGAAGTTAAGCTGGTAAGTGGTGGTTTGAACTCACATTTTGTTTCCTATTCCCAGACAGTTGTCTCTTTGAAGTAATAAAACCATATTTCAGGTTGGAACATGATGTAGTGTAGAGCATGCATCTGCTGTTAGATTCTCTCAACATCTCTGAAACAGAGGATATTCAGTCTTAATGTTATTCTCACATTCCTCCATGCTCACTTAAGTGGTTTGTTATCCCATAATAGTACTAGACTTTCATTTACTTATAATTCTCTTTATTTTACTAATGTATTGGTAATCTCAGTTATGGTAAAGAATCTTTCACTGACCCAGTCTGTATGGTCTGCTATTAGAGTACTACTCTCAGAACCACCATAGGACAAGGTTTTCTTGCCATGCTCAAGTTCTCCCATACTTGATGCTTTGAGGCCATAGAGAACTTCCTGAGGAAGATGTGGATCTACACAGGCCTAACCTACTACAAATTCACATTGTTTGCAAATAGCCTGGACCTCATCACTACAAGGAATACTGCTACTCATCTGTCATGTATTGTTGTATCACCCTGTGGGTTACTCTATTCTTCTTAATTTCCAGTTCCTTTTTCTACTCTTCTGTTTCCATTGATCTCAAGTATGGTTAGTACTAACAAAAAAACTTTACTTCATCTCTTTTGGCTTTTATCCTGTTTCTTCTTCATCATAAAATGTTTGAAATGATTCTCCTTCATTTGCTGTCTCCATTTTTCTAAGAGACGTGTGGTGCAGTGGAAATAATATAGTATCAAGAATTTTAAAACCTTGAGCAAAGTGAATTTACCCTTTCTGATAATAATATTTTTCCTACAGGGATGTTATCAGGTGGTTGTCTATTAATACTTCAATAAACTATAATATGACATATTATAATTATTATAATATTATGATTTCTTACCATCCACTCTCAACTCATATACCAGTCTTACCCACATCTCAAGGATTTATTCTGAAGTATAGTGTATGTCTTCTCCATTCTGAAATCACAATTGAAGTTTTTAACATTTTCTTGATTCACAAATATATTTCTTAATTCATGAATATATTCCTTAATTCATACTAGTTGTTATGATAGATAAACCTTGAGATTTTAGTGGATAGCATGGTAGAATTTTTTTCTCTTCTTACTTGCATAAAGTCTAATTAATGGCAGTGAGATAGATGGGAGTGTGGGCTATCTTCAGAGTGTGGTTCTCAGGGTCATCTTGGGTATCACCATTCAGTTGACAGAGTAGTAAGAGAAAGCATGGAAGATAGTAAGGCTGGATTTTATGGGATAGGCCTGGGAGGCAGTATATATCACTTCATTCTACTTAACGGAAGTCAGTTATATGGCCCCAGTTAACTATAATGGGAGTTTGGCAAATAAAGCCTAGATGTATGCCAAGGGGAAAAGTGAAACAGATTTAGTGAACAACTAGCTTTTCTCTGCCATAGCATTCTTGCTGAATTCGAACATCTTTTCCCTTATCTTAATTCTCTGTGACCATTTTATTTTGGACATCACTAATTCAGTGTTTGTGGTATAATAAAAAGTAAATATTTAGTCTTTGTCTCAGTTCCTGGCACAGAGCTCCTGAAATCCTTGGAATTTATTGCCTTTGTATGCTAATGAGATAGCTGATTGGTTTAGTGGACCCTAGATTGCTTCAGGAAGGGGCTGGTCTATGAGAGGAACCAATCTTGTAATTAGAGGGTTGGAAATTTCAGCCCCACTGGGGAGAGGAGAAAGGCTGGAGACTGAGTTCAATAACCAACAGCCAATGATTTAATTAATCAGTCACGCCTACATAATGAAAGTTACTATAAAAACACCTAAACCAAAGGGTTCAGAGATCTTCTGAATTGGTGAACACATTGATGTGGTGGGAAGGTAGTGTGTTTAGAGAAGGTATGGAGGCTTTGTTGGTCCCCCTTCTCCATACTTTGCCTTGTATTCTTCTTCTGTTTGGTTGTTCCTGAGTTGTATCCTTTATAATAAACTGGTAAACATAAGTAAAATGATTTTCCTGAGTTCTGTTTTTCTAGCAAATTCTCGAACCTCAGGCGGGTGGTAGTGTAAGTCCCTGCATTCAGAAGTGTGGATAAGATTAGACACCAGTTTACAGCTAGTGTCTGAAGTGAGGACAGTCTTCTGAAGCTGAGCCCTGAGCCCTTGACTGACCTGTGGCGTCTGTACTAACTCTGGGTAGTGTCAGAATTGAATTGAATTGTTGGACACCTAGTTGGTGTTGGAAAAATAAAAACATACCTTTGGTGTCAGAGAAGATGCAACATAGTCTTCGTCGTGCTAGTTTGATGAACAAACCCGTAGGTTTGAGATAAATATATCTCACATTTACATATATATATCATGTATATATATCTCATATATATATATATTTATATATCACATTTTCTTTATTCATCCGTTGATCATTGATGGATACTTAGGCTGCTTCCATATTTTGGCTACTGTAAATAATAATGCAGTGAACACAGGGGTACATATAACTTTTTGAATTGGTGTTTTTGTTTTCTTTGGATAAAGCCCAGAAGTAGAATTTCTAGATTATATGATAGTTCTAGTTTTAATATTTTGAGGAACCTCCGTACTGTTTTCCACAAATGCTACACCAGTTTACATTCCCACCACAGTGCACAAGGGTTCCATTTATCCACACCCTCCCCAAGGTTATTTTTTTTTGTATTTTTCATAATAGCTAATCTGATAGGTGTGGGGTGATATTTCATTGTGGTTTTGCATTTCCCTGATGATCAGTGATGTTGAGCATCTTTTCATGGGTCTGTTGCCAATCTGTATGTCTCCTTTGAAAAAATGTTCAAGTACTCTGCCATTTTTTGGTATTAAGTTGTGTAAGTTCTTTAAGTATTTTGGATATTAACTTCTAATCATATATATGATTTGCAAATATTCTCCCATTCAGTAGGTTGCCTCTTAGTTTTGTTGATGGTTTTCTTCACTGTGCAAAGCTTTTTAGTTTGATGTAATCCTATTTGTTTATTTCAGCATTGTTGCTCTTGCCTGAGAAGACTGGTCCCTCCAAAACATTGCTAGGACTGATGTCAAAGAGTTTACCACCTGTTTTCTTCAAGGAGTTTTATGGTTTCAGATCCTACGTTCAAATCTAATTCATTTTGTTCATAGTACAAGTACATAGTATATGAAAGTGGTCATATTGTACATAGTATAAGTAAAGAAAGTGGTCCAGTTTCATTCTTGTGCTGTCCAGTTTTCCCAACTCCATTTGTTGAAGAGACTGTCTTTTCTCCATTGTGTATTTTTGCCTCCTTTGTCACAGATTAATTGACCATATAAGCCTGGGTTTATTTATTTCTGGGCTCTCTATTCTGTTCCATTGGTCTATGAGTCTCTTTTCTTGCTAGTACCATACTGCTTTGATTACTGTTTCCCCTTCCTTCCTTCCTTCCTTCCTTCCTTCCTTCCTTCCTTCCTTCTTTCCTTCCTTCCTTCCTTCCTTCCTTCCTTCCTTCCTTCTGTGTTTTATTTTCTCTGGGAAGTGGTGGTATTACTATTCTGTCAGTCTTATGTACTTGAATCCTAGTCATACCTCACGCCACACAAAAATATTAACCTGAAATGGATTATAGACTAAATATAAGCTGAAACTGTAAAAGTTTTTTTGTTTGTTTGTTTGTTTTTGTTTTTTACTTTGAAAGAGAGAGAGGGCAAGCTGGGGAGGGGCAGAGAGAGAGAAACCCGAACAGGCTCCACACTGCCAGTGTGGGGCCTGATGCAGGGCTTGAACTCACAAACTGTGAGATCATGAACTGAGTCCAGATCTAGAGTTGGATGCTTAACCTACTGAGCCACCCAGGCACCCTGAAACTATAAAGGTTTTAAAAAGAAAATTTAAGAGAACATCTTTGCAACTTTTAGTTTAAGGAAAGACTTTAGATAAAACACCAAAAGCATGAGTGGAGTACCCAAAAACCTTTGAAAAATAATGTATCAGTATGCAAAAAAGGTAGATCTTCAAATAGCAAGAATTCCCATTTTGTTTCATAAATTTTATTTGGAACTACAGAACCTGGTTGCTACTTGAGCCTTCTATTTTTTCCTATTTACCTGTAGTGAAGAGGAGGACCCTGAAAGAAATAAGGGGACATGCAGCAATTCACCTAGAAACTCAGAGTTTTCCCAGGTGTTATCTATGCTTCTAAGCCAGGTTTTCTTCTTCAAGTCAGAATTTTGGGTATATTCAAATATGTGGGGTGACTTTGACAATAGAACTTCTTTATTAAAGTTTTAATTGCTATGGATGGTAGCCAAATTTAGATATAAAACTTCAGATATACAAACATTATTATATGTGAAAGATTTTATGGTATGGAAGAAAGAGTACAGAACTCTGGGGATTTATTTATCTGTGTTAGTATTATATACCTATATACATGTATATATATATATGTGAGATATATATATATATATATATATATATATATATATATATATGACAATAGCTATTTAGAGAGAGCATCCATTTCCTAGGTCATATAATCTATTTTCAAAGGTATTTAAGGAACAGTAATTTGGTATTATTCATCTCCCCAACCCTCAGCTCTGGGTCTAATTAAGTTCTTCTATGATCCAGACATCTTATTTATCATATGAAATATGTTCAGATATTTTTTGCTTGAGTTTCTCTTGTGCTTTGAGTATTCCTGTGGAACTTTCAGTTATGAATATTACTGTGCACAGTCGTCTCTTTATAATTATAGTTACAAATGTGCCACTTTTAAAAAGTGAAGTATTTGGTGGCCTCTAGTGGTACTCATGTGTCTATAAAAAATCACTAATACCACCAATATTCAAAATTTTAGGGAGAAAGAATTAATAGGGTGACAAAACACATATAAGTAGATTTATCTAGGAAAAGTTTTTGATCTTTGAGAACTAAAATCGTATTAATCACTTAAAAATCTATCAGTGATGTGACTGTCTCTACTAATTTATAGCAAATTTTATCATTACTAGATTTGCTTTACTTTTCACATATGCCTTGAAATTATATACATGTATCTTATTTGGAAGTATTTCTATGTAGCTTGTACTTTGGTCAGCAATAATGTACTATTTAGATTGTACTGAGATGTGTCCATGAAGGGGGATGGTAAGAATGATTCTGACAGATCCTATCCTTAAATAATAGGATCATTATTTCATAAATTAATCATAAAGATGATCAGTCCTTAAAGTCTATTTCTTTAAACAGCAAATTCTGGCTGACTTAAAAATATTTCAAGTTCAGCCCAGAATTATCCAGATATCCAGAATCTGAAATATATGTAGGAATTTAGACAGATCATTTCGGAATTTGGGAAAATTTATATAAATTCAAGATTTGGAAAGGTAAAGAGAAAACTGACAGTTTTAGGTAGGTTAACTTTTTTAAGTGCTGAAATTAATCTGTATTCATGCTAAAAATAAGATGATGAAATCCAGAGATTTAATAACTTGCCCAAGGCCATAAAGCTCCTAACTGTTGGTTGAGATAATACTAAAATCCTGGTTCTTTGACTCTCTACTAAAACTTTTTGAAAACTGAAATAAAATATTCTTTGTGTTGGTTGGTTGTTTTGTTTTTTTAATGAAGAAGTTAACAGGATAAGCCTTATTCTAATTAGGAAGGATTACCTGGCATTAGAAAGACATGAAAAGTGTTTTAACATTGAAATCAGAATAGTCTAATGTTACAACAAATCTGTGTTAATTAAGGAGTTAGCAGTTTTTATTTCCTCCAAAGATAGACTCATATTTATAAGAAATGCCTATAGTACATGTGAATTTGGAAATAATTTTGATTATGTGAAATCTAATGAAAAAGTTGGATTCCACTACTGGGCGCATAACTGACTGAAAGATTTCATTAGGGTATAGTAATATCTTCAGTACTTTCCTCAAATTCAGTGGTATGTACTTTGGAAAGAGAAATAAACGGATATAAAACTTGTATGAGATGTGCTATCAATTTGTGAATTGTAATTTCTTGAATGAATTAATTTTTTAATGTTTTTATTTATTTTTGAGACAGAGAGACAGAGCATGAGCAGGGGAGGGTCAGAGAGAGAGGGAGACACAGAATCCGAAGCAGGCTTCAGGCTCTGAGCTGGCAGCACAGAGCCCGACGTGGGGCTTGAACTCACGGACTGTGAGATCATGACCTGAGCTGATGTCAGACGCCTAACCAACTGAGCCACCCAGGCGCCCCTGAATTAATTGTAATTTCTATTGTTTGAGGCACACTGGGCTCTTTCCTGGGCAGAGACAGCTTTTCCTGAGACTTCTCAGTACTGATACATAAGATAAAGTAGAGTCCTAGGTTCTGGTTTTAAATGTTTTACTTCCTTACAGGCCAGAGGAGTAGAGGAAGAGACATGTTCTGAATTGAAAAGAGGCACAGGAAGGTCCCTGTTCATAAGTAATATTTTGCACTCATTCCATCAACCAGAGATTCTTTTAAGCTACATATGGCCTCTTTAAAATTTCTGGAAGATGCTTTTTAATTTTACATTGTATATTTGCTTATATTAATATTGTTCTGCCGAGGTAGAATGTGTAATTTTATTTCACAGAACAACTTGTTGCCTAATGGTGACAGTGACTACTTTAAATAGAATGATGTGATGCTGCTAGTCCTAAAAGTGAAGAACCATTTTCTAAACATGAAAAAAGAATAAAGGGTGGAGTCCAGAAACTAATACCTTAAATATAGGTTCCAGGTGATTTTTTCCTCAAGTTTTTACTTACATTCTCGTTGTTAGCATACAGTGTAACATTAGTTTCAAGTGTAGAATCAAGTGATGTATCACTTAAATTTAACACCCAGTGTTCCTCACAACAAATGCCTGCCACAGTACCCGTCACCCATTTAACCCATCCTCCTGCCCACCTCCCCTCCAGCAACCCTCAGTTTGTTCTCTGTAGCTAAGAGTCTGGGTTTTGATTTGCCTTTCCACCCCCCATGTTCATTTGTTTTGTTTCTTAAGTTCCACATGAGTGAAATCATGTGGTATTTGTTTTTCTCTGACTTATTTTGCTTAGCATAATACTCTTTAGCTCCATCCACATCAGTGTAAATGGCAAGATTTCATTCTTTTTGATGGCTGAGTAATATTCCATTGTCTATATATACCACATCTTCCTTAGCCATTCATCAGTCAGTGGACATTTGGGCTCTTTCCATAATTTGGATATTGTTGATAGTGCTGCTATAAACATTGGGATGCATGTATCCAATGTACTGATCCCTTTGAATCAGTATTTTTGTATCCTTTGGGTAAATACCTAGTAGTGCAATTGCTGGATTGTAAGGTAGTTCTATTTTTAACTTTTTGAGGAACCTCCATACTATTTTCCAGAGCGACTGTACTAGTTTGCATTCCCACCAACAGTTTAAGAGTGTTCCCCTTTATCCACATCCTGGCCAACACCTGTTGTTTCCTATATTTGTTTGTTTGTTTGTTTGTTTTTTAAGATTTTATTTTTAAGTAATCTCCACACCCAGCATGAGGCTCGAACTTACAACTCCGAGATCAAGAGTCATGTGTTCCACTGACTGAGCCAGCTCGGCAACCCAATCTGTATTGTCAATTTTAATCATTCTGACAGGTTCAAGGTGATATCTCATTGTATTTTTGATTTGTATTTCCTTGATGATGAGTAATGTTGAGCATCTTTTCATGTGTCTGTTGACCATCTGTATGTCTTCTTTGGAAAAATGTCTATTCATGTCTTCTGCCCATTTTTTAATTGTATTATTTTTGGGGGGAGGTGTTGAGTTTTAGAAGTTCTTTATAGACTTTGGATACTAACCCTTTCTTTATCAGATATGTCATTTGCAAACATCTTTTCCCATTCTGAAGGTTGCCTTTTAGTTTTGTTGATTGTTTCCTTTGCTGTGCAGAAGCTTTTTATCTTGATAAAGTCCCAATAATTTATTTTTGCTTTTGGTTCCCTTGCCTCGGGAGACGTGACTAGTAAGAAGTTGCTCTAGATAAGGTTAGAGAGGTTGCTGCCTTTATTCTCCTCTAGAATTTTGATGGTTTCCTGTTTCAAACTTAGGTCTTTCTTCCATTTTGAATTTATTCTTGTGTATGGTATAAGAAAGTGGTCCAATTTCATTCTTCTGCATGTTGCTGTCCAATTTTCCCAGTACCATTTGTTGAAAAATCTTTTTTCTATTGGATACTCTTCCTGGCTTGTCGAAGATTAGTGACCTTGTAGTTGTGGGTCCATTTCTGGGATTTCTATTCTGTTTCATTGGTTTATGTGTCCATTCTGCCAGTACCATACTGTCTTGATGACTACAGCTTTGTAGTAAAGCTTGAAGTTCAGAATCATGATGCCTCCAGCTTTGCTTTTCTTTTTCAGGATTGCTTTGGCTATTCAGGGTCTTTTGTGGCTCAGTACAAATTTTAGGAATGTTTGTTAATAGTTCTGTGAATAATGCTGGTGTTATTTTGATAGGGATTGCATTAAGTCCGTAGATTATTTGGGGTAGTATAGACATTTTAACAATGTTTGCTCTTCCAATCCATAAGCATGGAATGTTTTTCCATTTCTTTTTGTCATCTTCACTATCCTTCATAAGTTTTCTATAGTTTTCAGAATATAAATCTTTTACCTCTGTAGTTAAGTTTATTCCTAGGTATCTTATGGTTTTTGGTGCAATTGTAAGTGGGATAGATTCCTTGTTTCTCTTTCTGCTGCTTCATTATTGGTGTATAGAAATGCAACAGACTTCTGTACATTAATTTTGTAACTTTACTGAATTTGTGTATCAGTTCTAGTAACACTGGTGATTTTTTTTAAAAAAAGATCATTAAAGAGCAGTCTTATGAATTCTTAGGAAAAACATTTTTGAGTAGTTTGCACATTTCTCTGGAATTCTGCCTTAAAATGTATAGATATTTTGAAAATTTGGCTACAGTTGGATTCCATTTCACTCATTTAACTATTTATTGAGCACTTACTAGGTGTCAAACCTTGAGATGAGTGTTGAAAATACAGCAGTGAACCAGATAAAATCCTTGTCTTTTTAGAAATTAAGTCTCTAGTGGAGAGAAACTGGCATTAACCATAATGAATAGGTAAATCATAAAATATGTGAGAGGTGATAAGCACTATTAAAAAATAAAAAGGCAGTGACAGGAAGAGTGATAGCTCCTTAGTTTGTAAATAACCAAGGCAACCTGTTGCTGAAATAGTCTAGCGAAAGCAAACAAGCCAGGTTAAATGCTTTTAGAATTTAGATATTACCAAGGAAATTTTAACTGTATACTTTTAACCTTACCAAATTATTAAAGAAAATATCTTTAATATGAAATAGTGATGGACTTTAGTTTGTTGGCTTTAAGTAGCCAAGAATTATTCAGACATGTGAGTTGTACATGATCATGATTATAATTTTCTGTGATCAAATAGGTTATACACTTAATGTGCAACCTATTTGTTTTGTTTTTAAATTATTTTTTTCAAGTTTATTCGTTTATTATTTCTAAGAGAGAGAGAACACAAGTGGGGTAGGGATAGAGAGAGAGAGAGACAGACAGACAGACAGATAGAATCCGAAGCAGGCTTCAGCCTCTGAGCTGTCAGTACAGAGCCCGACATGGGGCTCGAACCCACAAACTGTGAGATCATGACCTGAGCTGAAGTGGGACGCCTAACCAACTGAGCCACCCAGGTGCCCCAATGTACAACCTATTTGTATATGATACAAAATTTTCTAAAATATTTGTATTTACTACAAGTGCCAAGAAAAGGGTAAAGAGATAGTCACACATTTACAATTTATTATTAAAGCAAGGTAAGTACAAATATAAAAATTCTGTTTTTCTGAATTAACTGAGCAGTTGTTTAACTGATGTGGGACTTTTCATTTTGGGACTTGTAAGGAAGAAAAATGATTCTATGTACTTTTGATACCATACCAGGGAGTTTACTGCTACTAATTATTTGTTAATATACATAATACAGCACATAAGTATTTATTCTTTTAATACAATTCATAGGCTTGGTCATTTTTTTAGATTAATATAATTATCTAGTATATATATATATACATATATATATATATTTGTGTGTGTGTATGTGTGTATGTATATATATAGATAGATGGTTAATTTGTCCTTTGATACCACTAATGTTTAGTGATTCCCTTTCCCTTCTTTCTTTTTTTAATACAATTTTTTTTATAATACAATTTTTTTAATACAATTTTTAATACAATTCATAGGCTTGGTCATTTTTTTAGATTAATATTATCTAGTATATATATATATATATACACACATATATTTGTGTGTGTGTGTGTATGTGTGTATGTATATATATATATATAGATAGATGGTTAATTTGTCCTTTGATACCACTAATGTTTAGTGATTCCGTTTCCCTTCTTTCTTTTTTTCCTGCTTGGCAAACATTTGCAGAAAGAGACTGACTGGTAGGTTATGAGGCTGCCTCTGGTTATTGGTAGACATTTCTCTACAAGTTCTTCCTATTAGAGTGTGACCTCATTTAAAATCTGGGATAATGATGAAAATATTGTGGGATCCTTAAAGTTTTCCTCATCAAATTCCAGTTTTTGTTTTCCTCATCAAATTCCAATTCCAAACTCCATTTTGATGGTTAAATCAGTTTGTATATAGAACTCTTGCCAGGTGGTCATTTGGCTTTATCTTATATTGAATACTTCCAGTGATTTATTTGTAAGTAATTTCTTAGTGCCTGCTATGTGCTGAATAATTTGTTAGGTGCTGGGAATACAATGGTAAATAAGACAGATGTGGCCTGTGCCTTCATGTTCAGACTAGTAGCATTTTTATAGTGATGGTGAACTTCCTCTTGTATATATATTCAGCTTAATCATCTTATACGTATCTTCTTAAAGGGTCTTGTTCTTTTCCATAAATTTATAGCATTAACCTGACCTATTCAGGTTAATATTCCAGTTTTTGTCACTGTACTTGGAAATACTGTGTTTTTTCTTTCTCAAAAGTCTGTTCATTAAATTTGTGTTAAATACATATTCACATTTCTTTTTTGAAAATTGGAGGTTCTAAAATAATTTGGATGTGTTATAAAATTACAAATACTGTAGGACTCGGGACACCTGGCTGGCTCAGTTGGTGGAACATGTGACTCTTGATCTTGGGGTTATAGGTTCAAGCCGCAAGTTGGGTGTAGAGATTATTTAAAGACAAACAAGAAAAGAACAAATACTATAGGATTTTTATTCTAATAAATTGGATTTTCTTACACTCATATGGGCAGAATGTTGAATCTTATCATCCTATTCAGTTACATTATACTGTGAGTGAGACTTCAGACACATAATCTAATTGACATGACTAAGATGGGAATGTTGTTCCATGTAATTCTGAATGTTATATTGTGTCAGTGTAAGCTTAGGATCTTAAATTGCCTTCTGCTTTTCAAAAAAAAAAATTCCAATTCTGGTATATCTTTGGACAATATTTTTTACTAGCTTTGCAATAGATCATATTGAGATTTCAGAATGGAAATGGAGTGGTATTTAATTGACAGGGTTTAGTTGGATGACCAATTGAATATGGAATGCACTAAGTGCCAAAACTCATCTCACAGATTCAAATTTGGGTGATTGGGAGAACAGAAGTACCTTGACAAGATAGTGCAAAAGAAGAAATAATTTCAGGTCTGTCCAGTTTGACTGCAAATGAATTTAGGTGTTGTAACACCTAGAGACAATGTGGTAGAGTGATTAAGAGCATGGACTCTAGAATTTGACTGCTTGAGTTTTAATTCTGGCTTCACATAGTAATTCTGTGACCTTAAGCAAATTACTTAAAGACTGTGCCTTTTTCCCATTATTCTAATCGGAATAAAAATAGTATTTACCTCATAGGATCATTATGAGGTTCAAATGAATTAATATACATAAAGTGCTTAGAACAGTGTGTGGTTCATAGTAATCATTATGTGTTAAGCTGTTACTACTGTTGTCATTATTAGGGTATGTTTTCCAAAATAATACTGTGATTTTGGGATAAAAGTTAGTGATATAAAAAGGATTTATTTCTCTTGGAGCAATCCCAGGAGACTTAATTCTCCTTCCTTTCCTTTTCTCTCACATTTGTAGAACCAAGGTATAGAAAATTAATTGTGCAATTTTAATTATTAAATCATGTTAGTCTTATTATGTACTTTAGGGAAGTGGGAGTTGGAAAAAGTGTTTGAAAATGTTTTGTCACTGTAATTACAGTTCCTTTTGATTCTCTTAAAAGGCCATATTGAAGATGTTTATTTCCTGCTTTTTCACTTTCATCTGGACACTATGTATTAGCTCAGTTAAATCCAAAGCTTGGACGTCAGATTTCATTTTTTCTGCTAGACCCTACTCCGTGACATTAGCTTTGTCCTTCAATGAACTTATCTGCTTTTTTAGACTATCCTGCACTGTTTTTGCTAACCTCTTTTTATACACTTCCTAGTATTTTCAGGGAACCTACAGGAAGCAATTTGCTCTCTCAGAGGAACTTAAACTAGTCTAAAGACTTATCTGGAAAAGCTGTTTTTCAGAAATTACAGATGAAAGGGACAGTCTAAGGAAAGTTATCAGATTGGAGGAAGACTGGCAAGTAAACAGGACTGTCCCTGGTTATTCTTGGATTTGTGGAATTCATATAGTTTGGATTTCCTTCTCTGTGATTTCCCTCTACCCATCACCTTAAAATTCTTTTTTTAACTTTTATTTATTTTTGAGACAGAGAGAGACAGAGCATGAATGGAGGAGGGTCAGAGAGAGAGGGAGACACAGAATCTGAAACAGGCTCCAGGCTCTGAGCGGTCAGCACAGAGCCCGACGCGGGGCTCAAATTCATGGACCGCGAGATTGTGACCTGAGCTGAAATCGGATGCTTAACTGACTGAGCCACCCAGGCGCCCCTACCCATCACCTTTAAATAAGCTATGCCTACCCATTTCTTTTTTTTTTTTTCTTTTATTTTTTTAAAATTTTTTTTTTAACATTTATTTATTTAAAAAAAAATTTTTTTTTTCAACGTTTATTTATTTTTGGGACAGAGAGAGACAGAGCATGAACGGGGGAGGGGCAGAGAGAGAAGGAGACACAGAATCGGAAACAGGCTCCAGGCTCTGAGCCATCAGCCCAGAGCCTGACGCGGGGCTCGAACTCACGGACTGCGAGATCGTGACCTGGCTGAAGTCGGACGCTTAACCGACTGCGCCACCCAGGCGCCCCAACATTTATTTATTTTTGAGACAGAGAGAGACAGAGCATGAACGGAGGAGGGTCAGAGAGAGGGAGACACAGAATCTGAAACAGGCTCCAGGCTCTGAGCTGTCAGCACAGAGCCCGACGCGGGGCTCGAACTCACAGACCGAGAGATCATGACCTGAGCTGAAGTCGGCCGCTTAACCGACTGAGCCACCCAGGCGCCCCTGCCTACCCATTTCTGATAAATGTTTAATGAGCCTGTCTGTTTAATTGCATGCCAGAAAATGTGTACAAATATGGAATGTGCCTAGCAATTTGATACTGATAATTCATGTATCAAAACTTGTGACTGATTTATTTATTTAATTCTTAAAGAGTTTATTTAAGGACATTTAAAAAATAATATTGTTCTTAGCTGCATTCTAGTATCCTTGACCAGAAGAGAAAGCAATGCCATTTTAGTTAATGCTCTGTCTAGTTGCAAGGAAGAAATTTGCTCAGATAGCTTAAACCCTAAGTTCTTATTTCAGGCAACTATGCTTTGAGTGTTCAGCATTTGGGTGTGTCTTTTCACTCTTGGCTGTATGTGTCTTTGTGAATTATATTCTTCCACTGCTCCCAAGGACAGAAGTTTAATTTAGTTCCATTAGTTATCATCAGCATTTATTAGACTTAGATTCAATCTCAAATAACAGAAAACCCAAACAGTAGTGGCTTAAATGAGGTGGAGATGTATTTTTCTACCCTGTAAAATAAAATAAATTTAGAGGAAGATGGTTTGGTGCTACTATAGCAATTTTGTGATTTTATTAAAGACTCAGGCTTTAATTTTTTATTTCTCCCTTTATGGGATGTTACCCTTATCTTCATGTTCTTATTCTAGGCAGAAAGAAGGGAAAAAGGGGAAAAGGATTAAAAATGTGGCTGAGTCTTCCTCCTCCTAAGAGGAGCTTTCCCAGAAGTGTGCTCAGTGATTTCTACTTACATCTCCTTGGCCAGAACTAGTATGTAACCATACCTAACTACAAGAGAGGCAGAAAATTTTGGTGGGTTCGCTTATTTGTTTGTTTGTTTGTTTGTTTGTTTGTTTGTTTTCAAGCTGAGCATATTGCCATTCCCAATAAAATCTCCTAATAAGGGAGAAAGAAAAAATAGATATTGAGTGGGCAGCTAGTCATCTCTGCCGTATCCTCCAATATAGAGTCCTTATAGGGCATCCTTCAGCAGACACCCCTGGACTAATTATTTGTGGCCAGGAAATTAAAACTGGTTTCTCTTGAAGTTCTTGGCTTTGCAAGTCATAAAGAACTGCTTTGGGTTTTGTTTTTCTTGTTTTTTAAGTAAATTCTCTCCCCAACGTGGGGCTCAAACTCAGGACCCCAACATCAAGAGTTGTATGCTCTACAATTGAGCCAGCCAGGTGCCCTGGCTTTAGTTTGTTTTTTAAAGAAGGGGTGATATATCTGGCAAGCACTATGAGGCTTCATTAGGAATAGAGTTATTTAGTTTGTTGAAAGAATGCATAACTCTAGATATATCCATGTATGTGGCAGTCAGAAAAAAAGATTTCAAACTGTTGTTTTAAAGTAACCTGATCTCATTTCTAATTAAGAATCTTTGATCTTTCCAAATATGCTGATGTCTTTCATTTATATGTTCTATTAGAAATGTATTTCTTAATTTCAAGGCCAGTTCACTAGTGTTTATTTTTAGTAGCTTTGCATATTTAGCCATTATTTGCTCTCTCCTCTCCCCCCCTCAAAGTATTTTAAGAGAAGCCCATTGTTTTTGCTCATCCTTATGTCCCCACTGCCAAGTATATATGAGGTGGTAAATAAATATTTGGTGAATAAATAACTGACTGAAGGAACAAGAATGGTGGCATTCTGTTTCACACTTTGAATACTCCCAGACTGGGAATCTGGTATTTTAGGAATTCACCTTTTCAACTTTTATACTGCTCTAGAGAGGCAACATAATAGACTAGAAGTATGACTTTGGAGTAATTAGCACAACAAACTTTTTGATCCACTACTTGTGTGTCAGGTACTGTTTTAAATACTGGAGTAGGAAAACAAATAAGTGTGTTCCCTTATCTCTAGGAAAGAGGGAGACAAGCTTATAAATAGTTTAATTATTGAACTACTGTGATATATGCTGTATGTATACACTAGGTTCTAAAGGTAGATCCTAGTGGGTTAACATAGGTTGGAACAGTGAGTTTGAAGAGAGCAGGATTTGATCCAAGAAAACTTTGCAGAGAAGATGGTAGCTATGTTGGCAAGAATTAGCCAGAGGAAGGTGAATGGGGATTGTGTTCTGGATAGAGAATAGCTGCTTGTGCAGGGGAACAGATATGAGAGGATACAAGGCACGTAGGGAGTGGCAGGAGGTATAGGAACCAAGTAATAGAGAACTTAGATTTTATCCAGAATAACACTAAAGATGTTTTCAAAATGGCTTTTTTTTTCTAACAAAGAGGGAAGTATATTCTTATCTTTTAGAAGATCTCAGAAATACAGAAAGGTATACAAAGAATATGATTACTTGTATTCTCTTCAACTAGAGATATAACTACTCTTAAAATTTTGGTATATATACTGCCATAATTCCTCAGTGTCTCTCCCTTCTGTCTTCCCTCCTTTTCCCTTTTCCTTCTTTTCTGTTTCTTCTTTTCTCTTTTCCCCTTCTCTGGCCAGATCTTATTGGCCCATATGGCAAGTAAGTGAAGAACTCACTGAAAAAATAGGTTAAGGTATAGAAAGAGGCACAGTTTTGTCTTGGAGTCATTTTCTGAAATAAATGTTATAAATGAGGCATAGATTTGGGGATGGAGAGTTTGAATTTGGTTATTAGGTATGTTTTTACAAAAAATTCATACACACCTATAGCACTTAGTATGTGTCCAGTTCTAAGAACTTTCAAACATTACATATTTAAATCTCATGACAACCTTACAAAGTAAGTATTACTATTTCCATTTTATAGATGAGGAAGTTGAGGCATACAGAGGTCACACAATTTGTTCAAGGTTTACATTAGCTGTAACTGTAAATTTAAATTATGGTGATCTGGCTCCGGCATTCATGCTTTTTCCACTGTACTTTCAGGTTGAGGCTGAAATGTGTATGAAACAGTCAAGTAAGTATATTCAGCAGACATGTGGTTATGCAATTGAAGTCCGGGGATGGGTCAGGACTGGGGATATAATTTGGGGAATGTCACATAGGAGGATATTAAAGTCATGAGAGTTAGTTTTTCCAATGTCTTCAGTCATATATTCTGTGATGGTAGTGAGTGTGCCTTGTTTTCTGGTTGCTTTTCTCTGGGCATCTCTATTTTGGCACTATTCCTTTTAAAATTGTGCCTTACATAACTAGATGTTGAGGTTGTAATGCAGAGCTATGACTGTATTTCCCCCTTTTGGGATACATGCTACTTCTATTAATGCTTTGGTTGCATTATTGCCTTTTTTTTCCCTTTTCCTTATACCAACTATTCTACCTTGCCCCAACATGCATATTGACTTTGTGATCACAATCCCACACCTTCTGCTCCCCTTGGGTTTTATTTACAGAAAAGCTTACCAAGATAACCTTCCCCATGATGTACTTAAACAACTGATTTTTTTTTTTAAGCCAAAATGAGAACCTTATATGGTACCTAAATTTCGTAATTCTATTCTACCCAGCCATTTTACTTTTCCTTGTCATTAGGGAAGGAGTCAAAGAGCAAAGGAAATTTCTAGAAAAAGCAAAAATACGTATAATCTTTCCCCAGTGTTCCTACTTCTGAATGCTCTTGGACGGTGGATGTGTATCACAGAATTAACTTATGTATATCTAAGAGTGCCATGTATTAAAAAGGGAAAGTCAAAACAGAGGATGTGAGGTCATTTAAATCAGTTTTGCTTATAAGCAGCAGTTAATTAGATCAGACAAAAAATTTGGGGGGGGCTTTAAAAAAGTTGTTTATATTTAGAATAGGAGTGTAGGAGTTTGCTTATGGATGGTTGGTGGTTTGCAGTTACCTCAAGAACCTGCATTTATATGTTAATAAAATTTAGATAGGCTATATCTAAAAATATTTAGATGAATATAAGGAAATACTGTTGTTTTGCAAGAAGGAGTTTTTTAACATTAAAAAAGCCTACTTTCCAATCACCAAAAGGTTTGGCTTTTTTTTTTTTTTTTTAAGCTTTGATGATTTGAAAGGTCAACTCAATATAGAAATAGATATTATCTAGCCAACTCTGGTATTCAGTTACTTTCCGTAAAGTAAATGATCTGATAGCATGACAAGTTGGATCTTATTAAAGATATAAACAGTTTAAAGTGCTTGGCAATTTTCCCTATTTGTAACTGTTGCTGTAATGTGAAAACACTGGCATGACTAGAAAAATAAAATTATGAAGACATTTAAAAAGTTACTCTATTTTAAGATAAGATGGAGTTGAAAATTGTCAGAAATACAAAGGGTATTTGACTTTTTAAAATCTCTATCACAATTCTAATGAAGTAGAAATAAAATGAAATTTTAACAAAAGGACATACAGAATTTCTAGATTATAGAGATACATATAATTTTTGGCTTTGCCCCAAAGTTTCATTTTATATCTTCCTTTGAAAAATTCAAATGTATGGGGACAGTATATATTTTAGCATGATATTGCAGCTTATGTTGAACCAAGAACACTTTATACATTTTCAAACTCTGTTAAGTTTATTTATTTCAACTTTGTTTAATGTATGTGTCATCAGAACATGGCAATGGTGTTACAAAACTTCATGATTCTAGAAATGACTTTTACATTTTCGAACAGTTGAATATTCCATTTTGAGAGAAAATAAATTGTGGATTAAGTGTGACCAATGTATAAAACAATTCTCTTAGTGATAGCGAAACAATTACTGAGTTATAACTATTAGCAAAAATAAAGTTGACTGGCATTTATTTTCCATGTGACCAACATTGTAGCTATCTGTAAGTCTGGAGGGGCACCTGGGTGGTTTAGTCGGTTGAGCATCTGACTTCATCTCAGGTCATGATCTCCCAGTTTGTGAGTTTGAGCCCCACGTCCGGCTCTGTGCTGACAGCTCAGAGCCTGGAGCCTGCTTCAGATTCTGTGTCTACCTCTCTCTCTGCCCGCCCCCCCTCAAAAATAAACGTTAAAAAAATTTTTTTTTAAGTAAGTCTGGATAAAGTTTAACACCAAATGTAGCTCTATAGAGAAAGAACATTCAGTTATTCACAGAGATTTCAATAATAAAATAGAATTTAGAATTTTGTGATTTTGTTGGAGTCAGAACCTGGATAACTTCCATTCTTTTTGACTTAAATCAGCTTCTGGGTTTATTACTAAGTGTTATAATAGGCTACATTGTAGACATATGGGTGAATTAGAAATAGATCGTTCAGTTTGGGACTGAAACCAAGCCTTGAATTATTTTAACTGTTGATTAGATTAAGGTTATCTGCTATTTCTAGGGCTTTTACACTAGCTGCCTGCTAAAAGGAAACATAAATTCACTTTGGAGGAAGAAAACACCACGCAGAGTCTCAAATTATTTCAACCTTTTTTTTTAACATACGATATCGAGCATTAAGTTGAAAGTAATCAGACATTCAAGGGGACAAGACAGTGTGACAAAAAACTAAGATACAATAGACAACAGAGACAGACTTACATACAAGGGATTCAAATAATGCTGTCAGTCAAAACTGTGCTTAATGTTTAAAGAAAATAAAAGATTTGGCATTTTGTCAGAGTGTTTGAAACTAATAAAAGAACTAAATCAAATTCAAGAACTGAAAAAATACAATAGCTGAAATAAGCAATGAGAAGATTGACTTAATAGCAAGCTAAGCATTGCTGAAGAGAGAATTAATAAACTGGAAGATAGGTCAGCAACTGTCTTTCAAACTATTGCATGGTCAGGAAAAAAAGATGAAAAGTACAGAAATGAGTAGATAAAATGAACCAATGTATAAAATATCTTAAGGAATCTCCAAACACTAGCACAACTAATAACTGAATTCTGGGAAGTTATAAAATATAAGATCAATATACAAAAATTGTTTTTGTGTTTATTAGCAACGGACTATTGGAATTCAAATTCATATGGAAATGTGAAGGAATAGAATAGGAAAACAACTTTGACAAGTATGAGCAAAGTTGGAAGACAAACTAATTGACTTGAAGGCATGTTATTAAGCTACTGTAATCAAAATGTTTTTTAAAAAAATGCTTATTTATTTTGAGGGAGGGCAAGTGGGGAGGGGCAGAGAGAAGGTGAGAGAGAATACCTAAGCAGGCTCTGTGCTGACAATGTGGGGCTCAGTCTCATGAACCATGAGATCATGACCTGAGCTGAAATCAAGAGTTGCCAAAATAGTTTAATATTGGAGTCATGATAGATACTGGAACAATATTAATTCCATCAGTAGAACAGAAGAGAGAATCCAAACATAGATTTGCATACACATATACACACATACATATACACAACTGATTTTTTAGCAGAATTAAATAATTCAGTGGAAAAAAGGATAATCTTTTCAACAAATGATGCTGAAACAATTACATAACTGTATTAACAAATGAACTTCTTTTCACATCTCCAGAACTCCAAATGCATCATTTATGTAAAATATAAAACTAAAACTTTTATTTTGCTGATCAGTCTGTTAATTTTATTAATTTTATTGGTCTTTTCAATGAGTTTGTTCTTCTGCTTTGATTTCTTGTTGGTGGAAGCTGAAGTCATTGATTTGAGACTTTTATTCTCTTCTAATAAAAGATGTTTAGTACTATAAATGAATCCCCAAGTATTGCCTTCACTGCATCCCACAAACTTTAGTAAATTATGTTTCATTTTTATTTAGTTCAAATTATTTTTTAACTTCCTTTTTAAATTATTCTTTGACCCATGGGTTATTTAGAATGTGTTTCTTACTATTTTGGGACTTAGTTGATAATCTCTCTTTTATTGGTTTTTAATTTAATTCCATTGTGGTCAGAGAATGTGGTTTGTGTGACTCAAATAATTTTCAATTTAGTGAATGCCTTTTTCATGGCCCAGAATATGGTCTGTCTTGGCTTCTACTATATATGTTTGAGGTTCTTTTTTTTTTTTTTTTATGAAATTTATTGACAAATTGGTTTCCATACAACACCCAGTGCTCATCCCAAAAGGTGCCCTCCTCAATACCCATCACCCACCCTCTCCTCCCTCCCACCCCCCATCAACCCTCAGTTTGTTCTCAGTTTTTAACAGTCTCTTATGCTTTGGCTCTCTCCCATTCTAACCTCTTTTTTTTTTTTTTCCTTCCCCTCCCCCATGGGTTCCTGTGAAGTTTCTCAGGATCCACATAAGAGTGAAACCATATGGTATCTGTCTTTCTCTGTATGGCTTATTTCACTTAGCATCACACTCTCCAGTTCCATCCACATTGCTACAAAGGGCCATATTTCATTCTTTCTCATTGCCATGTAGTACTCCATTGTATATATAAACCACAATTTCTTTATCCATTCGTCAGTTGATAGACATTTAGGCTCTTTCCATAATTTGGCTATTGTTGAGAGTGCTGCTATAAACATTGGGGTACAAGTGCCCCTATGCATCAGTACTCCTGTATCCCTTGGATAAATTCCTAGCAGTGCTATTGCTGGGTCATAGGGTAGGTCTATTTTTAATTTTCTGAGGAACCTCCACACTGCTTTCCAGAGCGGCTGCACCAATTTGCATTCCCACCAACAGTGCAAGAGGGTTCCCGTTTCTCCACATCCTCTCCAGCATCTATAGTCTCCTGATTTGTTCATTTTGGCCACTCTGACTGGCGTGAGGTGATACCTGAGTGTGGTTTTGATTTGTATTTCCCTGATAAGGAGCGACGCTGAACATCTTTTCATGTGCCTGTTGGCCATCCGGATGTCTTCTTTATAGAAGTGTCTATTCATGTTTTCTGCCCATTTCTTCACTGGGTTATTTGTTTTTCGGATGTGGAGTTTGGTGAGCTCTTTATAGATTTTGGATACTAGCCCTTTGTCCGATATGTCATTTGCAAATATCTTTTCCCATTCCGTTGGTTGCCTTTTAGTTTTGTTGGTTGTTTCCTTTGCTGTGCAGAAGCTTTTTATCTTCATAAGGTCCCAGTAATTCACTTTTGCTTTTAATTCCCTTGCCTTTGGGGATGTGTCGAGTAAGAGATTGCTACGGCTGAGGTCAGAGAGGTCTTTTCCTGCTTTCTCCTCTAAGGTTTTGATGGTTTCCTGTCTCACATTTAGGTCCTTTATCCATTTTGAGTTTATTTTTGTGAATGGTGTGAGAAAGTGGTCTAGTTTCAACCTTCTGCATGCTGCTGTCCAGTTCTCCCAGCACCATTTGTTAAAGAGGCTGTCTTTTTTCCATTGGATGTTCTTTCCTGCTTTGTCAAAGATGAGTTGGCCATACGTTTGTGGGTCTAGTTCTGGGGTTTCTATTCTATTCCATTGGTCTATGTGTCTGGTTTTGTGCCATATGTTTGAGGTTCTTAAATCTTTATTCTCGGTAATTGCAAAAATTTCCCATCCAGTCTTACTTCTATTATCATTGCTTACATTTCACTGTTGTTAGAGTTACCATTTTTTTTTTAAATGGGAAGCTTTTTTTTTTTTAATGTTTATTTTTGAGAGAGAGAGAGAGACAGAGCATGAGTGGGGGAGGGGCAGAGAGAGGGAGACACAATCTGAAGCAGGCTCCAGGCTCTGAGCTTTTAGCACAGAGCCTGATGTAACATTTGAACTCACAAACCATGAGATCACCACCTGAGGTGAAGTCAGACACATAACCGACTGAGCCACCTCGGCGCCCTAGAGTTATAATTCTTAAACACCAATCTGTTTGTTTTTCCAAAAGCTCTGGTGATATCCCATTATCTACAGAATGAAATTTGTTCTCTTTATTGGGGGGAGACAAGGTCTTTCATTATCAGACCACAAGTTATTCTAAGAAAGCCTTATCTAGTACTGTCATCCTTTTCTTCCCCTTTTCAAACATTCTGTATTCCAATTCATGTTAAACCGATTTTCTTTTCCAATAATGCTTTATGGAGGGCATTTCCTACATCTATACGTTTAATCAGGCTATTCCTTTCCCCTGTAATTCCCTTTCTCTTCCCTTCTTAATTTATATTTAACGTTCATGCTAATTCTGCTCACCTATGGTATTTTCTCTGCTTTTTTCAGCCAGAATCTACTATGTCTTTGGTTCATTGTTTATGTATATCTTAATGGGTGCCATATTTATGTATTTACTCAGTGTTTCTTCGGATCTCAATAGTGAGGAAATTAAGACAGTATTTAAAGGTTTTAAAAAAATTAATAAAATAATATCCTTAATTCTGCACATCTATAAAATGATATGTTCCTATGATTTAGTAAAGGTGATATGTAGTAGTTAATGTTGATGATTAGTTGGAAAATAAAATTATGAATGCTGTAAATATCATACCCATAGTGACAGAAATAGGTGGATCTAAATATGAAGAGGAGGAGGAGTTGAGGTTACCTCCAAAGCTAGAAATTCCTTCTGTGGTAGCCAAAGCTGTTTCAATCTATAATTTCATATTATTTTCAAAACTTAGTTTAAGTTATCATAAAGCAATAGAATGAACATCCTTCAAATAATATTTCTTCTAAACAACCTAAAAATTTCTCCCTGCAATAAAATTATGTACATTTATGTTTCAAGTTAAAATAAAAATTCAGAGGTATTTATCATTTATTATGATTCCTTTCTTTCACTAATTTGTTTGATGAGCTAATTACCTGCTGTATACTTGTGATCTATAAAGAATTGTGTGAATGGGAGTTGTTCTTATAGCCAAGAAAATAAACTCTGTGCAGTAATAACATTTGAATAGGCTTTACTCTTTTCAAAGCTCTTTCAGGTGTGCTGTTTCTTGGGAGGAAAGGAATCCTAGTGAAAGGAATCAGTGGGTATATGGAATCTTGTGGTCTTTCTTTCTAGTCAGTGGAAGGATGCAGAGGAGACAGAGCTAGGTGAGCAAAGGTGTGCCGGGGGTTTTCTTGTCACCATTACAGTACCTCTTTAGAACTGGATTATTTGGACTAGATTGTAGACATTTTAGAGGTATTAAGTATGTGGTGTGTATGCATAGCTGAATATAGACATTTTCAAATATTATTGAATCTTTTGAAGGTGAGATCAAGTATATAAGAATCTAAAATTTGATGATAATGTATAAATGTGTTCTCCTCCAAGGGAGATAGATGCATGTCAACCTTTAACATAGAAAGTTGGGAGGAACACTTTAGTTATCTAGGAATCTTACAAGAAATGCTGACTAGTATTTCTATAATGATTTCACCCCAATTCCAGAAGGTATAAGTCATATGTGATTATGAATTTAATACATTAGGTAATTACTCCAGTTCTGTCTTTATCCTTATTTGGTTATTTATCCTCCCAGTCATGCCTGTTCTTGTTTTTACTTAGTAGTTGACCTTTTTACACAAACTTGGGGGCGGGGGAGAAACATCAAGAACGAAATCCCTCCATTTCATACCTGCCGTATTTATAAATGTTTTTTTGAAGTGTTTGTTAAGTCTGATCTGTTTTACTCAGGTGCAAAATGTGGGACATTTGTGTTAAAGTAGAATTAAAAGAGATGATCAGTTATTTTTAAGGTGAAGCATTTGCAGTTACACTGCTTAGAAAACAGGTTTTTTAGTCTGGATAGTTTCATTCAATAAAATATATTTACTATTTAAATTTTTTTCATGTTTATTTATTTTTGAGAGAGAGACAGAGTGTGAGCAGGGAAGGAGCAGAGAGAGGGAGACACAGAATCGGAAGCAGGCTCCAGGCTCTGAGCTGAGCTGTCAGCACAGAGCCCGACAGTAGGCTCAAACTCACAGAGTGTGAGATCATGACCTGAGCTGGAGTCAGATGCTTAAACCAACGGAGCCACCCCAATATATTTACTATTTAAACGAAACGAATCACTGTAGCTAAAACTTAAATTTATTTTTTGAAACATTTTAAGCCATGTCAGTCAACTTAAAATAAATGTAAATGTTAAGTTATTAAATTTACATTAAAATATCCCCTCTTCCATCACTAATGTTCTTCTCGAGAAGTAACTAATTTTTGTCTGTTGATCTTAATATTATATGCTGATATTTCTTTAGAGCATGAGAATAGTGTTGTGCCCCTGCACTGTCTGAATTCCTGTTTCATGGACTCCATGAACATAATAAAATGGTGCTTAATTTAGACAACTATGTTTTGGGATAGTTTATTATACAGCAAGAGTAACTGAAAGATAAGTGGAGCTTGAATATGCTAAAGAAAAAGGCACTTGTAGTAATGCCATTGCTGGGTAATAGGGTAGATCTATTTTTAATTTTTTGAGGAACCTCCATACTGTTTTCCAGAGTGGCTGTACCAGTTTGCATTCCTACCAACAGTGCAAGAGGGTTCCCGTTTCTCCACATCCTCTCCAGCATCCATAGTCCCCTGATTTGTTCATTTTAGCCACTCTGACTGGCGTGAGGTGGTATCTCAGTGTGGTTTTGATTTGTATTTCCCTGATGAGGGGTGACGTTGAGCATCTTTTCATGTGCCTGTTGGCCATCAAGGCATTTGTACTGTGTTTGCAAAAGTCTTGAGATAGGATGTTAAATTGTCTGAAGCTTAGTATTTATTTTGGATTTGGAGGGATGTTCATAACAGAAGAGAAAGCTGCAAAGATAGTAGGAGCCAATTGTTTGTGGCTTTTAACACTTCATTAATGGGTTTAAACTTTTTTGTATGTGCAATGGGAACATAAAGATTTTTTGAGTATAGAAGATCATAGAAAATGACTATGGAACTTTCTGTCTTACGTTGTTCCAAAATCTTGGAATGTGTCTTGAGTTCATTTATGCTTATATGTTTACTCAGCAAACATTTGTCACACTTCTACTTTTGGCCAGGATCATAGTTTTGATTTTTTTAATATTAAGGCTTATTTATTTGTTTTTATGAAATTATATAGAGTCAGAACAAGGATCTAGTAAGAAAGCCATAATGTTTTTTATAAGTAGGGCACTAAAAATTTTCATGGCTATGTGTATACAATAAGTAGTTACAGTGATAATTCAGGACATGATTATGGTGGAGAAGACTTGAAGGTTAAATCAAGATCAGAAAATATTTAGTGGGGATACACATTTCTATGGATTTGTTAAAATTCACTTGTTGATATCTAGGAAAAAACCTGCTGGAATTTGATGGGGATTGCACTGAATCTGTAGATCAATTTAGGAAGAATTGATATATATATATATTTTTAATTTAATGTTTGTTTATTTTTGAGAGAGAGAGACAGATAGAGACAGAGACAGAGACAGAGCATGAGCAGGAGAGGGGCAGAGAGAAAGGGAGACACAGAATTGAAGCAGGCTCCAGGCTCTGAGCTGTCAGCACAGAGTCTGACGTGGGGCTCGAACTCATGAACCACGAGATCATGACCTCAGCTGAAGTCAGATGCTTAACCGACTGAGCCACCCAGGCACCCCTTAGGGAGAATTGATATCTTAACAATATTGATCAACCAATCTATGAACCCATAATTTCTCTCCATTTATTTAGCTGTTCTGTAGTTTCCTTCATCAGTGATTTGTAGTTATCCTGCAACCTTGCTAAAGTCATCTATGAGTTTATGTTCAATTTTTTGAGTACTTTTATTTTTGATTATATTTATTTAGAAAATATTCTTAAACTTTCACATCATAATAACACATTTGCAGTTGTGCTATCTCGGTCAATATGGCCTTAAAATTTTTTTAATCAAAATATTTTGGGGCGCCTGGGTGGCGCAGTCGGTTAAGCGTCCGACTTCAGCCAGGTCACGATCTCGCGGTCCGTGAGTTCGAGCCCCGCGTCAGGCTCTGGGCTGATGGCTCGGAGCCTGGAGCCTGTTTCCGATTCTGTGTCTCCCTCTCTCTCTGCCCCTCCCCCGTTCATCCTCTGTCTCTCTCTGTCCCAAAAATAAATAAAAAAACATTGAAAAAAAAATTAAAAAAAAAATATTTTGTGCACAAACTAAGAAAATGTTTTGCTGCTTCTTTGTTTTTATCTATCTTATATTTGCTTATTACTTATCATTTTCTGTAAGTTTGGATTCCAAAAGATTTTGTCAGTATCTTTTATTGCAGATTGTTTCACATGGGATTCCATCATGAGGGTCAGCAAATTTCCAACTGTTATGCCTTTCTTTGATCTCTTTTTACAGGCAAAAATTCATATACAGTTGACCCTTTAACTGGGTGCCCACATATTCCCTTTCCTATGTAGTCAAAAATCTGTGTATGACTTGGTTCCCCAAAAACTTAATTACTAATAGCCTGCTGTTGACTGGAAGCCTTGCCAATAACATAAGCAGCTGATTAACACATATTTTCTATGTTATATGTATTAGAAACTATATTCTTACAATAAAGTAAACTAGAGAAAAAATGTTATTAAGAAAATCACAAGGAAGAGAAAATACACTTACAGTGGTGTACTGTGTTTCTCAAATACAAAAATCCACATAGAAGCAGACTTGCGCAGTTCAAACCCTTGTTGTTCAAGGGTCAGCTGTTAATTTCTTAGTTTTCTCAATACTTAAGCACAGTCCATGGCTCTCTGTTTAATAAATAGCTATTGATTCCTTTGAGAAGAGAGAAATTGCATGTAGATAACACAAAACCATTTTCTCAAGGCTTATTACCACCAAGGAAATAATAGCAAAGGAGCAAGAAATAGTTGTACATGGGAAACACAACTCTGAGCTTGTGGTCAGCTTGTTTGGATATTATCTGCATTGGTCCAGGTGGAGGGAAATTCCTGTGTTGATAGCTGAATTAAACTAGATAAGAAAAACAATAAAAAAAATAAACTTATTAATATAAAATAATTAGAAAATATAGTTTGAAAGAAAACACAGCTATTTCCCCTATCTGTTTAAAACTGATGAAAGGTTTACAACTCTATAAATTTACTACCTTTTATTTTGTTGAGCATTTTTTCCTATAAATTGTGTTTAAAACAGACAAAATATATTATTTCTCATTTTCAATCCACACAACAGTAGGTTTTTTTTTTTTTTAATTTGAAGCTCAGTAACTATACTTTCATCTAATCCCACAGTCCTCAAAGTCTTTAACCAATGATATACCACTATAGATTCTTTATCTGGCTCTCTGTTTTTGATATTAGAACATGTTGTAAGATGGGTTGGGATTCAGATAGGTTGATATTTTTGTGGTGATCCTTTCCCAAATGTAACTTTTCCTTTTAATTTTCAGGAGGTTTGAATCAATTTTTTGAATGGAAGAGGGGTTGTGGTTAATGATACAAGTATCTGTGTAAACTCTTTGGACTTTATAAAATATTAGTTCTCTCATTAATTTATTCAGGAATTATTTGATTGCCAAATTTGTGTGCAGTATTGCTTCTTCCATATTCTGATAGATGCTTTAATCAAATAGTAAATTAGAGGGGCACCTGGGTGGCTTAACCAGTTGAGTGTCTGACTTTTGGTTTCGGCTCAGGTCATGACTTCACAGTTTGTGGGATTGAACCCCGCATTGGCCTATGCACTGTGCACTGACAGCATTGAGCCTGCTTGGAATTCTCCCTCTCTTCTCTCTCTCTCTCTCTCTCTCTCTTTTTGCCTCTCCCCTGATGCATGCCCACTCTCTCAAAAATTTGTTAAATTTTTTTTTTAATGTTTATTTATTTTAAGAAAGAGAGAGAGACATAGTGGGGAGGGAGGGAGGGTCAGAGAGAGAGGGAGACACAATTTGAAGCAGGCTTCAGGCTCTGAGCTGTCAGCACACAGCCTGACCGGGGGCTTGAACTCAGGAATTGCGAGATTATGACCCAAGCCAAAGTTGGATGCTTAACCTACTGAGCCACCTAGGCGCCCCCGTAAGTAAATAAACATTAAAAAAATTTTTTTAAAGTAAATTAGAAAGTCCATTACAGGTATATTCTCAAAAGTTTAAATAATCCTTTGGTGGGCTTATTAAAACTGTGCTCCAGTATGACAATGAAAAGATATGCTATATTCTTTTTTCATTTCCAAGTTTTAGATAAAATTTCTTAGCACTGTATACTGTGGTAGATGTTGTAAACCAAATTAAAAGAGAAAATGTTGATATCCTTAACCAATGAGCACCTAGAAATGAATAATAAAACCCAACAACAAAAAAATAGAATACAAACTGTCTTTTTGCTGAAAAAGAAATTTACTTTGCCAGCAACCATGAGAAGCTACCTCTATTCTCAGTCATTATTTTATTTTATTTTTTTATTTATTATTTTTTATTTTTTTATATTTTTTTCAATATATGAAATTTATTGTCAGATTGGTTTCCATACAACACTCAGTGCTCATCCCAAAAGGTGCCCTCCTCAATACCCATCACCCACCCTCTCCTCCCTCCCACCCCCCATCAACCCTCAGTTTGTTCTCAGTTTTTAACAGTCTCTTATGCTTTGGCTCTCTCCCACTCTAACCTCTTTTTTTTTTTTCCTTCCCCTCCCCCATGGGTTTCTGTTAAGTTTCTCAGGATCCACATAAGAGTGAAACCATATGGTATCTGTCTTTCTCTGTATGGCTTATTTCACTTAGCATCACACTCTCCAGTTCCATCCACGTTGCTACAAAGGGCCATATTTCATTCTTTCTCATTGCCATGTAGTACTCCATTGTATATATAAACCACAATTTCTTTATCCATTCGTCAGTTGATAGACATTTAGGCTCTTTCCATAATTTGGCTATTGTTGAGAGTGCTGCTATAAACATTGGGGTACAAGTGCCCCTATGCATCAGTACTCCTGTATCCCTTGGGTAAATTCCTAGCAGTGCTATTGCTGGGTCATAGGGTAGGTCTATTTTTAATTTTCTGAGGAACCTCCACACTGTTTTCCAGAGTGGCTGCACCAGTTTGCATTCCCACCAACAGTGCAAGAGGGTTCCCGTTTCTCCACATCCTCTCCAGCATCTATAGTCTCCTGATTTGTTCATTTTGGCCACTCTGACTCTCAGTCATAATTTTAAAAGGCAAATTAAAATAACAGTGAATGAAGAGTTTGGCAGTGAGATTGGCCAAATTATAAAAGGTCTGTAAGTTGGTAACTGTGTAGGCATATTACACATTAATGATCAGGTTTTAATTTGTTCCAACAAGCATGTTCTTTGGTATTTCTTAAAAGAGCACAATACAGAAAACCTTCTCAGTAGGTGTGTGGTTAGGTATATAGACCAAGTTTCAGATTTATGGAAAAGAATTAGGTAGATTTGTCTGGAAAGCTGTTCATGATACCATTAAGTGAGAAAAAGGAGATGTGGATAGATAACAAATTTTTATTTGAAAAACTGTTACATGTATATCTTTATAGCTACGTCTGAAGAAATGTAGGAATATTTGTTTATTCTAGTGGCATAAAATATTTTACTTGTTTTTCAAATAGGAGTAGGTGATTTTGATTGTATTTTTTAAAGAATATTCTTCATATAAGTACACAAATTGAAATAATCACATTCTTTGGGAGATACCCTGTTGTGGCATTTTATAAAACTACCCAGTTAATAGGGAAAGCCTTCAGTTTTTCCTATTGATATTAAAGAGGGAGAAAGCAGAACAAGTATTAGTAATATGTAATACTCCAAAGTGTCTGTCATAAATGAACTACTAAGAGTGGGGGAATAAATAATTTTATTCAAATAAATTACAAGTATTTGTGAGCTGGGCCTCATGTCTTCTTCTCTTTTCGTGTGCGTGTGTGTGTGTGTGTGTGTGTGTGTGTGTGTGTGTGTTTTGGTTGGTGTCTATGGTACCCATGACAATAACCTGTCAAGCCCTTTGAGAACTCCTGTGATACATCTCTGACTCCCCAGAGTGACCAGCACAGGTTGCATACGTGGTAGACACACAAGAACAGATGGATTGAAAACAATCCTCTTGCAGACTTTAAAAAAATGAGAAAATCTCAAAAGTCAAACCAGGAAAAAACCCATCATGTCTTACTTCTTATTCCTATTTCTTTTCCTCAGTACTCTTCCTTCCTGCCTTTCTCTTTCAGAGGTGAGCATTCTTGGATTCCATTTTATAGTATTTTGTGACACTCTAATCCCAATGAATTCTTTGCTTTCAGTAGGGAAACTGACGGGGAGGGGAGGGTTTCTTCCAGTTGAGTCAGGTGTTTGGAATGGTGAGACTAGGGAGGGAGGGATAAAGCCAAAGTCATGAGCTACTTATGTGGTGACTCATGAAGGAATCAAGGTTTGAGGAGCTGCTGGCAAAGGAGAAGAAAGGTGTAGACAAGGTGTGTGTGTGTGTGTGTGTGTGTGTGTGTGTGTGCACATGCACCACAGCTGCAAAGGTATATACCTTACCAGCTATGCACCCAAGGTTACATATTAATGTAATTTAATATGCGACACATAAGGCTACTCAATTCTTGTAATATGCTGCTATAAGAGATACTTGCAAGTAGAATGCAGTATGTAGGTGGAAGGGTCAACCTATATGAATGTCCTTGTTCAGATTTCCATGTCTCCATCTTCACTTCCAATATAAATGTACTTGTTACTGTTTGGAAAATAATATAATTAAATTTGCTAAAATTATGTGTAAACTGATAGTATCCAATAACTCTGTGAGAGTTATGAGGAAAACCAAGTGCTTTCTAACAAAGATTTTTGATCTAATTTCACTCCTTAACTGTTTGGTTGTTTGGCTTATTTTTAGGATCTTGTTTGTATTCTGAATGATTGAGGGTGTTGAACAAATGAGATGTTGGAAAATTCTTATGATTCAGCTTTGAAGCAGATTTTCAGGACCTGCTTTAAGTTCTTGCTGTACACTCTAAAATACATAAGAAATATACAATTTATTCTACAGTGTTCAAGTAAATGCATGGTGTGTACCAGTGTATATTCTTATATCGATGGTGGTTGGTTTTGTTTCTAAAAAACATCAGGGTTTTTTGACTGGCTCAGTCAGTAGAGCATGTGACTCTTGATCTCAGGGTCATGAGTTCAAGCCCCACATTGGACATAGAGAATACTTAAAAAAAAGTACTATTGGGGCACCTGGCTGACTCAGTCAGTGGAGCATGTGACTCTTCATCTTGGAGAGATGTGGGTGATCAACTACTGGATAGTCATCTTTAAAACAGGCTTGTGAGAATACCAGCCCTGAGTATCTCTGCTTTGAAGTTGTGGCTTAAAGCTCCTTTTTACTATGTGAAAAAAATCTTTCCCTATCTAAATAACATTAAGACTTTATATGTAAATGTCTTGGGGAGAAATTAGGAACATTCCCAAATTCATATTAAATTCTTTCTTAGCAACAGAATTGGATTGAAAGACAGAATATTCTGTTGGAAAAGGAGAGATGAGAGAGGTTCAAGGAAGGAAGCAGGCTAGATGGGATGAAAGAAGCAAACCAGTCTTACTTGAAAGTTTTGTCTATTATCTAAGTGTATTTTAACCATTACCTCTCTGTGCATATTTTCTCTTCTGAATGTCAATTCCATTTCTTTGGAGAATAATCTCCAGTTATTGAATGTTGGTGATGTGGAAATGTTGGGATTTGGAGCAAATGGTCAAGAAAGAATTCTCGAGATGTCTTCAGTGCAAAAGGGTGGTTTTATTAAAGCTTGGGGACAGGACTCAAGGGCTGAAAGAGCTGCATTGGGTTGTGAGGGTTGGCCGAATTTATACTTTCAAGTAGAGATGGGGTTAGGGATAGCCTAAGTCTCTAAGGAATTTTGGAGGCAAGGTTTCCAGGACCTTGAGGGGGCTAGCTATTGTTCGGAAAACGTCATTTATTACTGTTTCATGAAATCTTAGTTATGAGATCCTTCAGATGTATATCAGTGGGCCATATACTCAGAGAATGATTGCTAACATATGTCTTGGGAGGTAGAGATAATGGAAGTTTCCAAAGAAATTTTTATGTATTAAAAGAGACTGACAGTGTCCTAGAGGTCGGGGTAATGTTAAGCTAAGATTGCCTTCACCCTTAGCAAATTATTAACATCAAGGCAGTTGAGTTCCTAGAGGAAGATCACTCTGCCTGTCTCAAGGACTTGTCAGTGGACTCCAAGTTCTAAGGAAATTTAAGTTTTCTCTTTTGCCTTTGTTTTTCACATCAGTTGGCAATCATCACTAATAGGCAAATGCAAATTGAAACCACAGTGAGACCATGTCACACTGACTAGGGTGAGTACTGTTAAAAAAAAAACCCTGTAAAATAACAAGTGATAGCAAGATGTAGAGAATTTGGAACACTTGTGCACTGTTGATGGGAATGTAAAATGGTGCAGCTGCTGTACAGTGGTTCCTGAAAAAATTAAAAATAGAAATATCATATGACCGAGCAATCCACTTCTGGATACGTATTCAGAAGAATTGAAAGCAGAGTCTCAAAGAGATATTTGTACATCTGTGTTCAAAGCAGCATTATTCATAATAGCTAAAATGTGGAAGCAACCCAAGTGTTCATTCCCTGATGAATGGATAAAGAAAATGTGGCACATGTATACAATGGAATATTGGCCTTAAGAGAGAAGGAAATCCTGTCCCATGATACAACATGGATGAACCTTGAGGTTCACATACATGAAATCTTTGAAGTAGTCAAACTTTTAGAAACAAAAAGTAGAATGGTGTTTGCCAAGAGCTGTAGGGGAAGGTAATGGTAAGAAGTTGTTCAGCCGGTATAGAGTTTCGTCCATGCAGGGTAATAAAGTTCTAGAGATCTGTTGCACATCAGTGTGAATGTAGTTAACATTATTGAACTGTACATTTAAAAATAATTACAATAGTAAACTTTATCTGTTTTTACCATGGTCAAAAATAAAAAACTATTGATACTGAGGCCTAACTGCTGAGATACTCCAATGTATATGGTTTACAATGCGTGCCTGGCACAGAAAAGTTTTAGAAGCCTCCTGGATGATTCCACCGCTTAGTCAGGTTTAGAACCACTGAAATAAGGATAAAAACATAAGGGATTGTAAGACAAACTACTAGGTAGTTAATATCTACTAGGTAGATAATATCATATGTTATAAATAATTTTATTCTAGGACATTAAATATTCTTTGGTTCACATACTATAAATTCTGATTTACTAAGCAACCATTTATTAATTCAGCCGTTAGAGTTGAAATCAGAGAACCCTTTTAATAGTATATTGAAGAGATTTGTGAAAACAAATGAATCAAATTGTCTTATGAATGGTTTTCACCAATGTCTATAAGATACTAGCACATCACTTGGTTAACAATTTTTAAATCTACTTTCATCTTTGCAATGGCATACATACAGTTAAATATTTATTTAACCTAAACTTTTGCTTTATGTGAAGGATTAAGTGCAGTTTAACTAGAGTTGTGGTTATTATTTATACCTCCCAACATTGTTTTTCCTGTACGTATATACAAATTTTCATTTTCTGGGTTTTGAAAAAGTTAATTTTGTCTTCAGTTTGTTACTGATACTTGCTAGTATGTACACATGAATCATAAACGGTAGATGTATTTGATGCAAAAGGCAAAGAGGAACAGAGAATACTGACTGAGACCATCTTTTTTTTCTATAGGGTTTCAGAAAATGGGAGACTCAGACAACGATGGCAGATTTATTTAGTAAAATATAATAATAATACAACTAACATTTTAATTTTCTAAGTCTAGAATTTCTGCCTTAAGTAAATGAGAATACTTAAAAATAAAATTATTTCTTTGAAAACATTTTCCAGTCCTGAGCATTGCAAAATATCTACTGGCAGGATATTAACTTGGAACAGCAGACTGTTCTTTTTTTAGTAGCCTTTTTCCTGCAGATGTGACTTTAACAGAGGAAGATGTGTTGTTTTTGTTTTCTGTTTTTTTTGGGGGGAGGGGTTTGTGGTGCTCTAGCAGGTAATCAGAAGTAGAAGTGAAGGCAGTAGTCATTTGTTAAATGAACTCTAGTCAATTTAGGTATACTGTGTGTACAACTGTCTAAGATTGGTGATTTCTAGTGTTCTTATAAAATTGTTTTTTGAAACTCCTTGGGGTAAATTTTAGAAATAAATTTTAACTAATTTGATACTATGATCTCTGATTTTGGAGGTGGGGGAAGGGCAGATATATTTAGTTTCTGTTCTAAAATGGGAGGTGAAAAATTGGTGACAACATTTCTTATATTCGATTATCACATGACATTAGAAAAATCGGATGTATGGTGCAATCAAATACTTATTACAGAATTTAAAAAATATTTTGTTAATACTTTCCCCTTACCCATGTTAGAATATATATACTTTCTGGTCACATTTTAAATTTTATACTTAGGCATAATTTTCTTTAGGCTAAATTAGGTAATATTTCTTTAAAATATTTTATAAAGATTAATATCCTACTGAACAGGAATTTGACCTAGACTTACCTACATATGTGTATATGCTTCCAACTCTGATCCTGACACTTGACTTTTTGCATTTTTCCTTTGTTGTGCTTCAGTCCCTGTCGTAATCTGGAATGCAAAAAGAACTTCCGGGAAGGACATAGTATTACTTAAAAAATGTACAAATAGGAATAGAGTCATTAGTCAGTGACTAAGGATAGCTGAATTCTATTTCACTGATGTTTAAAGTGTCTAATGTCCTGTCTTTCAGTGAGACCAACATTTGGCATTCAATATCAGGGATTGTGGGTGAGGTAAAAGGAAAGGTGAATTCTAATAATGAATCAAGGCAGGAACTGAAGGAGGCTTTGTTTGTTTCTTTAACTTGTTTTGTAATAAGATCAGTTGTTTCAGTGCATAACCAAGTTTTAGTGACATGAGGAATTGCACGTTGCTTGTGAGATGTAGAATGACATAGGAACTGCCAAAATTCTTTTCATTTATCATGAATTCCAGAAACAGAACTTTTGACCAGAAGTATCACATTCCTTTTTTTTTTCAACTAAACATTTTTCGTTCTTTAGGGAATAAAGCATTCCAGCTTTACTCGAAATCCCAAATGGAATCATATTGCATGGTTGTAATCAGAAAAAAAAATTTTGTAAATAGCACCCAAGAGAGACTCTCAAAGCTGCTTTACCAACTTTAAGTACAGCTTTGTGTCTCTAAGCAGTCTATACCTAATCTTTTCTCTTTTCTCTCCTCCCAATAATCACACCTAATTTGTATTGGAACTTTAATGAAAGTTCACAAACTTTCAGTCTAATTGGGAATGAGAATGTCAGTGGGTTAACATGCAAGAAGCTGAAGTATAGTACGGGCTTTGCTTGTGATTTCATTTTATTTTTTAATATTAAGCTGAAAAGCCAAATAGGACCTGGCTTTAACACATACCTTTTGTTTTGCTACTTACTTCATGTATGTCCATACTGTGTTGAAGAGAAAAATCACTAAACTGGGTTTTTGACAAGGTTGAACTATTTAACTCTGTTCTGGGCACTTTATTTAATTTCTCTGAGATTTAGTTTCCTATCTCTTAATTTCCTTCGTGTCTTCCTTCCTGCCTTCCTCCCTTCCTTCCCTTCTTTTTCCTTTTCTTTCTTAATTCAACAACTCTGTATGTTATGAGCCCTCCTTTTCTTTCTAATAGAATTTCTCTCCTCTAATGGGAAAGAGAAAGGCTGGATGATGTTTTCTATATTCCCAAGCCTCTTAAGATCTAAGTTAGGAAAAAGGAACAGTTAAGAAACAAATAAATAGATAAGTGCCATTGGTAACTTATAATGTCTCTAGCTACAACAGGAGCTCAGATTTAAGTAGATTAAAACTTGAAATGTGATGAAAGGGTGAGTAGTGTTTTATCTGGTAGGAAGAAAAGAATGGGGGGAGGGTGTTAGTGAACGGATGAAGGCAGAGTTTGAAGAAAGGTGGAGACATCCTATAAGAGACTGACCCCCCTGATGCAAAGACTCAGGTAGGTAGAGGTGGGGGAAAAATGAAAATGAAAATTTCATAGATTTATGAAGCCAAATAATGGATGAAGTCTGCATAGAAATGTGTATTTGAATTAGAAGAGGCACTAAGAAGCCATTGCAGAATCTTGAACAGGAAAGTAACATGATAAAAAGCAGTGTTTTAAAAAATTACTCTATCAGCAGTGCTTCATTGGAATGTTTAGAAGAGAATAGCACAGTTTTCCCTGATGCATAAATTCTGTCCTGGCATTGGAATTTGGCCATCAATTCTTAAACAGTTAACATTTTTCTACTGTATTTAATTATTTTACCTGGTATGTGAAAATCAACTTTATATGTATTTTTACTTTCTGTTTCAGAGCAGCATCTCAGTATTATCTGAAAAAAACAAACAAACAAACAAACAAACAAACTTAACAGAGGGGCACCTGGCTGGCTCAGTTGGTAGATAATGAGACTCTTGATCTCAGGGTCATGAGTTTGAGCCCATGTTAGGTATAGCAATTACTACAAACAACAATAATAACAACAAGAAAAAAAAAACCTTAATGGACAAAAAAACCTTAATTCAAATTTGAATTAAAATTCAATAACATTTGGTGCTATAAATCTAAATACCTCAACCAAAGTGATGTTCAGATGAGCAGATAGATATTTTATGTGCACAGTTGTGTCATAACTGGATTTTCTTCATGATCACCAGCAGGTTTCTTTTGACATTTGGAAAATTGGAAGATCCATCCTGACTGTAAAAACATTTAAATGTTAAAGATATATCTTAGAATTGAGACTATATGATGTTTTCATAATATGTCTCTAGGAGATTTGGAGGCTCAATTAGTATTATATACTAATAATTGAAGCAATAAAATAGGTAGGGAGTATTGTAGGATTTAATTATCCAGAATTAGCAGGAGACAAAAAGAATAGTTACCGATAATAGAAAATCAGATATGTGTACTATGAATGAATAGTAAGTGAGAATTTAGTATACTTCTATGTGTATATATGAACGGCTTTGGACCTCAGATTTTAATTTCTAAAGTGGGGAGTGGGGTTGGTAAATCCTGTCCTATCTTGTGGGGTTGGTTGTGAGGAACAAACTGAAAGACACTGTGTTTTAAATTTGCTTAAAGAATTATATAAACGCTTAACATGCTGCCCAAATGTATTTATTATCATTATTACCACTATTATTTCTAAAAATACACAGCAGTATATTACAGTTCTTTATTAAAAAGGTGATTTTATAAAAAGATTAGAACTTGCGGTACTTGGGATAGGAATATTCATTTCTGGTATGATTTGAATGTATTAGTATTTCAGAAAAAAGAATCTAAAAGAATGTTATATTTATTTGCTCACTGAAGCCAGGAATTTCTGTAACAATGGTGAAGTCATCTATATCATAATTAAAAGAATAATATAAAACACACACAAAGATATGTATATGTAAATAGTTCATACAAACTCAAGTGTGCAGATGAACTTCTTTCCCATCTCTCTAGTCAGGGACCAGTGAAATTCCTTGGGGCCTGGTAAAACAAATGAACAAAATGTACCTGTCCTTTAGGTGTCTTTTTATATATATAGCTCAGGGCAAACACAAGTTCCACAGAATAAAGCAATCTCTGCTGAAGGTTGTAGACATTGTTTCTATAGGAGGAAACAAACTTCCATGTAGAGAATAAGTAGACATAACAAACAAGAGAGTAAATACAACAAGAACTGTAGGTAATAGAAAAACCTCAAAAAGACTATAAAACAAGTTTGTTTAAAATGATTAGAGGTTAAAAGAGGAATAGGAACCATAATGGAAAACTTGCGCATTATGAAAAGAGGAACAGGAAGGTTTGAAACAGAACAAATAATGCCTAGAAATGAAAAAAAAAAAAAAAAAACAGCAGTGCTTGATTAAATACTTATTATTTACCAAGCATGTTCTAAGTACTTTACATGCATTATTTTACTTAATTTTTTCAACAATCCTTTGGGAAAATTGCTATTTTTATTCGTATTTAAAATTTGAAGAAACTGAGCTCAGGGAAGTTAAAAGTCACATAGATTGTAAATGTGGGTGCCAGAATTTGAACTGGTTGAATTCCCTTGACAACATTGATGAAGAAAGAATAGAAGTAGACACTAATAATGTTAGTAATATAAAGGGTACATGTTGAGATTTAAAAATTATAATAGCAATTTTTAGTAGGTTTATTCTAAAAATATGAAAAATTTTAATAAAATTTATAATTTCTAGTTTTGTAGAAAAATGTAAATTACCAAAGTTGACTAAAGGAAATAGAAAACCTAAAAAGAAATCTAGCCATTAAAATTTGATTCCATTTTTAAAAAGTGCACATAAGAGAAACACCAGTCTCAGTTATTTCATTTGTGAATTTTACCAGAATTTGTATTAGTAGGTTACCTGTGTCTTATATGAGATGTTCCAGAAATGAAAAGTTGAATAATTTTCCTGAGTAGCACTCATCACATCTCTAACATGTCTCACTGGCCCACTAGAAAGTAACCTTTATGAGGGCAAGGATCATGCCTTGCTTGTGTGTCTACTGCATTTTTAGCATTCAGTAAACTACCTGTCATTTGGTAGGTCTCAGTAAATGCATGACTGAAAAGTAATATATTAAATATTGTTTTAACAATATTTATAAATATTTAATTGTATTCTCTTTATTTGAACTATCATAATTCCTATAGAAAAGTTGTATATGAAACAAGTTTATGTTTTTATATTTTATGATTTATTCTTTATAAAATTTATCTTACGAGGTTTTAACAAAAATACATAAGAGTTTTAAAGTATATCATTTTAGATGCATTAAGTAACTTAATGGGGGGAATCTTTTCATGATGTATGCATATATCAAATCATCATCTTGTATACTTAAGTATCTTACAATTTTATTAGTCAAATATATTTCAATAAAGCTGGTGAAAATGCCAGCCAAAAATTTTAAAAAAGCACATCGTTAAAATGTGTTTATTATTAGAGAATGATGTTTGTGAGATATAACAATTCTTCAATACTTAAAAAAATGATTTAATGAAGGAAATAACAAAAGAAATCCCCTTTTTTGTTCTCCGTCATAAGTATAAAATTTTATTTTTGATATATTTTTCTGTATTTGTCCTTCATCCTGTTTTCAGCATACTTAGTAAGGTTTTGTCTTAACAGGAATATTTTCATATATTCTTTTCTTTCATGCATTTTATTATTTAAAGAGGTATGTCAGATTTAAATGATTTGATTTCCCTCTTACCTCTTCTTTTTATTCCTTTTGCTTGTATATTCTACTTCTTGCACCCTATTTTCTCCAAAGATATGTTTGCCAAAGGACTTATTAAAGATGAATAAATCTTTAAAAATTTTCTTAAATATTTATTTATTTTTGAGAGAGACAGAGCATGAGAAGGGGAGGGGCGGAGAGAGAGGGAGACACAGAATCTGAAGCAGGCTCCAGGCTCTGAGCTGTCAGCACAGAGCCCGACGTGGGGCTTGAACTCACAGACCATGAGATCATGACCTGAGCCGAAGTCGGACGCCCAACTGACTGAGCCACCCAGGCACCCCAATAAATCTTATTAAAGATTTATCTGATGATAAATGCCAGATTTACTCTCAGGTTTTTTGCTTTTCTTTCATGAGTTTAAATAAAGGAAAAGCCAGGATTCAATCTTGCCATGTATGGAATGTGACATTTTTGTTCATGGCTAGTGTCATTCTTCTTTTGTCCCTTGAAATCAGAGATTTTTCATCTTTCTGCGATTCAGAGTAACTTTTGATGTCATTTAAATTCAAATGTGAAAATTAAATAAAACTTGTAACTGGTTTCTTAAGTGAATAGGAGTTTTTGCGCTTGATAGATTTTTTTTAATAGTGAAAAGAAAACATCTGTAACAGCACTTAAGTTAAATTTTTGTTCTTAATTTATTTGTATTTAAAATGTAACCACAGTTAGTTACTTCCAAAGAGGAAATCTTAGTGAAGTTAAGAGTTACTGGCACAACACCAAAATTGCGTGTTAAATAAATATGTGTGGGTGGTTCGTTTCTGGTACTTTATAGTTTTAGAAAAGAAATACTTTCTCAGATTTGAGTTATTGCACAGTTTTACTGAAGCCCATACCATATATTTTTGTTGTTGTTGTTGTTAAATAGATTTAAAATATTTATTTTCTTTTTATATTCTCCAAAATTCACTGAAAAGTAGTTTATTCTGAAAAAGGTCTGTGATTAAGTATTTATTTTTTTTGTTTTGTTTTGAATTAATTTTTTAATTTGAGTATAGTTGGCATACAATGTTATATTAGTTTCAGGTACACAACATAGTAAATCAGTTTTTCTGTACCTTACCACAGCGTGTATTCTTGTCTGTTACTTCACATTTGTTTCTAACACATATAGGAAATCATCTCCACCCTTTCGATTAAAAACTAATTATTAAGTAATGTTTCCTACTTGGAAAAGTATCTTCTTTTATCTTAGAATTTAAGTTCTTGGGATAACCATAAAGTGTTTCTGTGAAATCTTCTGAAATTGTATTATAGTATATTAAAATGAGTTATGAAGTTTAATTCATTTTATGCCAGGATAACATAACTTTAACTTTTTTATTAGATCATTGAAAACATAAGGTGATGGGGGCATCTGGGTAGCTCAGTTGGTTAAGTGTCTGACTTTAGCTCAGGTCATGATCTCGAGTTCGTGAGTTCGAGCCCCACATCAGGGTCCATGCTGACAACGCAGAGCCTGCTTGGGATTTTCTCTCTCTGTCTCTCTCTCTCTCCCCCTCCTTTCCCCACTCTCTCTTTCTCTTTCTCTCAAAATAAACAAAAAAAAAATAAAGTGGACAGTAATTAAGTTGGTTTCATGTGCTTGTGTATGTATTTATACTTCTAAAATGTGGATTTACACATGGTTAGCTGCTATTTAGTATTAAGCTGCTATTTAGTGTATTGCTTAATTTGTGTTTATATTTATATTTCATATAAAGTAAGTATTAAAGTTACACCCACGCACAACTATCATAACAAATTATTATGTGTACACATATTTTCCTGGATGGAATTAAACATTTCAACAAGATCATTAATTTTCCCAATTAGACTTTTTTTGTTGTTGTTAAGTACTTAAATAGAAGCTGTTCAGTTTTTAAAGGATCTCTAGTGGAGGACAAAGGAAATGTGTTAGAGGATCCATTTTTTTTCTAGTTAGTTGAGATCTTAATATGATGGAGGTTGGTTTTTGTGATATTAGATTTTTTGATTTTTGGACTTGTGTCCATTGGTATTATAAAATGGTTTAAAACTTTGAGACCATGCAATTAGATTGTGTGTATTACTAATTTTATTAATAATTAAATAATTAGTAATTAGATTGGTATATTACTAATTTTATTAAATTTTGCTGTGTTTCATTTTTTTGTGTGTAGAAATTTATCTCAGATGTTGAAGTCATGACATTTTAGTTAAAGCCAAAGGTATATTTTTCTCTGTAACTTCCATGTAATGTCAAAACAAGAGTCGCAAAGAACAGTTTATATATTGTAATTAGTATGGCTTCTAAACACAGAAAAATTGGTGGATTGTAAGTGTTAAATTGATTCTGAATTACTAGTTAATACCCCCTGATTAGTATTAACTGTCCCTGTACTTTGGTAATTTATTAATAATGAAAGACTGCTTTAGAGTAGTGGAAAACTCAAGAGTTACAGAATTTTCTTTTTGCTGTCTCTACGTTCATGTATTTTTGTAGCCTCAGAAAAGGCAGTGAGAAATGTTTTATTTTTCCTCAAACATATAAAATACATCTGGAAGAATAAATTCACATCTGGTTCATGGATTTCCTCCATGGAGATTATCCAAATTCAGTGTCAAGATTAGAGTTTGTACTCATGGGTTTGCAGAATCTTGTACGGAATTTGAAATATTTTGTTTGGAAGTATTTGGGGAAACAATCGATTCAGATGTTTGTGTTAAGTTCTAATTTTAGATATATTTCTCCCTTATTAAAAGTACAAATGTTTTGTGATTCGTAATATCAAGGTACTTGTAAACACTGTTTACATTTAACAAGATTATTTTGTAGGACCATTCTCAAACATTGTTTTGTGAAAGAGAGATCAATTAAATTGTTAAAATTATCAGGTCATGGGGCGCCTGGGTGGCGCAGTTGGTTAAGCGTCTGACTTCAGCCAGGTCACGATCTCACGGTCCGTGAGTTCGAGCCCCGCGTCGGGCTCTGGGCTGATGGCTCAGAGCCTGGAGCCTGTTTCCGATTCTGTGTCTCCCTCTCTCTCTGCCCCTCGCCCGTTCATGCTCTGTATCTCTCTGTCCCAAAAATAAATAAACGTTGAAAAAAAAAATTAAAAAAAAAAAATTATCAGGTCATGATCACTGGTGACCCTGTTATTAGAAACATACTTCTTGTACATAGCATAGTGTAGCCTCAATTATACTGTCACACTTCATTGACTCTATTTAAAATAGAAGCAGCAACAACCATTTTTAAATTACTCTAAATGTCTGCCTAAATGCAATCTATACGTTTGAAATATAATGGTGTATGTACTCAGTTCTTCCTTCAGTCTTCCCTCAATGGCTAACGAATGTATTTGTGTCTGAATGGAGTCCCTGGAGTAGCATAAAGTAGAAGCATTTGTGGGCTCAATCCAAGAAGCATGTGAACTAAAAATAATATTGTCAAACATTTATGAATTATTTGTCTTATGCATTGAGGCTGCCAAACCAGGCTGCTAGTCATGTGAATTGAACTTGATAACACTAGAACAAATGGATGTTGCTCATTAAAGAGGATGTTTGATTTTTTCAAGGATTCTTTTTCACCCTTTAACATGTGATATATTTTCCATATAATAACATAATAAAATGTAGATAAATCTATACCTGTTTGCTTTTCTATATGTTTTTTAACTTCGAACTTTCTGTGGAATAGAAAAATGTGTTTTGCATATGTGTCTAATTTAGTGATTTCTAAACAATATGGGAAGAATTTTTGTGTTTCAGCAGATTTTCCAGTGCATCATCAAATTGTAGGTATTATTAGAGTCTTGTAAGGAGCCGGTCCTTGAGAGCTTCTACTTTCCTCTTTTACTTCTATTTTCAATTTTTCTCCCACTTTAGTCATTGGCACATAAAATTTTGTTCTTGGCAAATGAGAATTAAGGTGGAAACGTTAATTTTTTATCATATTTATACAATTTTTACTGTTAGAAAATCTGTTTGCTGTATTGGTACATACAGTCACCTTAAAAAGTGATCTAATACCATTTCCTTTTGCAACCTTCTGTTCTGTGGTCCCTATTTTTTGTTTTGTGGGTCTATGAATATTATCTTACAGTTACCACAGAGAACTCTGAATGAATACTTCTTTGGTACATTGGCTCTTTTTCTATGTGTATGCATGTATGTGTGTGTGTGTGTATACATATATATGTATGCGTGTGTATATCTATGTGTGCATATATATATGTGTGTGTGTGTATATGTGTGTGTGTGTATGTGTATTTGTATATCTGTGTGTGTGTGTGTGTATACACACACACACACACACATACTTTTAAAGTATTTTAAAAGTATTTTAAAAGTATTTCTTGAGGGTCTATAGAGCAGGCAGTGTTCAGGGCACTAATTTTAAGCTGTCTGATTTACCTTTCTTCCCTTTCAGGAAGTGGAACTCCTTCTTGGCCTCTGTCATTCGTAATTTACAGCTCAGTTTATTCTACTATTCTTTCTTAATTCCATATCCTTTCTAATAATCTTCTCTTTATTTTACTTTGAATTTTATGGTTTTATTTTGTACCATTGATGGTTGTATTTTGAACTCAGACATCAGAAATAATGGTGTTATTGTAAAGGATGTACTTTAATAACTTTTAACATCTGCATACATCCGTGAAGCCATTACCACAGTCAAGATTATGAACATATCTATCACCTTTAAAAGCTTTTTCATGCCCCTTGGTAATTATTCCTTCTCATCTCCAGACAACCACTAATTTGCTTTCTGTCACTGTACATTTGTAGTGGTTGAATGGTGGCTTCCCACTACCACTTGGAACTTGTGAATATGACCTTATTTGGAAGATGTAATTAAGGGTCTGGAGATGACCTCATCCTGGTTTAGGGTGGGCCCCAAATCCAATGACAAATGTCCTTGTAAGAGAAAGAAGACAGGGAGGAGAAGGTGATTAATGGAAGTTGAAATTGCAGTGATGCACAGGCCAAGGACTGTCAAGTGTTGCTGGCAGCCACCAAAAGCTAGGGAAGAGACATAAAATAGATTCTTCCTCAGAAGCTACTGAAGGAACCAACCCTACCAACACCTTGATTTTGGACTTCTAGCCTTCAGAACCCAGACAGAATAAATTTCTGTTGTCTTAAGCCACCAAGTTTGTGATAATTTGTTTTTAATTTCTAGAATTTTATAGAGAGTTTATGGCATGTAGTCTTTCTTATCTGGATTCTTCGACTCCGTATATTTATTTTGAGATCCATCTTTGTTATTGCATGTATTAAAATTTAACTTTTTATTGCTGAGTAATATTCCAATGTATATATCACAGTTTGTTTGTCTATTCACTTGTTGATGAACATTTGGTTATTTCCAGTTTCTTGCTATTATAAATAAAGTTGCTATGAACAGTTGTGTCAAGTCTTTGTGTGGACATATGATTTCATTTTTCTTGGATAAATTCCTAGAAGTTGAATTATTGAGTATATTTAACTTTTAAATAAACTGCCAAGGTTTTTTTGAAAGCATTGTACATTCCTTCAAGTACCATATAAAGGTTCCAGTTCCCCTATATGTTGGCCAACTCTTGGTAGAGTCAGTCTTTTTAATTTTAGCTATTGGACTATTATACGGTGGCATTTCATTATGGTTTTAATTTTCATTTCCCTAATGAAGTGTAATATTGAGCAATTTTTCATGTGGTCATTTTCCATCTGCTTATGTTATTTGTGAAGCTATGTGGTCAAATCTTCATCCGATTAAAAAAGATTTTTTTCTTATTGAACTTAAAGATTAAAAAAAGCCATCTGGATAAAAATTCCTTTAAGCAGGTATATGATTTATAAATATTTTTCCTCCTCTGTGACAGGTCTTTTAATTCCTTTATAAGTATCTTTTCAAAGAGCATAAATTTTTAAATCTAATTTATCAATTTTTATTAACTATTTTTTTGCATGTTGTATCTCAGAGATTGTTGTCTAATCAATGTGAAAAAAATGTTTTCTTATTTTTTTTATTTCAACAGGTTTACTGAGGTGTTGTTTATGTAGAATAAACTATACATATTAAAAAAAAACATTTGAGGGGCACCTGGGTGGCGCAGTCGGTTAAGCGTCCGACTTCAGCCAGGTCACGATCTCGCGGTCCGTGAGTTCGAGCCCCACGTCGGGCTCTGGGCTGATGGCTCAGAGCCTGGAGCCTGCTTCCGATTCTGTGTCTCCCTCTCTCTCTGCCCCTCCCCCGTTCATGCTCTGTCTCTCTCTGTCCCAAAAATAAATAAACGTTGAAAAAAAAAATTAAAAAAAAAACATTTGAAAACCACCATGAAATCACCACAGCGAAGATAACAAATGTCTTCATCATCCATGATAATTTCCTATTGCTCATTTGTAATCTCTCTGTCGAATTTTTCCCTATCCATCCCCTTCTGCCAGGCATTCACTTTGCTTTCTGTCACTGTGGATTAGATTGCAATTACTAGAGTTTTATATAAATTAGAATTCTATTATGTACTCTCTTCTGCCTGGCTTATTTTAGTCGGCACAATTATTTTGAAGTTCATCTGTGTTTTATCATGTATCAGTAATCCATTCCCCCTTTTTTTCCTTCTGAGTAACATTCCATTGTATAGATATAGTACTATATGTTTAGTTTGTTACCTGTTGGTGGATCTTTGGGTTATTTCCAGTTTTGGGCTATTACAAATAAAGCTGCTGTGGGCATTTATGATATGTATTCTTTGGACATATGCTTTCTTTACTCTTGAATAAAAATTCAGTAATGGAATGGCTGGATTGGATGGTAGGTGTATGTTTAATTTTCTAAACAAATGTCTAAACCTTTTTTCCGAAGTGGTTATATCATTTTACATTTTCACCATCAGTGTATGTGAAATTTAGTTCCTTTGCATTCTCATCAACAGTTAGCATGGTCCATCTTTTTAATTTTAGCCATCCTAACAGATAAGTAGTGGGATCAAATGATTTTAATTGCGTTTGTTTAATGACTAATGATGTTGAACATATTTTCATGTTGTTATTTGCCGTCTGGATGTCTTCTTTGGTGAAGTGTATATTCACAAATTTTGAAATACTGTAATTGAGTTGTTTTCCTGTTTTTGAGTTTTAAGTGGTCTTTTATATAATGAATACAAATCCTTTATCATATGATTTGCAAAAAAATTTTAATGCTGTGTATTTTCATTTTCCTAATGGTAGGCATTCTATTTTTGAAGAGTAGAGTTTTTAAGTTTTAATAATGTCCATTTCATGAAACCTTTTTCTTTTATGGATTCTTTTTTGTTTTATCTAAGAATCATTGCCTAATCCAAAGTAGTGACCAAGATTTTTCTCTTATTTCTTCCAAGAATTTTTTATAGTTAGATTTTTTTAAATGAAGTCTATGACCCATTTTTAGTTGATTTTTGCATTTAGTGAAAGGTACAGAGCAAAGTTCACTTTTTTGCCTGGAAATCCAGTTGTTCCAGACTGTTGAAAAGACTAGTTTTTTTGCTCCAGTGAATTTGTCTTTGCACTTCTGTTAGAAAAATCAATTGTCTATATATTTGTGGATCTGTGTCTGCACTCTCTATTCTGTTCCATGATCTATTTGTCTGTCTTGATGTCAGTAGTACCCTATTTTGAATATTGTTTTTTATAATGGGTCTTAAAATCTGGACTTTGCCCCCCCCCCCATTTTTTTTCAGAGTCGTTTTGGCTGTTCTAAGTCCTTTGCATTTCCACATAAATTTTCTAATCTGCTTTTCAGTTTTTAAAAATAAAACCTGCTGGAATTATTTTTTATTTTATTTTTTTAATTGAAGTATAATTAAAATACAATGTTACATAAGTTTCAGGTGTATAATATAATGATTCAACAGTTCTATACATTCTGTACATTACTGATCACTATAGCTATACTCTTTTTTTTAATGTTTTAATGTTTATTTTTGAGAGAGAAAGAAAGAAAGTATGAGCAGGGGAGGGGCAGAGAGAGAGGGAGACACAGAATCTGAAGCTGGCTTCAGCACAGAGCCCGACATGGGGCCATGAGATCATGACGTTAGCCCAAGTGTGACGCTTAACTACTGAGCCACCCAGGTGCCCCTTTATAGGTATACACTTACTCCCCTTTATTTCACTCATCTCCTCACCTACCTCCTCGGGCAGTCACCAGTTTGGTTTTTGTATTTAAGAGTCTGGTTTTTGTTGTAGTTGGTCTTTTTACTTTGTTCACTTGTATTGTTTCTTAAATTTCACATAGGAGTGAAATCATATGGTATTTTTAATTTAATTTTTTATTTTTTAAAATTTATATCCAAATTAGTTAGCATATAGTGCAACAATGATTTCAGGAGTAGATTCCTTAATGCCCCTTACCCATTTAGCCCATCCCCCCTCCCACACCCCCTCCAATAACCCTCAGTTTGTTCTCCATATTTATGAGTCTCTTCTGTTTTGTCCCTCTCCCCGTTTTTATATTATTTTTGTTTTCCTTCCCTTATGTTCATCTCTTTTGTCTCTTAAAGTCCTCATATGAATGAAGTCATATGATTTTTGTCTTTCTCTGACTAATTTCACTTAGCACAACACCCTCCAGTTCCATCCACGTAGTTGCAAATGGCAAGATTTCATTCTTTTTGATTGCTGAGTAATACTCCATTGTGTATATGTGTGTGTGTGTATACACACACACACACACACACACACACACACACACACATCTTCTTTATCCATTCATCCATCGATGGACATTTGGGCTCTTTCCATACTTTGGCTATTGTTGAAAGTGCTGCTATAAACATGGGGGTGCATGTGTCCCTTCGAAACAGCACACCTGTATCCTGTGGATAAATGCCTAGTAGTGCAGTTGGTGGGTTGTAGGGTAGTTCTGTTTTTAGTTTTTTGAGGAACCTCCATACTGTTTTCCAGAGTGGCTGCACCAGCTTGCATTGCCACCAACAATGCAAAAGAGATCCTCTTTCTCCGCATCCTCGCCAACATCTGTTGTTGCCTGAGTTGTTAATGTTAGCCATTCTGACAGGTGTAAGGTGGTATCTCATTGTGGTTTTGATTTGTATTTCCCTGATGATGAGTGATGTTGAGCATTGTTTCATGTGTTGGTTGGCCATCTGGGTGTCTTCCTTGGAGAAGCTCTTCCAACCTTTTAAAAGTCACTTTCTCTGTATGGATCCTGAGAAACTTAACAGGAACCCATGGGGGAGGGGAAGGAAAAAAAAAAAAAAGAGGTTAGAAAGGGAGAGAGCCAAAGCATAAGAGACTGTTAAAAACTGAGAACAAACTGAGGGTTGATGGGGGGTGGGAGGGAGGAGAGGGTGGGTGATGGGTATTGAGGAGGGCACCTTTTGGGATGAGCACTGGGTGTTGTATGGAAACCAATTTGTCAATAAATTTCAGAAAAAAAAATAAAAAAAAAAAAAAAAAAAAAAAAAAGAAAAAAAAAAAAGAAAAGTCACTTTCTGTTAGGTTAATTTGGTAGATTTGATCATATTTTGTTTTTTATCCTTCTTTTTTCATGTTTTCATCATATTTTCAAGCTAGACTGCTTTTCCTCAAAGCTAGGCCCATGTATCAGGCACTTTTTTTTTTTTTGTAAATAAAGTTTTTTTTGAAACTCATGCCCATTTGTTATTGTATAGTCTATGGATGCTTTTAGTATACAAAGGAAAAGTTGTGATAGAGATCATATGGCCCACAAATCTAAAATATTTATCATCTGTTCCTTTAAAGAAAAAATGTGCTGACCTGTGACCTAGATGATCATGTAGTCCACTAGTAAAGATCATTTTCGTTCTAACCTGGCATCTTTTATTTCCTTTTCTTGCCTGATTGCACTGGTTAGATCTTCTAGTATAATAATGAATAGAAGTGGTGACAACAGATGTCCTGTCTTGTTGCTGATTTTAAGGTGACAATATTCAGTCTTTCATCATTATGTATGATATTAGTTATAGAATATGTTTCTGAAAACTGGATGTATATGTTGTTTTCCAGTCATCCATTCTTGATTTTTTGTATTACTGGGTGATGACTGGTTAGTAGAGGTTGGGTCATGTGCCTTCCCGTGGCTTCAATGGAGACCGAGAGAAAATATTTGGCATTTTCAGCTTATGTTAGTGGTCTGGCTTCATAAGTTGGTTATTCCCTTAAATATAAGAAGGAAGTTCAGATTTTTTGCAGGCTAAAAGAATATCAAATGCCTACTGCTTCCATCATTCAGAAGGTATTTATCATGTAGTGATACCATGTTCGTGTTGTACAAAGACTAGCACAACCCATTTTCTTCAATAAGATTGTAGCAGTGTGATGATTCTTCATGAAGGAACTGAAAGTTGGAGATATAAATTCCTTGTATAAAATGTTTCTTTCTGTCATCATGTTTTAGTGGCTCGTTATCAAGATGCCAAAAGTTGCTGAGTTCTAGTAAAGGGGCTACTTATTCCCTAAGTTTGTTTTGAAATTTTCCAAATTTGTGGCTTTAATTATGCCATTTTTTTCACTTCTCTCTCCTAAGACCATCTTTCATAGGCCAATCTCAAATTCTCCACCCATATCAATCCTGGGACACAGTGTTTTCTTTGTTCTTTTGAATGCCAACAGCATTTACTTATTTCCAATCATCCACAAAATCCTCCAGTAAATAGAGGCAGAGGAAATACTTATCATGAGGCCAGCATTATCCTGATCTTAAAACTAGGCCAAGATGTTACAGGAAAAGAAAACAACAGCCAATATCTATAGAAAAGTAGATAATAAATATCCTTAACAAAGTATTAGCAATTTGAATCTAGTAATACATAAAATGGATCATGTACTATGACTCAGTGGGCTTTATCCCAGGAATGCAATGATTGTTTAACACTCAACAAAAGAAAAACTGGCCAGAGATGACTTCTGAAATGGTGGCATGAGATGTTCCACAGATCCTCTTCCTAGCAAAACTAGTGTAATTGGTAACAGTTAAAACAAATAAATAAAATTCAGCCATCCATTTAAAGTCTCTGGAAATGGTCCTAAGGACATATTGCAAATGAAGACACATTTAAGAAAATCTACTAGTTGGGATGAACATGGGGTGTTATATGGAAACCAATGTGACAATAAATTTCATATTAAAAAAATAAATTAAAAATGTGAATAGAAAATGAAAAAAAATAAAGAAAATCTACTAAATCTTAGTTGAGAAACTTGAAAGTCCATGACATTTGAGTCATGACCTGCCCTTTTCACTTTCCCAACAGCCTTGCCCCAGAGGGTTCAGACAAGCATATGGGGCTCCTTCCCCCAGTATACCCCCTTAGCTCCCAGTCTAGGACAATGTTTTTTTCCCCAGATGGGGCAAGCTACTAGCATTTCTTGTCCCCTTTCCTTTGTACATCCATGTTGGAGAAGTTCTATTCCAGGCAAGACCAAGTAAGAGGGCTAGGAGTCTCTTCCTCTACCCAGACCCTCTGCTTCCTCCCCCCAGTAGGAGGAAGGAAGCACTGTTCCAGGGACAGTTGGCTGAGAATTCTAGGTCTTCAGTCGCCCTTAGCTGAGCTCATTAGTTGAAGGGAGATTTCCCACTGGGAGGGGCAAGATGAGAGGACTAGGAGTGACTGTACCTAACCAGCACCCTACTCAAAGCAAGGGTGTCACCCTGAGAGAAGCTGGATTCTGTTTAGGTCTCTAGCTCTAGAGTAGTGATACAAAGTTTTGCTTGAGGGTGGGGAGGAGGCAGGCCATAAGAGCGGAGAGCTCTGAAGCTCTCCCCAAAGGAACTGCCTTATTGAAACCAAGTGTGGGAGAGTTCAGACCTAAAGGTATGCTTACAGACTGTGGTAGGCAGTTAAGAGAAGGCTGATGGTTCCTTGAGCACAACAAGGTAAGTTTTAGACCAGCTAGAAGTTTACCAGATAAAACCAGGGAAAGAGACAGTTAAGACTAGCCCTCTTGGGCTTGGAACAAAACTCAAAATACTGGCTTGAAAGACCACCCTCTACAAAGAGGACAGGATTTAACTGAATAAGACTGTAGAGCAATTTATGCCCGGCAGCACTGTTGAAAGCCACAGTGCAATGAACTGGCAGTTAGGGGAAGCTAACAGTTGGGTGTGATACCAACAGAAGCAGACAACACAGAAATGGGAAAAAGACAAGGAGAGAGCCCTGTCCAAACTACTGTCATCCCAGAGTATCTTTGTGCATGCCCCAGGCTGTGCCCTCTAAGGAATATCATCAGAGGCTTCACACTGTGAGGGAGACAGACTTCACTAAAATGGTCCAGCTAAGTCATTAAAGAAATTAAAAAAAGCAAACTACAATAATCCACAGATGGATGAGAGAGCACTATCCAGAGTTAATAAAGATATTATCTAAAGTGTACAGTTTTAAACCAAAAATTATGGGACAGGCAAATAAGCAGGAAAGTATGACCTGTACACAGGGAGGAAAAAAGCAGGCAATGGAAACTGCCTGTGTAGGTGTTCAGATGACAGACTTAAGTGACAAATATGTCAAAGCAACTATTATAAATAAGTTCAAAGGACAACGGGAAATCATGCTTTAAGAAGTAAATGAAGATAACCATGTCTCATCAAATAGAAATTATAAAGAAACATATTGGGAAAATAAGATAATTGCTGAGAGAAGTTTTAATTTAAAGGTCTTAAAAAAATGAAGATGGGCTTTTGTCTTCCAAGTTTTAATTTAAATTCTAGTTAGTTAACATACAGTATAGTATTGATTTCAGGAGTAGAATTTAATGATTCATGACTTACATATAATACCCAGTGCTCATTATAACAAGTGCCCTCCTTCATACCCATCACCCATTTAGCCCATCCCCCACCTACTGCCTTTTGTCAACCCTCAGTTCTCTATTAAGAGTCTTCTATGATTTACTTCTGTGTCTCTCTTTTTTTTCTTTTTCCCTTCCTATATGTTTATGTTTTTTTGTTTCCTAAATTCCACATATGAGTGAAATCATACGGTATTTGTCTTTCTGTGACTTATTTTGCTTAGCATAATACACTGTAGTTCCTTCTATGTCGTTGCAAATAGCAAGATTTCATTCTTTTTAATGGCTGAGTAATATTCCATTGTATATATATCCCACATCTTCTGTATCCATTCATCAGTCATTGGACACTTGAGCTCTTTCCATAGTTTGGCTATTGTTAATAATACTGCTATAAACATTGGAGTACATGTACCCCTTCAAATCAGTATTTTTGTATCCTTTGGATAAACTCAGTAGTGCAATTGCTGGGTTGTAGGATAGTTCTATTTTTAACTTCTTGAGGAACCTCTGTACTGTTTTCTAGTGTGGCTGCACCAGTTTGCATTCCCACTGACAGTGCAAGAGGGCTCCATTTCTCCACATCCTCACAAACATCTGTTGCTTCCAGTGTTGTTGATTTTAGACATTCTGGCAGGTATGAAGTGGGCTATATATCATGTTTATGCATTTGGTATTTTTAAGGTGAGCATTCTCCCCAAATTGATTTGAATATTCAACCCAGTCTTACTTAAATATTTAAATGATAGCAGGTGGTGTGTGTGTGTTTGTGTGTGTGTGTGCGTGTGCGCATGTGTGTTTTGTAAAGGACCTTACAAGCTAAAAGCTAATTCTAAAATTCATTTGGAAATGCAGTGGATACTAGATTAGCCAATCCATTTGTGAAAAGAAGAAGAAGAAGAAGAAGAAGAAGAAGAAGAAGAAGAAGAAGAAGAAGTTGTAGAACCTACCCAACTTAACTTTAATAAAAAGGTACATTAATCAAGAAATGTGATATTGGCATGAAGATTGACATCAATAGAACCAGAAAAGAGAATCAGAAAGTATATCTCCAAAGAGTCCACTGACTTTTGATAAAGCTACGTAGGCAATTCTTTGGGGGGAAAAGATAATTTTTTTGACAAATTGTGCTGGAACAGCCAGAAATTCATAGGACAAAAAGGAATCACAACTAGTATCTCATATGCGAAAATTAAGTTGAAAAGGATCATTTGAGCTAAAGATATAAAACTTCTAGAGGAAGGCATAGGGTAAATTCTTTGAGATTATGGTTTAGGCAAAGATGTCTTAGAGTACAAGAAGCAGAAACCATAAGAGAAAAAGTTGATAAATAATACTTCATTACAGTTAAATGCTTCTGCTCCTCAAGATGCTAATAATATGAAACCACAAGGCACAGTTTAGCAGAAGATATTTGCAAATACATGATTAAGGAACTTTTATCCAGAATATAAAGAATTCTTACAACTCAGAAATACCAATCCAACTAGAAAATGGGCAATGACTTGTACCAACACTTCAGGAAATAAGGTGTACGAATGATCAGTGTGTTCAAAGTACTTGGTCATTAGAGATTTACATATTAAGACTATAGTGAGATATCTTTCCACATACAATAGAATGTCTAAAATTGAAAATACACGTAAGTACAAATGTCCCTGGACATGTGGAGTAGCTGAAACTCTCATACATTCTTATTGGTAGTGTAAAATGGTACAATCACTTTGAATAATTGTCAGTATTTTAAGCATGTATTTTTGTCAACAGGTTATGGGTAAAAAAAATATGGTACATTTATACAACAGAGTTAATACATTTTAGAATAATGATGAATCTCAAAAATCTTACACTCAGTGGAAGAACACAAAGCTACAAGCCAGAGACTGTATGATTCTGTCTACATGAAATTCTTTAAAAGGCAAAGTTGTGGAGACAGAAATCATATCAGTGGTTTCTAGGGCTATGGGCAAGAGAGACATTCAACTGCAAAGAGTACAAAGAAACATCTTACATGACTCTTTACTTAGCAATATTCATATAACTATATACCTGAAATTATTATGTTTTAATGCATGTACATTATACCTAAATAACGCTATTATTAAAAGAGAAGTGTAATTGATACCCAAAACAACATGAGTGAATCTCAAGGTCATTATTCAGAATGATAGTAATGAGATGTAAAGGACTATATTCTGTATGGTTTTATATGAAATTCTCAATAAAATGGAAACTATAGTGACACTAAGTGGATTAGTGGTTGTCAGGGGCCAGGGATGGGTAGAAGGAACTGACTGCAACAAGGCAGGAGGGAATTTTTTGAAGTGATTGGCATGTCTGATATTAATTGAGGAGATTGCTTCATGGGTATATAAAAATTTCAGAACTCATCAGTATATATGTATACTTCAAATGAGTACATTTTGTTTATGGAATTATATTTCATTAAAACCAACTTTTAAAAAACTTGGGATTCAGTGAAAGCTGTGCTTAGAGGAAAATTTGAGCAAAAATTTTACCTTTAAATAATTATGTAATAAGCTGAAAGACTTAAAATTGAGGATTCAAGTTTTTTACCTGAAAACATAAAATGACAATCAAATTAAATCAAAGGTATATATAGAAGGAAGTAATTAATAAAGATAAAAATAGAAATCAATAAAATAGAAAATTGACAAAGGTAAGAAAAAATAACCACAAAAAATTGAAGTTGTTTCCAAGACTAATAGAACACACACATACACAAAAATTGTTGGTATTAGGAATGAAAGAGCGTATATCACCATATATTCTGATATTCAGGAGAAAACAAAGGAATGTTATGAACAACTTTCTGCCCATGAATTTGACAAGTGACATGTAAGAAACAAATTTTAAAAATACAACTTACAAAAATATAAACTGAAAGAGGAATCTGATTAGTCCAGTATCTATTATAGACATTGAATTCATTATCAAAACCCTTTCCACAGGGAAATCTTCACATCCAGATGATGTCAGTGATGAATTCTTTCATACATATAGAAGAAGTAATACTAATTTTACACAAACTGTTTCAGAATATGGGGGAGGAGGATGAGGTAAAAATTCCCAACTTACTCTTTTAGGTTAGCATAACTCTCACACCTAAACTAGATGAGGATCGGGGCACCTGGATGGCTCAGTCAGTTAAGCGTCCAATTCTTGATTTCGGCTCAGGTCATGATCTCACAGTTCATGAGTTCATGCCCTGCATTGCTGTGTCAGCTCAAAGCTGTTTGGAATTCTGTCTCCCTCTCTCTCTGCACCTACCCCACTCATGCTCGCATGTTCTCTTTCTCTTTCTCTCTCTCAAAATAAATCATTAAAAAAAAAAACTAGATGAGGATGATAAAAGAAAACTAGGTGTGCCTGGCTGGGTCAGTTGGAGGGGCATGTGACTCTTGATCTCGGGGTTGTGAGCCTGAGCCACATGTTGGGTATAGTGATTACTTAAAAAAAATAAAATAAAAAAAAACATGGACCACTATGTTATGAATGCAGATATACAAATCCTTACCCAAATAGTTGCACATGAAATCTGTAGCAATATATGAAAAGTTTAATACATCATGATTCATCATAATCAAGTGGAGATTTAGCTATGAATGCAAGATTCAAATGCACGATTGGTTTGAATTTTATTGTGTTTTATATAAACACAATAAAAGACAAAGCAACTACATACATGGTTGTTTCAATAAAGGCAGGAAAAAAATTGAAATAATTGAACACCCATTTATAATAAAAAATTTTTATTATAAAAAAAATTGGATAAACTTCCCCAATCTGATAAAAATGGTCTTGAAAAAACTTACAGCTAACATTCCACTTAATGGAATAATACTGAAACAATTTTCCCCTAAGACTGGGAACGTAACAAATATACCCACTTTCACCACTTACATTCGGCATTGCTGTGTTGTTCAATAAGGTGAGGGAGATAAAGACACAATGGTTAGAAAGGGAGAAGTAAACCATCTTTATTTGCAAATGATGTGTTTATGTAGAAACTTGTAAGTAATCTACAAAACAATTACTAGAACTAGTAGAATTAGTAAGGTCTCAGTATACATGACTAGTATTATAAATTTTCTTTCTGTAGTCTGGTGGCCTTATGTGGAGATGGCATTAAGTAAATCTCAAATTTAATAGTTTGAAAACACACGAAATGCTTTTTGGATTAATTTAAGAAAAAAACACACAAGACCTCTAATTGGAAATTCCAAAACATTGTTGCGATAAATTAAAGAAGATAAAATAAAGGAATAGGTAAGTCATATTCATGGATTGGATTCATAGAATTGTCACTATTTTTCCTATAATAATCTATTGTTTGAATATGATCCTAAACATAATGCCTACAGAATTTTTTGTTAATAGTTACCAAGATGATTCTATAATTTATATAGAAATTCAAAGGACTTAGAACAACCGAAAAGTCTCGAAGGAGAAAAACGATGACACACTTACATTCTGCAATTTCAGGATTTATTATAAAGCTGTAGTACTCAAGACAGCGTTGTATTAGCATAAAATTTGCAAATACCGTAGGTTAGTGGAACAGAGTAAAACTCCAGAAAAAAAGCCCACACTTGAAAGATCAGTTGATTTTGAGGTGACAAAGCAATGCAGATAGGGAAAGGAATATCTTTTTTAACAAATGAGGCTAGATTGCCAGAAACAATAATTAATTTTAGATGGATTATAGATTTAAATTTGAAAGTTAGAATTATAAAGGTTTTTGTAAGATGTTTAGAAGAATATCTTCACCACCTTGGAGTAGGCAAATAAGTAGGATAGAGCAAGCAATACTTACAAAAGAGCAAACTGATAAATTAGACTTCTTTAAAGTTAAACGATTTTCCTCATCAACAGCCACTGTTAAGAAAATAAAAAGGCAGGGGCGCCTGGGTGGCGCAGTCGGTTAAGCGTCCGACTTCAGCCAGGTCACGATCTCGCGGTCCGGGAGTTCGAGCCCCGCGTCAGGCTCTGGGCTGATGGCTCAGAGCCTGGAGCCTGTTTCCGATTCTGTGTCTCCCTCTCTCTCTGCCCCTCCCCCGTTCATGCTCTGTCTCTCTCTGTCCCAAAAATAAATTTAAAAAACGTTGGAAAAAAAAATTAAAAAAAAAAAAAAAAGAAAATAAAAAGGCAAATGACAGATTAGGCCAAAATTATTTACAATATATTTACAAAATGTATATCTGACAAAGGATGTGTACCTGAAATGTCAAAACAATGGTCTACATGACTGTCACTTCTGAGTTAGGTTTTAAAAAGACTGCAGCTTCCATCTTGGGTGTGCTTTTTCATTCTACCTCTCTTTTACATAACTGGGTCTGGGGGAAGCCAACTGCCATATCATGAGGGCCATCAGACAACCTATGGGGAGGCCCTTCTGGGAAGAAACCGAGGCCTGTCATAAGCTATGTAAGTGAACTTGGAAGCAGATCAACCTGGCTGACAGATTAACTACAGGGTTGGGAGAGACTGAGCCAGAGCTACCCAGCTGCTAAGCCCTTGGATTTCGGACCCAAAGAAACTGTGATATAATAAATGTTTGTTGTTTGAAGCTGGACTTTGGGGTCAAAAGTTACACAAATAATGCATTCGGCAAAAATGAAGCAAATGGAATAGTTGTACCCTGCTAATGGGAACAACCCATAAACCACTTTAAAAACCAGCAGGGACTACTAAGGGTAAATGTATGCATACTCTATGACCCAACAATTTTACTCCTTCATATATACGCAACAGAAATGTGTGCACTTTACATCAAAAGACATATACTATAAAAATATTTTGCCAGCAGTTATAGATGCTGAGATGAGTTTAGACTTTTATTTTACGAAAATAGAACCAATAACACTTGCCTCCTGTACTTGATGTCACATTTGAGAGAAACAGGACTCTTTGGTGACTCCTAGGTTTTTGGACCTGGGTACGTGGTTGAAGGGAAAAATCAATCATTTTGTTTGGGCCACACTGAACTTGCCTAGTAGACTTCCAAGTGCAGATGTTAAATAGATAATTGAATTTATGAGTGTGGTAGTAGATATATGTATTTCAGAATCTTCACTGTATATATAAATATAATCTTCCAGTCTTGGAGCTAGATGATTTCATCTTGGGAGTATTCCTACAGATGATTAGAGGGCTTTGAACTTATCCAGTTCTAGTGAACTTTAACATTTAGAGTTTTGGTAGAAAAGGCCGAGATGGAACTGACAGTGAGATATGCAGAAGCCCAGGTAGGGTGGTATTAAGCAAAACTGGAGAAGTGGTAAATCCTGTTAAATATTGCTGAGAGAGAAATTAAAGATGGGAGAGTCATATATATTGGACTTTGCATGCTGTTCATATTTGGGCAAGTTACATTCTGTAATTCTTAATTTCTTTACCAGAAAAACTTGTAAGGATTTCTTTTTTTTAAGTTTTTATTTATTTAAGTAATCTTTGCACACCATGTGGTGCTTGAGCTTACAACCTTGAGGCCAAGAGTTGCATGTGCTTCTGACTGAGCTAGCCAGGTGCCCCGTGAGGATTTCTTTTTCACTAATTTCTTCTTTCATGGGTTTAGGAGATTTTTTAGTTTCTTTATTTTGTTTTGTGGTCTCAGCCTTAATGAACAGGCACTTGCCTGGAAAGTAATACCATTTCACAGCCTGATGTTTAATCATTTAATGTAGAACAAAATTGGATTAGAATAGTGGTTCCTAGAGGGAGCTACAGGGACCTAGGGTCCTAGAGGGTGACTGAATGCTGTAAATGTGTTGGTTTATTTCTTTTTTCTTTATTCTGTAGTCTTCTTTTATTTAGATGTCCCATTTTGCCCCAGTTTCTATTGCTGCTGCCTATAATATAGTCCAGAAAAAAATAGTCATAAATTCTGCATTTTGGAAAGCAAGTTGCTTTGCACTTTATAATTTTTTCTCTGAAGCATTGATCCACATTGACAGGTGATGAAGTAGTTTAGCATGACTGTCAGCAATGCACAACTGAGCTGCCTTTCAACTCTAGTGCATAGGCAATACTTTGAAAGAACTTATGTCCCAGACCACCCACAGTTCCATTATTTGTATTTGGATAATGACTTTCCCTTACGTATCATAAAGCTTGTGAGAAATACTATTTTATTATTATTTTGAAATGCCTTGTGGAGAAGAGGGCAAGTAATTTAGGTATAAATAACTGATTGCTGATGACATTTCCAAGATTATCCTCTTGATAAAGGATATAATTAAGACATTTTGCTAATTCTATTGCTGTTTTTTTTTAATGTTTATATTTTATTTATTTTGAGAGAGCATGTGAAAGCACTTAAACGTGGGGGTGGGGCAGAGGGAGAGGAAGAGAGAGAATCCCAAGCAGGCTCCACATTGCAGCACGGAGCCCCATCTGGGGCTAGATCCCACCAACCATGAGATCATGACCTGAGCTGAAATCAAGAGCCGGGTGCTTAACCAAATGAGCCACCCAGGTGCCCCTCCATTGTTCTCTTAACAGAACCTTGACTTATAAGGTTATTCAAAATAAATAGTTGAAAATATGTATTTCCAGGGGAAAATATTTATTTTATTATATACTAAATCTTACATATTAAAAGGCAAAATTTTACTCACTTGGTATTTTTTATTACTATGTAAGTAATTTTGGTTTTAAACCTTTGGTTACAGACTGTATCTTACACAGTGATAAATTAGCTGGCATATTTAGAAGATATAATTTTCTGGTTTTTAAAACCTATGGCATCTATTTAGCCAAATTCTTAAAAATAGAGACAGATTGGTCTATGAAAGTCCTCCTTGTTGTTCAATCAGTATGACATAGTTTATATGTAATTATTAGATGGTAGGGCATTCTGTGGCTCCTGGTTCAGTTTACTTTTGAAATAGTTCACGATTAATATAGTTTGGACTTCCAGGTTTTGGTCTGGCATTTAAAGAACTTGGAAGTCACCAATCCAGCCTAACAGGTAAAAAGCTGAACACATTGAAAAATCAACGGCTCTTATTTGGTCCGTAGTTCTTCACAGGGCAAACTGCTGCCCCCCAAATTGCAGAGACTGAAAGGTCCATCCAGTACAGAAAGTCACAACTTACCAGAGCAGCAACTTCCACAGGAATGGTGTCAGGGAGGGAAATGTGAGCTGTTCATTGGTGAATTGCTAGAGGCTCAATACAGGTAAATCCGAGAGATAAAAAGTCTAGCAGGACATCCTTCACATTTTTGTGAGTTTTACCTCTTGCATCTCTACTAAGTTCTCACAATGAATATTAGAGAAAAATCCTCTGTGATTCTCACAAGGGAAAGGAAAAAGAAACCATTTTGGAATATGCCAGGGCATTCTGTTCTTAACAAGGTCTGCTCTCAGGAGAATCTGTTTAAGAACCTAAATGACTGGGGTTTTATCAGAGCCTAACTGACCTGAGGGAAGGAAAATACCCAACCCCAATTGACACTAGCTTTTCACATGGAAGAGGGAAATACCCAACTGTGCAGCCCACTCTAGCCGTCTTGTGCCACAGGGGGTGGGGAACTGAGAAATACTTGTGAAGTTCACAGTCTGGGGCATGGGCTTATTAGTAGACTGAGACCTATTCATAGGGCTATACAATGCTTCTCCTCTCTTCCTCCCACCTCACCAACACATTACTAAAGCCTGTCTACAGCAGTTCTTTTTATCTAGTACACTGTGCCTGCCTATAACAAAAAATTACAAGACATACTAAAGTGCGAAAAAACACAAAAGAGATGAAACAAACAACAGAATCAGATTCACATATTGTAGGGATGTTAGAATTATCAGACCTGGAATTTAAAACCATATTCTAGGGGCTCTAATAGGTAAAGTAGCATGTAAGAACAGATGGGCAGTGTAAACAGAGAGAAATTTTAAGAAAGAATAAAAAAGTGCTACAGATAAAAAGTGCTAACAAAAATGAAGAATGCCTTTGATGAGCTTATTAGTAGACTGGACAAGACTCAGGAAATCTCTTGAGCTTGAGAATATCTCAGTAGAAAACTCTAAAACTGAAAAGCAAAGAGAAAAAAAATACTGGAAAACAAAAACAAAACAGAATATCCAAGGACTGTGAGGCAACTACAAAAGGTATAATGTACATGTAACAGAAATGCCAGAAGAAGAAATAGAGAAAGGAACAAAAGAAATATTTGAAACAACAGTGACAGAGAATATCTCTAAATTAATGTCAGACACCACAGATCCAGGAAGCTCAGAGAACACAAAAGCAGAATAAATGACAAAAACTCTACCTAGGCATATCATTTTCAAACTGCAAAAACTTAAAAAAAAAAATCCTGAAAGAAACCAGAGGGGAAAAAAGCCTTACCTATAGAGGAGCAAAGATAAGAATTAACGTCTGACTTCTCCTCAGAAACCGTGCAAGCAAGAAGAGAGCTCAATGAAATATTCAAAGTATTAAGAGAAAAAAGCCCACAAGCATAGAATCCTGTGAAATTATCCTTCAAAAGTGAAGTAGAAATAGCCTTTCTTAGGCAAAGAAAAATTGAGGGAATTTGTTGCCAGTAGACTTGTCTTGCAAGAAACATTAAAAGAAGTTCTTTAGAGAGAAGGAAAATTATAAAGGTCAGAAACTCAAATTTACATAAAGAAAAGAAGAGCATTGGGGGAGGAATAAGTGAAAGCAAAATAAAAACGTTTATTTTTTTATTCTTTTTTTTTTTAAGTTTATTTTGAGAGAGAGAGAGCGTGCACGAGCAGGGAAGGGGCAGAGAGAGGGAGAAAGAGAATTCCAAGCAGGCTCCGTGCCATCAGTGCAGAGCCGGATATGGGGTTAGATCCTACCAACCATGAGATCATGACCTGAGCCGAAATCGAGTCAGATGCTTAACCGATTGAGCCACTCAGCTGCCCCTATTTTTCTTATTCTCAGTTGATCTAATAACCGTTTGTTCAGAATAATAATAGCAACACTGTATTTATGTATGCTGTGTGTGTGTGCTTATATGTGCTTATGCAGAATCTGAATGCCAGCAATAATACAAGTGATGGAAGGAAGAATTAGGATTATTTTGTAGTCGTAAAATACTTGCAGTACCTGTGATGCAATAGAGTGTTGTTTGAAAGTAGACTGGATTAAGGGTGACTGTCTGGCTCAGTCAGTAGTGCATGCACCTATTGATCTTGGGGTTGTGAGTTTAAGCCCCACATTGGGTGTGGAGATTACATAAAAAAGTAAAATCTTAAAAACAAAACAAAAAAAGAAAATAGACTGGATTAGTTGTAAGTACATATTGCAAACTCTAGGGGAACCACTAAAATTTTTATTTTTTTATTTTGAGAGAGAGAGAGAGAGAGAGAGAGAGGTGTGCACAAGCAGGGGAGGGGTAGAGAGAGAGGGAGAGAAAGAGAATCCCAAGCAGGCTCTGCGCTGACAATGCGAAATCAAGATTTGGATGGATGCTTAACTGACTGAGCCACCCAGAAGCCCCTAAAATTTTTTTTTAAGTATAACTGGTAATTTCTTACTAGATCTGTCTTCTGAGGCAAGGGAAACAAAGCAAAAGTAAACATTGGGACTACATCAAAATAAAAAAAATCTTTGCACAGTGAAGGAAACAATCAACAAAACTAGAAGGCAACTAGAGAATGGGAGAAGATATTTGCAAATGACATATCAGATAAAGGGTTAGTATCCAAAATATATAACAAACTTCCATAACTCAACACCTAAAAACAAATAATCCAATTAAAAAATGGACAGAAAACATAAATAGACATTTTTCCAAAGAAGACATCCAGATGGCCAACAGACACATGAAAAGATGCTCAACATCACTCATAATCAGGGAAATGCAAATCAAAAGTACAATGAGCTGTCACCTCATACCAGTCAGAATAGCTAAAATTAACAACACAAAAAAACAAATATTGGCAAGGATGGAGAGAAAGGGGAACCCTCTTGCACTGATGTTGATAAAGCCAACTGGTGCAGTCACTATGGAAAACAGTATGGGGGTTTCTCGAAAAGTTAAAAATAGAACAACCCTACAATTCAGCAATTGTACTACTAGGTATTTATCCAAAGGATACAAAAATAATCTGATATTTGTAGGAGCATTATCAACACTAGCCAGCTATGCAAAGAGGCCAAATGTCCATCAACAGATTAATGGACAAAGATGTATGTATATAATGGATTATTATCAGCCATAAAAAAGAATGAAATTTTTCCATTTACACTGGTGTCGATGGAGCTAGAGAGTATTATGCTAAGCGAAATAAGTCAGAGAAAGACAAATACCATATGATTTCACTCATGTGTAATTTAAGAAACAAAACAAATGAACATAGTGGGGAGAAAAGAGAGAAAACCAAGAAACAGACTCTCAACTATAGAGAACAAACTGATGGTTACCAGAGGGGAGCTAGATGGGGGAGATGGGTTAAATAGGTGATGAGTATTAAGGAGGGCATTTGTTGTGATGAGCACTGGGTGTTTTATGTAAGTGTTGAATCACTAAATTCTACACCTGAAACTAATATTACACTACATGTTAACTGGAATTTAAATAAAAACTTGGAAAGAATTTTAAAAAGTGTAACTAATAGGCTAAGAAAGAGAAAATAGAATCATTTAATATGCTCAGTTTAAAACCACTAAAAGCAGAAAAAAGAGTGGAAGATAAAAATAGAAACAAAGAAAAAGGGCAACAAATAGAAAACTAACATATGGTAGATAGTCATCCAACTATACCAATAATTAAATAGCAGCGGTCTAAATGCACCAATTAGAAGACACATATTGTCAGAGTGGATCAAAAAGCAATACCCAATGATATGTTGTCTACAAGAAGCTCACTTTAAATATAAAGATATATAGAGATTAAAAACAAGTTGGTGGAGAAAGATATACTATGCTAATACTAATCAAGAGAAAGTAGAAATAGTTGTATTAATTTCAGGCAGGTAAGACTTCAGAGTAAGGAAAGTCATCCAGGATAAGAAGGGGCATTATGTAGTGATAAAGGTGTCAGTTTTCCAAGAAGGCATAGTGACCCCTAATGTGTATGCATCTAAAGACATAGTGTTAAAATATGTGAGGCAAAAATGGATAAATCTACAAGGAGAAATAGATGAATCCACTATTATGGTCGGAGACTTCAACATCCCTGTATCAGAAATGTTCATTCAGATCCAGTAGGCAGAAAACTAATAAGGACATAGGTTAGTTAACTTAACACTGTCAGTCAACTCAATGTAATGGACATCTATACACTACTTCATCTAGCAACAGCAGAATGCATGTTCTTTTCAAGATATGCTCACCAAGATAGACCACATTCTAGGCCTCATAGCATACCTTAACAAACTTAGAAGTATGGAGATCATACAGTCTGTTCTCAGGCCACAATGGAATTAAGCTAGAAATCAATAATAGTTCGAAAATCCCAATGTACTTGGGAGATTCAACAGCAGTTCTAAATAACACATGATTTAAAAAGAAATCTCAAAATTTTAAAATATTTTGAACTATTTAAAGTAACTTAAGAAATGACAAATTGACATAACATTTTCTTTTTTTTCAGACATGTACTTCTTACTGTAGCACATACTGTTTTTCCTCTCTCTGAGATTCTACCTGGCTCTGTTCCAAATATCACAAGTTAGCATTTATTGACTACTCACAAGTATTTGGGGTGATTTTTTGTTTAGAAAAAAATACTCAAAAATTGTTTTTCAAATGATTAAACAGTTCTAATTTGTTAAGAGAATAGAAGTTATACATCCATTATTTATTGGTCTTAAAAATAACACTAGAAGAATATAGCATGTTAATTATATGTAGTATGACTACATATGTGAAAGTTAGATTCTAAAGTTAGTATAAAAGACAAAAATCTTGTGTTGCCAAAATGATCTTTTAATATTTGATAAACATGTACAGTTCAGAGGTAATATAAAACTAAGTCTTGCATCTAAAGCAGCTGGTTCTTTCAGTGTGGGAAGAAATTGATTTTTTTCCAGCTGAGCACTGGATGAAGTTCTTAGTGTATTTTTGGTTTGTGTTGATTGACAGTTATGAATTGTGGCTTAATTACTTGAATCATACACCATACAATTTTTTTTTCCCCTAAAAGGCCTTCCTGAATTGAATTCAGCTATGTGGAAAACAGGTTTTGTTTCTCATTTTATGCAATTCTAGGGTATAATATCACTGAGTGGAATATTAGGTAGAATTTTCCACACTGCATTCATGCTATATTTTCTCTTTCTCATCTCTGTCTCTGTCTCTTTTACACACACACACACACACACACACACACACACACAGACACACACACACACGTTGGCTAAGCTCATTTCATTTAGCTTTTTTTTTTAAGCTTTTTTAATTCTTGAATTTAAATGCATGTGTATGTGCCATCCACTTCTTCTAATCTTAAATTGTTATTTGCTTCTAACTCACCCTCTTTCATACCTGTTGCAGAAATTATGACTTTGGTACAGATAGAAAGTTAAATTGACAGAATTAATTTTCTAGTCCTAGTACATTAGAGAAAGCAGATATGTGATAAATAATAGAGTTATATGATTACATGGTAGCACTGCTGATGAGGTATAATATACCTCTTTCTTATGTTTTTGTGAGAAAGTTAGGTTCTGTTTTAGGGTAGGCCACACTTTTTCACTTATAGTGTACTTCAGCTAATCACAACTGTACATAGGTTACAAAAATGGCAACTTAGGCCCTGTACTCATGAATATCTACTTTTTAGAATAAGACATGTTAAAACTCTATATAGCAATAAAAATTATCTCTTTTCTAGGAGTAAATAAAATCACTTAGTACACATTATCTCTGAGGGAAAAAGTAGGATATTGGCTATAATTTTGGTATAAAAAATTATGGGTAGTTATAGGCTCCTAGACTCTTACGGTTCTCTTGAGACTTATTATTTTAATTTTTTTGTTTCTTGAAATTACTAACTTTGTTGCTTTACTTTCCTTAGATATTTTCTTCAGATTATGTTTGTTGTAATTTTTCCACTATAGTTGAGTGTGTATTTGGTAGTCTTAAAGTTTTTTATTTTAAATTTCTTTCAAATAGTTAAGGGTGATTACATTTTACAGTACACATAAATTGAATTAAACTTTTTAAATTTTTTTTTTCAACGTTTATTTATTTTTGGGACAGAGAGAGACAGAGCATGAACAGGGGAGGGGCAGAGAGAGAGGGAGACACAGAATCGGAAACAGGCTCCAGGCTCCGAGCCGTCAGCCCAGAGCCTGACGCGGGGCTCGAACTCACGGACTGCGAGATCGTGACCTGGCTGAAGTCGGACGCTTAACCGACTGCGCCACCCAGGCGCCCCTGAATTAAACTTTTTAAAGAGAAGTTTATTTATTTATTTTGAGAGAGGAGAGAGAGAGAGAGGGAGGGCATGTGCATGCATTCATATGAGGAGGGCAGGATCAGAGAGAGAGGGAGAGAAAATCCCAAGCAGGCTCTGCGCTGTCAGTGCAGAGCTTGACACGGGTCTTGATCCCACAAACTATGAGATCATCACCTGAGCTGAAGTCATGAGTCGGATGCTTAACCAACTGAGCCACCCAGGTACCCCTAAATTGAATTAAACTTTTACTTTAGCGTTTCAAATTAGGCTAATACCCTCTGGACTTCTTCCAAGAGAAACATGGAAGCAAAACCCAAAAACTCCCTAGAAATCTATTGGGAACTGAAACTTCAACAAAATTGACATTTTTCTTGTTTTTTAGATCATTTCATGCTTCATTAAATGTATCTCCTTCTGCAACAAACCACAAAAATATGCACTGGTTCACCTATAAAGTATAGAATTATCCTGAAATGAAAGCAACTGTTGAATGTTTTTCATTTCCATAGTGCTAATACTTTCTGGAGGGAGAAATTGTGAGATAAAGGCCCTCTACCTTCCGCATCCCCAAGGTTATCTGTGTTGCAAACATAAAATAATAATTTTTTGCTTTTTTTGTATACTGGGCATTATTCCTATGTGCTTAACTTATTTGGAAACATTCATTTCAGTTCAAGTCTTTATGGAGCATTATCTCTATGTATAGATTATGCTAAGCAATATGGATATTTTCTGTTGACATATAACTGTTGGGGTGACAATCATGCTTATAAGAAATTGAGTACAGAATATGACATGTAGTATAGTAAATGATACAGAGAAGCTAAAATAATTAGGGAAGACTTCATCTATCCACAGGAGGGTAGTAACCAAGTAGAGAACTGGCACTTCTTGAAAGCCCTGGACATGTTTATAGATAAGTGTTATGTCTGACCTGGAAATTTCTTCCTTTCTTAGCTCCTTAAGGATCTATTGTTTGTGCCACTCATTTGGCACCACGTGCATGTTACTTTTCATTGTGTTTACCTTTTAACACTTACCTGTCTAGTTCCACACTAGATTATATTCACTTCCTGGAAAGTGAAGATAGTGCTATACTTCATTATACTTAATTGTAGCATATCTTGCATATAGTTGGTACTCAGTGATATTTCATAGTTATATCATCTCTAGAAGGGATGTTGATGAATTTCCAGTACTTATTTCTCAGATACAACATTCTTGCATTTTCCTGCAGGAGAACAGCGATAACATAAAAGTTAGGTTTCTTCATAGAAGCTCCTTTTTCATAGCTTCCAGAGCTGGAAATTCAAGAAGGGGGGAGAAAAAAAGCAGGTGAATGATTTAGCATATCTGCCTAATATTTGAGACTTAGGAAACAGGAAGTTGTTTGTGGGTTATAATTATATCAAGTTCTGATAGTTTGTTTATTTTTATGTGTGTGTGTGTGTGTGTGTGTGTGTGTGTGTTTATTCTTCATAGTAATGTGTATCTATTAGGTGGACATGGTCCCTTCTACTTGAATCAGTGTTTGAATGAGACCTGTCACTTCTTCTTTCACCAATTTATATATCTAATTGTGGCAAAATATATATAACATAAAACTTATAATTTTATCTATTTTTAAGTATACAGTTCAGTTGCATTTAAATATATTCACACTGCTGTGCAGTCACTGTTACCATCCATTTCTACAACTTTGTCATCATCTCTTACAGAAACTCTGTACTCATTAAATAATAACTCCTCATTCCTCTGCGTCCCCCAGCCCTTGGTAACCACTATCCTACTTTTTGTCTCTATGAATTTTATTTTTCTAGATATTGCATGTAAGTGAAATCATATAATATTTGTCCTTTGTGTCTGGCTTATTTCACTTAACATAGTGTCTTCAAACTTCATCCATGTTATAGCATGTATCAGATTTTCATTCTTTTTGAAGGCTAAGCAATATTCCATTATATGTATATACTACATTTTATTTGTCCGTTCATGCATTGATAGACATTTTGGTTGGCTTTATTTTTAGATTGTGAATAATACTGCCATGAACATTGGTGTACTAAGTTTTTATTTGAGTGTTCATGTATTTCACATTTCTCCCTACCTCTTTTCTAGTTAATACAATTCTTTTGAGATGATGTCTTTAAATAACTCAAAATGCCATTAGTTGGATCTTGATCCGGCCTGTGGACCTGGATCTCTTTAAAAGGTGACTTTATTCTATTAAAATGTATTGATTCTTTAAATTTTAACTTAGAAAACAGTCTTATTTCTCTTAATTCCAGGTTTTTTGGGTGTCTTACTGCCCTCTGTATACATAATACTTGCTTCCAAGACATAAAGTACTCTGGGCACCCATGGAGACAATAGAATTAATTTAATTAAAGTAAATCAGAAATACGTTTATAGAGGAAGTGAGATTGAACTAAGGCTCGAAAGATTTGTAGTACCTTGATGAATAGTTGGAGGATGAGACAGGCATTTAAAGAAGGAACGTTTTGAAAGATTCAGAATCAGGGAAGTCCCAGATATGTTTGGAAGCAGTGAGAGTTTTATTAGTACATGGGTTGTTTAGAAATAAAGAAGGAATAAGGAGCAATGAAGGAATGAGGAATAAGAAAGTCTGAGTATTGAACAACAGAATTTGGTTTCTTTTATTCAGAAATAAATCTAGGATCTAGGGACCTAGAGATCCCTTTGGGATCTAGGATGAGTAGTTAGGTCTGTGAGATAAAGAGTGACTAAAGACTAGCAGATACTATGAAGTGGCTTTTATAGTTTTGGGGAAAGTAATAGATTGTGAGAAGATGAGAATGTGGGGGCTGGGAAGAGGAAAAGGTCAGAATTTGATATTTTAGCAGTGGAATAATTACATTTTATAATGAGTCTTAGCATTAGACCTTGCCAGTTGAGTAATTGAGAAAGAGAAGGGGCAGAAAGTGATTTGAGCATATTAATTCATTAACTGAATAGGCATTTAATTTACTCTGTCTCAGGTAGTATTCTAGGCTCTGATGATTAATAGATTAGTAAATTACAATTTTACTTTTAAGGGCCTTAATCTTATAAGTAGATGTTTTTTTCCTATAAATTTTCTGTAGCTTAATTTCTTAAAAGATTTGTGGGTAAAATTTTCAGATGAACAGGAAATAGACCAGCAAGTTCATTATTTTTCAAGAGAAGCTATTATAATGATTTTGATGGAGTGTGGTTTAAAATTTAATTGGGGGAAAGACATTAAAAATTGGTTAGGTTGGTGTGCCTGGGTAGCTCAGTTGGTTAAGTGTTTGACTCTTGATTTCGGCTTAGGTCATGATCTCATGGTTTGTGAGATTGAGCCCTGCATTGAGCTCTGTGCTGACAGTGTGGAACCTGTTTGGGATTCTCTCTCTCCCTCTCTCTATGCCATTCTACTATTCGTGCTTTCTCTCTCTCTCAAAATAAATAAACATTCAAAAAAATACAAAAATTTGTTAGGTACTTAACATATACAAAATTATGGGGCCATTTAATTTCACTGTTTGTTTTATTATAAATATTTTTTAATGTTTATTTATTTTTGAGAATGAGAGAGAGACAACGTGAGTGGGGGAGGGGCAAAGAGAGAGGTGGACACAGAATCTGAAGCAGGCTTTAGGCTCTGAGCTGTCAAGCACAGAACCCGACACGGGGTTCAAGCTCACGACCTATGAGATCAGGACCTGAGTCGAAGTCAGACACTTAACTGACTGAGCCACCCAGGCACCTCTTTACTTTCACTCTTTAAGAAAATCAAATATTTCAAGTTCTCAGAGTTCTGGAATTATTTATTTACGTATGTTTTTTCAATGAAGTATAATAAATCATACATATTTAAGATACAGTTTGAGTGATATATGTGTACTCCCATAAAATCTTTAACACAATCAAGAAAATGAATGTATATGTATCATTTACCACGTTACCTTTCTCTTTCCCTCTTTTACATTCCTAGACCTTCTGTCACTATAGATCATTTTGCATTTTCCAGAATATTTAATATAAATAGAATCATGCAACATTTTTGATTTAGCTTCTTTCACTCAACATTATTGAGATTCATATTTGTTGTTGCATATATCAATAAATTGTGTCTTTTTATTGCTGAGTAATAGTATTTCATTGTATGTGTGTACCACAGTTTTATCCATTCGCCTGCTAATGGATATTTGGTTGTTTCCAGTTGTTGGCTGTTATGAATAAAGCTGTGGAAGAGAATTCATGTAAAGTCTTTATGTTTACACATGATTTCATTTCTCTTGGGTAAATTCCTAAAAGCTAAATGACTGGATCATATGTTAGGTATATGTTTACGTTTTTAAGAAAACTGCTAGAGGGAGCGGCAAGATGGCAGCTTAGGAGGACGCTGGGCTCACCGCACGTCCTGCTGATCACTTAGATTCCATCTACACCTGCCTAAATAACCCAGAAAACCGCCAGAGGATTAGCAGAACGGAGTCGCCGGAGCCAAACGCAGACGAGAGGCCCACGGAAGAGGGTAGGAAGGGCGGCGAGGCGGTGAGCGCTCCACGGACTGGCAGGAGGGAGCCGGGGCGGAGGGGCGGCTCGCCGGCCAAGCACAGCCCCCGAGTCTGGCTTGCAAAAGCGGAGGGGCCTGACGGACTGTGTTCCCACAACAAGCGCGACTTAGCGTCTGGGAGGTCATAAGTTAACAGCTCTGCTCGGAAAGCGGGAAGGCTGGAGGACAAAGGGAGGGAGAGCTGCTGAGCCCCCTGACAACAGAGCTCAGTTTGGTGGGGAACAAAGGTGCTCGCCAGCGCCATCTCCCCCGCCCATCCCCCACCCGAAATCCCAAAGGGAACCGGTTCCTGCCAGGGAACTTGCTCCCTCCGCGCAAACACCCAACACTGCGCTTCTGCGGAGCCAAACCTCCGGCAGCGGATCTGACTCCCTCCCGCTGCCACAGGGCCCCTCCTGAAGTGGATCACCTAAGGAGAAGCGATCTAAGCCTGCCCCTCCTGCCCCCCGAGCACCTTGCCTACCCACCCCAGCTAATACGCCAGATCCCCAGCATCACAAGCCTGGCAGGGTGCAGGTAGCCCAGACGAGCCACACCACCCCACAGTGAATCCCGCCCCTAGGAGAGGGGAAGAGAAGGCACACACCAGTCTGACTGTGGCCCCAGCGGTGGGCTGGGGGCAGACATCAGGTCTGACTGCGGCCCCGCCCACCAACTCCAGTTATACACCACAGCACAGGGGAAGTGCCCTGCAGGTCCTCACCACACCAGGGACTATCCAAAATGACCAAGCGGAAGAATTCCCCTCAGAAGAATCTCCAGGAAATAACAACAGCTAATGAGCTGATCAAAAAGGACTTAAATAACATAACAGTGAATTTAGAATAATAGTCATAAAATTAATCGCTGGGCTTGAAAACAGTATACAGGACAGCAGAGAATCTCTTGCTACAGAGATCAAGGGACTAAGGAACAGTCACGAGGAGCTGAAAAACGCTTTAAACGAAATGCATAACAAAATGGAAACCACCACAGCTCGGCTTGAAGAGGCAGAGGAGAGAATAGGTGAACTAGAAGATAAAATTATGGAAAAAGAGGAAGCTGAGAAAAAGAGAGATAAAAAAATCCAGGAGTATGAGGGGAAAATTAGAGAATTAAGTGATACACTAAAAAGAAATAATATACGCATAATTGGTATCCCAGAGGAGGAAGAGAGAGGGAAAGGTGCTGAAAGGGTACTTGAAGAAATAATAGCTGAGAACTTCCCTGAACTGGGGAAGGAAAAAGGCATTGAAATCCAAGAGGCACAGAGAACTCCCTTCAGACGTAACTTGAATCGATCTTCTGCACGACATATCATAGTGAAACTGGCAAAATACAAGGATAAAGAGAAAATTCTGAAAGCAGGAAGGGGTAAACGTGCCCTCACATATAAAGGGAGACCTATAAGACTCGTGACTGATCTCTCTTTTGAAACTTGGCAGGCCAGAAAGAATTGGCACGAGATTTTCAGGGTGCTAGACAGAAAAAATATGCAGCCAAGAATCCTTTATCCAGCAAGTCTGTCATTTAGAATAGAAGGAGAGATAAAGGTCTTCCCAAACAAACAAAAACTGAAGGAATTTGTCACCACTAAACCAGCCCTACAAGAGATCCTAAGGGGGACCCTGTGAGACAAAGTCCCAGAGACATCACTACAAGCATAAAACATACAGACATCACAATGACTCTAAACCCGTATCTTTCTATAATAACACTGAATGTAAATGGATTAAATGCGCCAACCAAAAGACATAGGGTATCAGAATGGATAAAAAAACAAGACCCATCTATTTGCTGTCTACAAGAGACTCATTTTAGACCTGAGGACACCTTCAGATTGAGAGTGAGGGGATGGAGAACTATTTATCATGCGACTGGAAGCCAAAAGAAAGCTGGAGTAGCCATACTTATATCAGACAAACTAGACTTTAAATTAAAGGCTGTAACAAGAGATGAAGAAGGACATTATATAATAGTTACAGGGTCTATCCATAAGGAAGAGCTAACAATTATAAATGTCTATGCACCGAATACCGGAGCCCCCAAATATATAAAACAATTACTCATAAACATAAGCAACCTTATAGATAAGAATGTGGTAATTGCAGGGGACTTTAATACACCACTTACAGAAATGGATAGATCATCTAGACACACGGTCAATAAAGACACAAGGGCCCTGAATGAGACATTGGATCAGATGGACTTGACAGATATATTTAGAACTCTGCATCCCAAAGCAACAGAATATACTTTCTTCTCGAGTGCACATGGAACATTCTCCAAGATAGATCATATACTGGGTCACAAAACAGCCCTTCATAAGTTTACAAGAATTGAAATTATACCATGCTTACTTTCAGACCACAATGCTATGAAGCTAGAAATCAACCACAGGAAAAAGTCTGGAAAACCTCCAAAAGCATGGAGGTTAAAGAACACCCTACTAACGAATGAGTGGGTCAACCAGACAATTAGAGAAGAAATTAAAAAATATATGGAAACAAACGAAAATGAAAATACAACAATCCAAACGCTTTGGGACGCAGCAAAGGCAGTCCTGAGAGGAAAATACATTGCAATCCAGGCCTATCTCAAGAAACAAGAAAAATCCCAAATACAAAATCTAACAGCACACCTAAAGGAACTAGAAGCAGAACAGCAAAGGCAGCCTAAGCCCAGCAGAAGAAGAGAAATAATAAAGATCAGAGCAGAAATAAACAATATAGAAACTAAAAAAACTGTAGAGCAGATCAACGAAACCAAGAGTTGGTTTTTTGAAAAAATAAACAAAATTGACAAACCTCTAGCCAGGCTTCTCAAAAAGAAAAGGGAGATGACCCAAATAGATAAAATCATGAATGAAAATGGAATGATTACAACCAATCCCTCAGAGATACAAACAATTATCAGGGAATACTATGAAAAATTATATGCCAACAAATTGGACAACCTGGAAGAAATGGACAAATTCCTGAACACCCACACTCTTCCAAAACTCAATCAGGAGGAAATAGAAAGCTTGAACACACCCATAACCAGTGAAGAAATTGAATCGGTTATCAAAAATCTCCCAATAAATAAGAGTCCAGGACCAGATGGCTTCCCAGGGGAGTTCTACCAGACATTTAAAGCAGAGATAATACCTATCCTTCTCAAGCTATTCCAAGAAATAGAAAGGGAAGGAAATCTTCCAGACTCATTCTATGAAGCCAGTATTACTTTGATTCCTAAACCAGACAGAGACCTAGTAAAAAAAGAGAACTACAGGCCAATATCCCTGATGAATATGGATGCAAAAATTCTCAATAAGGTACTAGCAAATCGAATTCAACGGCATATAAAAAGAATTATTCACCATGATCAAGTGGGATTCATTCCTGGGATGCAGGGCTGGTTCAACATTCGCAAATCAATCAACGTGATACATCACATTAACAAAAAAAAAGAGAAGAACCATATGATCCTGTCAATCGATGCAGAAAAGGCCTTCGACAAAATCCAGCACCCTTTCTTAATAAAAACCCTTGAGAAAGTCGGGATAGAAGGAACATACTTAAAGATCATAAAAGCCATTTATGAAAAGCCCACAGCTAACATCATCCTCAACGGGGAAAAACTGAGAGCTTTTTCCCTGAGATCAGGAACACGACAAGGATGCCCACTCTCACCGCTGCTGTTTAACATAGTGCTGGAAGTTCTAGCATCAGCAATCAGACAACAAAAGGAAATCAAAGGCATCCAAATTGGCAAAGATGAAGTCAAGCTTTCGCTTTTTGCAGATGACATGATATTATACATGGAAAATCCGATAGACTCCACCAAAAGTCTGCTAGAACTGATACAGGAATTCAGCAAAGTTGCAGGATACAAAATCAATGTACAGAAATCAGTTGCATTCTTATACACTAACAATGAAGCAACAGAAAGACAAATAAAGAAGCTGATCCCATTCACAATTGCACCAAGAAGCATAAAATACCTAGGAATAAATCTAACCAAAGATGTAAAGGATCTGTATGCTGAAAACTATAGAAAGCTTATGAAGGAAATTGAAGAAGATTTAAAGAAATGGAAAGACATTCCCTGCTCATGGATTGGAAAAATAAATATTGTCAAAATGTCAATACTACCCAAAGCTATCTACACATTCAATGCAATCCCAATCAAAATTGCACCAGCATTCTTCTCGAAACTAGAACAAGCAATCCTAAAATTCATATGGAACCACAAAAGGCCCCGAATAGCCAAAGGAATTTTGAAGAAGAAGACCAAAGCAGGAGGCATCACAATCCCAGACTTTAGCCTCTACTACAAAGCTGTCATCATCAAGACAGCATGGTATTGGCACCAAAACAGACACATAGACCAATGGAATAGAATAGAAACCCCAGAACTAGACCCACAAACGTATGGCCAACTCATCTTTGACAAAGCAGGAAAGAACATCCAATGGAAAAAAGACAGCCTCTTTAACAAATGGTGCTGGGAGAACTGGACAGCAACATGCAGAAGGTTGAAACTAGACCACTTTCTCACACCATTCACAAAAATAAACTCAAAATGGATAAAGGACCTGAATGTGAGACAGGAAACCATCAAAACCTTAGAGGAGAAAGCAGGAAAAGACCTCTCTGACCTCAGCCGTAGCAATCTCTTACTCGACACATCCCCAAAGGCAAGGGAATTAAAAGCAAAAGTGAATTACTGGGACCTTATGAAGATAAAAAGCTTCTGCACAGCAAAGGAAACAACCAACAAAACTAAAAGGCAACCAACGGAATGGGAAAAGATATTCGCAAATGACATATCGGACAAAGGGCTAGTATCCAAAATCTATAAAGAGCTCACCAAACTCCACACCCAAAAAACAAATAACCCAGTGAAGAAATGGGCAGAAAACATGAATAGACACTTCTCTAAAGAAGACATCCGGATGGCCAACAGGCACATGAAAAGATGTTCAGCGTCGCTCCTTATCAGGGAAATACAAATCAAAACCACACTCAGGTATCACCTCACGCCAGTCAGAGTGGCCAAAATGAACAAATCAGGAGACTATAGATGCTGGAGAGGATGTGGAGAAACGGGAGCCCTCTTGCACTGTTGGTGGGAATGCAAATTGGTGCAGCCGCTCTGGAAAGCAGTGTGGAGGTTCCTCAGAAAATTAAAAATAGACCTACCCTATGACCCAGCAATAGCACTGCTAGGAATTTATCCAAGGGATACAGGAGCACTGATGCATAGGGCCACTTGTACCCCAATGATCATAGCAGCACTCTCAACAATAGCCAAATTATGGAAAGAGCCTAAATGTCCATCAACTGATGAATGGATAAAGAAATTGTGGTTTATATACACAATGGAATATTACGTGGCAATGAGAAAAAATGAAATATGGCCTTTTGTAGCAACGTGGATGGAACTGGAGAGTGTGATGCTAAGTGAAATAAGCCATACAGAGAAAGACAGATACCATATGGTTTCACTCTTATGTGGATCCTGAGAAACTGAACAGGAACCCATGGGGGAGGGGAAGGAAAAAAAAAAAAAGAGGTTAGAATGGGAGAGAGCCAAAGCATAAGAGACTGTTAAAAACTGAGAACAAACTGAGGGTTGATGGGGGGTGGGAGGGAGGAGAGGGTGGGTGATGGGTATTGAGGAGGGCACCTTTTGGGATGAGCACTGGGTGTTGTATGGAAACCAATTTGTCAATAAATTTCATTAAAAAAAAAAAACTTCTCAAAAAAAAAAAAACTGCTAAACTGTTTTCCAAACACATTTTATCAATTTGCATTCTTACAAGCAGTGCATAAGACTTCCTAGTTGTTCTTCCTCCTAGACAACCCTTGGTAGATTTCAATCTTTTTAATTTTAGCCATTCTGTAAGTGTGTATTGGTATTTATTGTGGTTATTTGTCATCTGAAATTTGTTCTTTGGTAAAATGTTTATTCAAATGTTTACCTATTTTTAAAATTGAGTTGTTTCCTTATTGAATTATAAGAGAAGTTTTTCATATGCTCTCTCTACGTGTATATGTTTTGCAAATGTTTTTCCCAATCTGTAGTTTATGTTTTCATTTTTAGGACAATGTCTTTTGAAGTGCAGAAGTTTTTTGTTTTGGTGAAATCTGCTTTATAAATTTTCTCTCTTTTTTTGGCATCATATCTAAGCTTTGCCTAACCTGAGATCAACGAAGATTTTCTGTTATGTTTTCTTCTAGTAGTTATTGTATTGTATTGTATTGTATTGTATTGTATTGTATTGTATTGTATTGTATTGTATTGTATTGTAGAGAGAGAGCATGAGCTGGGAAGAGGGGCAGAGGGAGGGAAAAGATCTTAAGCAGTCTCTATGCTCAGTGCAGAGCCTGATAGAGGGCTTAATCCCATGATGCTGGGATCATGACCTGAGCTGAAATCAAGAGTCTGATGCTAAACCCACTGAGCCACCCAGGTACCCCTCTTCTAGTAGTTTTATATAGTATCCTTTCCATTTAGTTCTACAACTCATTTTAAGTTAATTTTTATATTTTGTACAAGTTATGGTTCAAAGATTATTTTTGTGGGCAGGGATGTCTAATTGTTCCAGTGCCATTTTGGAGAAAATATTCTTTTTTCTGTAGAATTGCCTTTGTAAAAATCAAGTTTTTATGTATGTATGCACCTATTTTTGGACATTGTCCATTCTGTTCCATTGATATTTATCATCCTTTCTTAATTACTGTAGCTTCCTTTATATTAGGTCATGAAACCTAGTACTATGAGGTTTTTAGCCTTTTTCTTCTTTTCAGAATTATTTTGGCTATTCTACTTCCTTTGCATTTCCACATAAACTTTAGAGTCACGTTGTAGATTTGTATAAAAAACAATCCTACACTTGATCTTAGCCAAAAGGCCGAGAAACGATTGTATAAAAACAATCCTACTACAATTGACTGGGCTTGTGTTCAATTTATATATCAGTTTGGAGAGAAGTAACATATTAACTAAATTAAATTTCCCAATCTGTTAGCATGGTAGCTCTTTATTTTTTTTTAATTTTATTAAAAAAAATTTTTTTAATCTTTATTTTTGAGAGAGCGAGAGAGAGAAACAGAGCATGAACAGGGGAGGAACAGAGAGAGAAGGAGACACAGAATCCGAAGCAGGCTCCAGGCTCTGAGCTGCCAGCACAGAGCCCAACGCAGGGCCCAGACCCACGAACTGTGAGATCATGACCTGAGCTGAAGTCGGACGCTTAACTGACTGAGCCACCCAGGCGCCCTGTTTTGTTTTGTTTTTTTTTTTTTAATTTTAATTCCAATGTAGTTGTATTAATTTCAGATGTACAATATAGTGATGGAACAATTCCAATGTGTTACTCTGTGCTCATCAGGATAAGTATACTTTTAGGGGCATATGGGTGGCTCAGTTGGTTTAGCATCTGACTTTGTCTCAGGTCATGATCTCATGGTTTGTGGGTTCAAGCCCTGCATCTGGCTCTCTGCTGTCAGCACAGAGCTCACTTCAGATCCTCTGTCCCCCTCTCTTTCTGCCCCTCCCCCTTTCATGCACCTGCTCTCTCTCTCTCTTTTAAAAATTAAGATTAAAAAAAAAGATAAGTGTACTTTTAATCCCTTTCAACTGTTTTACTCATGCCCCCCCCCCCACCTCCCCTCTGGTAACCATCTGTTTTCTGTAGTAAGTGTTTGTTTTCTTGTTTGCTTCTTTTTTTCCCCTTTGTTCATTTGTTTTGTTTCTTAAATCATACAAGTTGTGTGAAATCATGTGGTATTTTTCTTTCTTTGACTAGCTTATTTCTTTCTCTGACTGGTTTAGCATTATACTCTCTAGATCCATCCATGTTGTTGCAAATGGCAAGATTTCATTTTTTTGGGCTGGATAATACTCTGTTGTGTACATATGTGTGTGTGTGTACATAGATATATGTGTGTGTGTGTGTGTGTGTACACGTCCTCTTTGTCTTATTCATCCGTTATCGAAAAACACTTGGGCTGCTTCCATAATTTGGCTCTGGTAAATAATGCTGCAGTAAACATAGGAGTACATATATCTCTTGGAATTAGAGTTTGTCGAGAGATTTTTTTATTTCTTTCATTATTGTTTTGTAGTTTTTTACATATAGATCCTGTATATATTTTGTTGAATTTATTTCTAAGTAGTTCATGTTTTCTGATGCACTTGTAAATGGTACTTAAAAATATAGCTCTTGTGTTTTATTCCCTTGCTAAACTCACTTACTAGTTCTAGTAGCTTTTGTAGATTATTTTAGACTTGTTCATAGATAGTTATGTCACAAGCAGAGAAGAAAGTTTTGTTTTTTCCCTTCTAATCTGTGTGCCTCTCTTCCTTATCTTGTTGCACTTGTTGCACATCCACTACAGTGTTAAGTAGTAGTGGTGACGACAAGTATCCTTATCTGCTCCATATATGAGGGCAAAAACCAGTGTTTCACCATTATATATGATATTAGCTTTAAGTTTGGGCCTGATAACCTTTTTCAGGCGGGGCAATTTTCTTCTATTCCTAGTTTGCTGCAAGTTTTAAATCATAAATGGATGTCACAATTTGTCAAGTGCTTTTTCCTCTATCAAGTCGATCATATGGAGATTTTTTTCAGTCTCTTGATATGGTGAATTGCACCAGTCAATTTGCAAATATTGGATTAGCCTTAAATTACCAGGATCAACTTCACTTAGATGTATTCTTTTTGCATATCACTGAATACAATTTGCTAACATTTTAGGGGGATTTTTCATTTGTATTCACAAGGGATATTTGTCCAAGGGATATTTGTAGTTTTCCTGTTATGACTTTGTCTGGTTTTGGTCTCAGTGTAGCACTTGTCTCAAAAAGTAGGTTTGGAAATCTTTCTTTTCTATTTTCAAGAAATTTTTATGGAGAATTAATATTGTATCTTATTGAAATGTTTAACTGGATTGCCAGTGAACCAATAAGGCCCAGGACTTTTTTTTGTTGTTGGAAGATTAGAAGTCCAGAGACATAGGACTATTCAAGAAACCTATTTCTTTTGTGTCTTTTTAAGATTTTACCTTTTTCATGTCAGTTGTCGAGTTTATGAGCATGAAGTTTTTTGAAGTACTCCTTTATTATAATATTAATGTTGGATCTGTGGTAATTTTTTTTAATTCCTATTATTATTTGTGTCTTCTCTTTTTTTCTTTGGTCAGTTTGGCTAGAGTTTTATAAATTTTTTTGAGCTTTTCAGAGAACCAGCTTTCGGTTTCATGGATTTTTCTCCATTGTCTTTCTATATCCTGTTTTAAAAAAATCCCTCTGATATTTATTATTTATCTTCTTCGGCTTATGATCTATACTCTTGAATATTTGAGAGGAATTCTCTGCAAATCTCTGGAGTTTTATCTCAGAACATTTCTCTCTTCTGTGATACTCTGCTCTGCAAACTCTAGCTTCTTAGTCTTTCTGGATATCTGCCGTGTCTTTGCCTGGAAGCTCAGTGTGGGTAACTGGGGCAATCATACAGATCCCCTCATCTCTCATAGATCATTGTACTTTATTAACTGATGTCTAGTGTTTTGAAAACTGTTAAGTCATATATTTTGTCCAGTTTTTTTTTTTAATTGGTTTTGGCAGGAGATTAAGTCTAGTTCCCTGTTATTGCATCTTGGCCCATCATTTACTTTTCAATTTTTATCTTATCTAAATGGCAAAGTCTTGAAGAGAAGACAGCTTTTGTACCCTACATAGTATGTAGTACAGGACCTTGTACTCCATAAGTGCTTTTTGCAAATTTGACTTATTACTTGAGTTTACTTGAACTGGATGGAAGAGGGAGATAAAGCAGAAGAGTAAAGGCACCATCTGACTGCATTTTCCCTGCTTGTCAAGTGAACTCACTCTGGAGCCCTGATAGTAGAATTTCTATATTCCACTCCCATCTGTTAACTCTAGTGCTTACAGTTGGGTTACTAGAACTACCCCTAAAACCCCGTCAGACATCATCTGATCCAACTGGCCCCCTTAACCTTAGTTTTCACAAGAATTGTAATTTGATAGACTAGTAGGATGTTGAGAAGGGGAGAAATCTATAGGAAAATCATAGACTAAAAAATAATCTCAAGGAGTCTTTTCTGGATGCTGACTCCAAATACTCAGTTTCACTATTAATCTGAAGATTGATTTTTCTCATGCTCTCAATTTTTCAGCAGTTATTGTTTCTTCAACCGTTCTTTCAGTCCCTTTGGAGTCTCTCAATCCACCTTATATGTCTTTTAACTCTAGTTTCAGGGGCACCTGGGTGGCTCAGTTGGTTAAACGTCCAACTCTTGATCTCAGCTCAAGTCATGATCTGATGGTTTGGGGGTTTAAGCATCGCATCGGGCTCTATGCTGACAGTGTGGAGCCTGCTTGAGATTCTCTCTCTCTCTCTCTCTCTCTCTCTCTCTCTCTCTCTGCCTCTCTGCCTCTACCCCACTTGCTTAAATAAATAAACTTTAAAAATTTTAGCTGTAGTTTCAATTAAAATTTTTTTCTGACTCTGCTGAGTTCTTAGTGAATGCATCAGGACTATCTTCTAATTCAAGACGTCTGCCTTCAGTCTATCTAGAGAAAAGTCTGTTTGATCTATTGATTTTTTATATCAATGACCGAATTTTTTATTTTCACATTTTCTTGTTTCTAATGTTTATTTTTATTTTTGAGGGAGAGAGAGAAAGTGAGAGAGGGAGATTGAGGATCAGAAGCAAGATCATGACCCAAGCTAAAGTTGGACACTTAACCAACTGAGCCATCCAGGCACCCATATTTCCACATTTTCTAATTGGGTTCTTTTCATACCTACATTTTCCCCCTTTCTTTTGTTTTCATTATTTCTTGTTCATTTTAACCTGAAGTTTTGCCCTCATGTATCCCTGTGAAAATTCTGTATGAATTTGCTTTTAATGTTTTAAATATTTATTTCCTTAAAATTATTTTCATATTGAATAAATTCATGTAGTGATTATTGATTTTTCTAACTGTAATTTTTTTTTTAAATTTTTTTTCAACATTTATTTATTTTTGGGACAGAGAGAGACAGAGCATGAACGGGGGAGGGGCAGAGAGAGAGGGAGACACAGAATCGGAAACAGGCTCCAGGCTCTGAGCCATCAGCCCAGAGCCCGACGCGGGGCTCCAACTCACGGGCCGCAAGATCGTGACCTGGCTGAAGTCGGACGCTTAACCGACTGCGCCACCCAGGCGCCCCATCTGACTGTAATTTTTAGCATTATATTTCTCCATATGATTCTGAGTATTGGTGTGCTGGCTCATTTTGGGTGGGAGTTATTTTTCTGCTGTTGTTTTTCTCTCCCCTTCTTTCCAGTGTGCTCATACCTGTTTCTAGGTATTCAGTTAATTTTCAGTTAAACCCTCCTTGTCCTCAATCTAGAACTAAGTCTTATTCCAGAATTTCATTGATTTTTGTCATAAGTTATATTGGAGATAAGATAGAAACATTTGGTACTTTGCTTCAGTTTCTGGTAACATGTTAATAGATTATGCCAGCACCCTCTCCCTTAGACATTTTCCTAAAAGGCCTAGGTGGCTTCGGTTAAGTGTCCAACTTCGGCTCAGATATGATCTTGCGGTTCGTGGGTTCGAGCCCTGTGTTGGGCTCTGTGCTGACAGCTCAGAGCCTGGAGCCTGCTTTGGATTCTGTGTCTCCCTCTGTCTCTGCCCTTCCCTATTCGTACTCTGTCTCTCTCTCAAAAATAAATAAACATTGACAAAAAAAATTTTTAATGAAGTAAAATAAAAGCCCTCACTGGAGGTTGGTGTGTGTGTGTGTGTGTGTGTGTGTGTGTGTGTGTGTGTGTGTTTCCTAGCCTTCTTTCTTGAACTAGCTCGGTTCTGGAGGGCAAGGGCTGGTATGGTACTGAACACTGCCACTCCTTTTTAAGGTCTGTAATCAAAGGCCTGAGCTTTTAGCCAGCTTTACTTTTTATTAACCATTTCTGTTTTATTACTGGCTGCTAGAATTTTTTTAAAATTCTTTTTTAATGTTTATTTACTTTTGAGAGAGAGAGAGAGGGGGGGGGGGGGGGCACAGAATCCAAAGCAGGCTCCTCCAGGCTCTGAGCTGTTAGTACAGAGCCCAAGGTGGGGCTCGAACTCACAAACTGCGAGATCATGACCTGAGCCAAAGTTGGAAGCTTAACTGACTTAACCACCCAGGCACCCCAGGCTGCTAGAAATTTTTTTAAGTTTATGTATTTATTTTGAGAAAGAGAGAGCATACGTGGGAGGGGTGACGAGAGAGGGAGAGAGAGAAAATCCCAAGGAGTCTGCACTGTCAGCATGGAGCCTGACACAGGGCTCGAACTCATGAACCATGAGATCATGATCTGACCCAAAATCAGGAGTCAAACACTCAACCTACTGAGCCACCCAGGCGCCCTGGCTGCTAGAAATTTTTATCTTGTTTTTGAACCTATGTGTTTTGTGTTATCTTTTCATATATTTTATGTATCCTGGCCATGTTTTTGGTGTGCAATTAGTGATCAAAGTTTACCATTATGCTATTCTGATTTGAAGTCACATTTCCCGGTTAGGAGATTTCAGAATAAATATACCTGGTTTAACTCTTCTAGATTCTCAGTGAATAAGAAAAGACAAGAAAAACTCAGGATTATAAATCAATCGTTATTCTTCTTTTGGTCCTCTGCAATAGAAGTGGTTTCTTTATAGAGCATTGGTTACTTGTATTACTTAGTTTCATTCTAAATTCTGTGAGTTACTTCTCCACGAATTTCTGCTGCCCAAGTCTTCTAAACACTGTCATACAAAGAGACATCGTTAGTTTAGAAGCTTGAGATCCTGGAACCTATCTGGATTAATTTGGGAACATTATTTAACCTTTCCATATTTGCTTCTTCCCTTATGAAACAAGTATAATTAATATCTGCTTTCCCTATCTCATGGGATAGTTGTGAACATTATAAAAGATAGAGTTCAATTCAACAAGGTTTTACTTAGCACCTGTTTGGAGAAAGACATATAGTTAGGTTCTAAGGAAATTGAATAAAACACAGTCCTATGGCTATTTATAATACAGTGGGACATACAGCTTGTTTTATAACCAGTTATAATACAGCATAGTCTGTGATAAATGCTTAAATACAGATATTAAACAACAATTTAAGAGGACCTAAAGAAAGATGCAACTTAGGCTTCAGGAAGTGAGCAAAAACTTTACTGAGGGCTGATCTTTGATTTAAAGCCATCGGGCTTTAAAAATGCCAAGGTGCTATGTAAACATGACAATACTATTATTTTATATGCCAAATATTTTTCCATGAGCTAATCTGATTGGAGACCACTAAGCCATTTCTTCTTTATCTTTTTTGTTCGTTATGTAGGTTTGCCCTTGCTATTAAATCTTCATTCTTATTTGTCATGATGGTTGGGATGAGGCATACTCTTGTGGTATTACAGCCAATCTTTCTCTCTTCTGTGAATACTGATTTAGATGATGCTTTTTCAGAAGAACAATTTTCTCTTTATAGGTTTTATTTTTTGATAATGCAATAATTGAAAAGAAAATTTTCCCTCCAGGCTGCTTTTTCAGAGATTGTTACCTCTGAAGTTCCAAGGAAACACTTTGCTATTATCCAGATACATTTAGACTCAGCTTTTGCAGTAGAACATTTTGTTCTATTTGCTATAATTTTTTAAGGGACAAAGATAAACAGCTTAAATAGATAACCATCTCTGGTTGCTGCTTCTAACAATAATATTTAGCAGCTAGTGAATATTCTGTAAGTGCCTTTCTCAGAAAGGCTGCATTAAGTAAACAAGCAGTAAATATTGTTGGTGACTGATAGATGATAGAATTCAAAGCTAGCCAACCACTCATATCAGGCTAAAACATTGTTTTTCTGTTTTGGTAAATAGTACTCATCTTGTTTAGACAGGTCTTATCAAAAACAGTGTTAGCATTTCATACCAAACATATTTTTATAAAGCTCATGAGAACTAAAACTAACAAATTTTGAATTGCTTCAATCATATTTCATTAGCTTCTTTTGATGTATGCTTTGGTTTATTTCCAAATCACAAGTTATACTGTATCCTGTGTTTTGAAGAATGATAGCTCTTGTGCAGTGTTCCAGTCAGTCACCATTTACAGTAAAATTTGGCTTGTTTTTGTCATGGAAATCTCAGCCATGGATTGAATTGATACTTGGGAACATACTTTTATTTGGTCCTTGGCTGCCAAAAGATTTCATTACAGGTGTTTTGTGAGGTTTATGTAACTAATATTTGGTGGCTTCTGTATTAGATACCGCTGTAATTTGAAGTGTCATTCCTTTGCAAAGCTTTTAAGAGATGTAACTATTTCTAGCCCTCTTGACTAAGTCCTCTTGACTAAGGAGACAGTTATTATATACATATTTTGGTTTAGGTGTTGTCTTGAATTACTTTATGTTTAAGTAGCAATGCATCATCAGAATCACCAGAAACACTAGCAAGTAAACTCCCACATGGATTTTATCTTTTTTATTATATTTTCATTGCTTGGCACAAAGTTGTTGTTCAGTAAACTAGTTGAATTAATTACCATGCGCTTCAGAGTCACCATCACTCCTCCTATTGCTTATAGTAATTACTGATATCTAGAACCTGAATCCTATCCCCCAACAATGGTTTTTTCTTCCCTCTTTCATCCTACTTTTTAGGTCTCAGGTAAAAGGTTTACTCTCTTCCGGTCATCAGTGACCTTCCCCTTTTACAATGATAGCAATAGCAGTAATAATGAAAATGATATTTATTGCTAGTATGTCTGAGTACCAGCTAGTGACAGGCCAGTGGTTCTATAATAGGGTTTATTAATCATTTTCTATCTCCAGGTACTATGCTGAATAATCCACATGCATTATATCACTTAATCTTACCAGCAAAATAATAAGTTGTTTTATGCTCAAGAAAAACTGAGGTTCAGAGAAATTAACCAAAACCATAACCTAAATTAGGGCCAGACTCAGGATTCAGTTCCTTTCTATCTGGTGCCAAAGGCCATGAGATTATCAAGTTCAGCTTTCTTTATGAATCTGTTTTTCACTATGTCTGATAAATTGCCATCTAGCTTCTGGTTTCATACGTCTAGTAAGTGGTTCTTATTCTCTAGGAGATAATTAATTTCATTGTTTGACAGCTGTAATTATTAAAATGTTTTCATAATATTAAAGAAATATGATGTTTGTAATTTAAACTTATTATGTCAGTAAACTTTTCTAGAGACATCTAAGATAGAATGAGTCTATTCTTACTAACAGTGGCTATATTTAGCAAATTGTATTTAAAACATGTAGAAGGGTGCCTGACTGGCGCATTCAGAAAAGCATGTGACTCTTGATCTTGGAGTGGTAAATTTAAGCCCCACATTGGGTATAGAGATTACCTAAATAAAAACAAATTTAAATATATATATATATATATATATATATATATATATATACACACACACACACACACACACACAAATATATATATATATATACAAATTTAAATATATATATATAAATATAGGTAAGCAGGAAATCTCTTTTAGTGTGTGTATGTGATAAAAGACTCTAGAGAGCTTTTAGACATATTTAAAACTTTCCGTGTCCTTCATCTAGTTTATACTTACATCCATATCTAAGAAACAGAGATAGGTAATGGAATTCAGAGCAAATGGTTTTTTTTTTTTTTAATTTTTTTTTTTTAACGTTTTTATTTATTTTTGGGACAGAGAGAGACAGAGCATGAACGGGGTAGGGGCACAGAGAGAGGGAGACACAGAATCGGAAACAGGCTCCAGGCTCTGAGCCATCAGCCCAGAGCCCGACGCGGGGCTCGAACTCACAGACCGCGGGATCGTGACCTGGCTGAAGTCGGACGCTTAACCGACTGCACCACCCAGGCGCCCCAGAGCAAATGTTTTTTAATTAGCCTAAATGAAATCATTAAAATACTAATTAAAAGTAGGTAAAAGGGATTGTAATGTAAGGAATGTATAGCTGTCATAACTTTTAAGTGATAGTAAAATGCAGAAAGAAGTGTTGCAAAATAAGTCACGTGAGAGTTTGACAAAATTTGAAGAACGTTTTCTTTCTAATTTTTGTTTTTCTATTTGTCTTCCCTGGTTAGTCTAACCAGTTTGTTTATACTGTTTTTAGTCCCTCTCTAGTTTGTCAGTTACACAGGTAGCTGTGTTTTTGTTAGCCCTTCATTTCTTACACATGGGCCTTTCTAAGAAGACTAGCAATCTAGACATCATTTCAACATCCATGTTTTTTATATTTACTATGTGTCATATAGAGTGCTAATAAGCATTGGGCAAGGCACAGTTTAAGGCGGGGTTTTGTCCTCAGTTTTTTTTTTTTCATTCAAAACAGAAAAAATTAAAACATCAAAATAGAGAATAGTGAACTCCTGTTCACTCATTCAGCTACAACCACCATTGCCACTAGGCCATTCTTTTTTCAGCTATAAGCCTTATCCACTCACCAGCCTCACACTTTTCCAGCTAGATTATTTTGAAAAAAACACAGATAATTATATTAATTGGACCATATGAAATTGTATATATCCATCCAATTTCAACCTACAAAATGATTGCATATGGTTCAACTTAGTTATCATTCATAAATATTTCAGTGTGTATTTGTAAAAAATAAGACCTCTTTTTGTTTATTAACACAACTTCAGTATCATTCTCATACCCAAAAAAATAACAATAAATCCTTAATATCACCAAATATCCGGGGCGCCTGGGTGGCTCAGTTGGTTAAGCGTCCGACTTCGGCTCAGGTCATGATCTCGCGGTTCATGAGTTCAAGCCCCATGTCAGGCTCTGTGCTGATGGCTCAGAGCCTGGAGCCTGTTTCAGATTCTGTGTCTCCCTCTCTCTCTGACCCTCCCCTGTTCATGCTGTGTCTCTCTCTGTCGCAAAAATAAATAAACGTTAAAAAAATTTTTTTTAAAAATATCACCAAATATCCAACAATCTTCATTTTTCTTCATTTGTTTATGTATGTGTATTGCTCTTTCATTGTCTTTTGGTTTGCTTGAATTTGCATCCAGACAGGGTCCACATGTTGCTTTTAATTGTTGGTTTCTTCTTCCTTGCAAGTCATTTGTTAAAGACAGTGCTGTCTCTTAATTTCAACTTAGTAAGGAATTTAATAATTTTAATTAAAAATTAAAATAATTAAAAATTAAAATAATCTTAATAATCTTGTTTCAGTTTCATTAGGAATATAGGAAGCCTATAAATATAACTTAGTGTATGTAAAAGCCTACTTTTTTTTTTATGTAACTTTTATTGGGTAGTACTGAGCATGGTAGACACTGTTCAAACCCACTTTCATATTCACAACAGCCCTATGACGAAGAGACTATTGTTGACCTCACTTTACAATACCTGCAATTGCTCAGACCCCAAACCTAAATTTCATTTTAGGTTCTCATCTTTTCCTCACATAAAACATTCATCCTATTAACTGCACCTTTAAAATAATTCATTAATTTTTCACCATCCCCAACACCATGAGCACAATCCTAGCTGCCATCATCTTTCTCTTAAATAATTACAGTAGCCTGGAAAAGGTAATATTTATGTTCATGGTGGAAAATTCAAAAAGGATAAAAAGTGAAATGTCTTTTCTACTCTGACCCTCCAGAGACAGTTTCTTGGGTTTTATTTCAGAGATAATTCTATTAATGTCCAGCTATCCATGTTTACCCATTGGAGCAAATGCTTTCAGCACCCTGCCCATTTTTCCTCAGCACCTTGCAATTCTTTGTACATTGTCTCAACATCTGATTGCCAGCACCTATGATTTTTAGCTTGAGGGCTTTGTCCCTTGGAGCCGGCTCTGCCCCTGAACATGGGCAGGCTAGAAGTTATGGGATATTCATGCCTGCTACTTCAGGAGTATCCTTCAACTGATGACTTACAGAAATTGAGAGAAAAGCCTCTAGCTCCCTTACCCTCTGAGTGAGCTAACTCTGATGCATGCACTGCACTGACTGTCTCTCAGAATTCCTAGGCATGGCTGAGCTCCACTTGCCCACAGCTGTAGCCTTCTCATTAATGTACACCATGGCTGCCTTCTCTCCCCTACTCCTCTACCAGTTTCTTAGGATTATCTCCCAAATAAACTACTTGCAGTGAAATTCTTATTCAGGGTCTGCTTTTAGGGAAACTATAACATAAGTTATGAAACGCTCAACAACCACCTTTTTTTAATTCTAAGTAATCAGAGACCTCCAGAAAAAAAAAAAAATCCTATTTACTTGGCCCTAAACACTCCAATTTGGCCAAGTTTATTTTTTTACTTCTCATAGGAAGCTTCTGGGATTAGTAGAATTTTGTCTGTTATTCTTTGAAAAAATTTTATTGTTTAAGTTATTATACGATTAAATTGACCTTTTTGTTTGTTTAGTGTAGAGCTTTATATATTTTAACACATGTTTAGATCCGAGTAACCACCACCACCATCAGGATACAGGGCAGTTTTATCACTCCAACAAACTTCCTCATGCTGTCCCTTTGTTGTCACACTCCTACCACTTATAACCCTTGACAACCACTGTTATGTTTTCCATTATTATGGCTTTATCTTTTTGAGAGTGACTTATAAATGGAATCATACGGTTTATAACCTTTGGGTCCTCAGTTCTTTCAATTAGCATAAAATATTTGAGACTCATCTAAGTTGTTGCCTTATCAACAGCTTGTTCCTTTTTATTACTTAGTATTACATTATATGGATATACTGTATTTTGTTTATTCACCTGTAGAAGGGCAGGTTTGGGGCTATTTCTGGTTTAGGGCTGTTATGAACAATGTGCTATGAACATTCATGTACAGGTTTTTGTGTGGACACGTTTCCATTTCGCTTACGTATATACTGGTAGTGGAATTCCTGGGTCATATGGTAGCTCTATGTTTCATCTTGTACTGAACTGCCAGACTGTTTTTCAAAAGATAACTGCATCATTTTACATTCCCACCAGCAAATGTATGAGGGTTCCAATTTTTCCATATCCAGATCAACAGTTTTATCAGTCTTTTTGATTATACCCATCCCTAATGGGTATGAAGTGTTATCTTGTGTATTTTATTTGCATTTCCCTAATGACTAATGATGTTGCGCATCTCCTCATGTGTTCTGGCCATTCTTTGAAGAAATATCTACTAAAATGTTTGCCCATTGCCTAATGAGATTGTTGTTTACTTTTGTGTTTTCAGAGTTCTTTATATATTCTTGAGACTTGGCTTTTTGTTTTTTTTAAAACTGAATTTTCTTAGATTCAAAGTTTTAAAGTTTGATGTAGTCTGATTTACTAATTTTTTAAATGGATTTTGCTTTTGGAACTCTTCATCTAACCCTAGGTCATAAAGATTTTCTCTTACATTTTCTTCTATAAGTTTCATGGTTTTGTGTTTCATATTTAGATCTATGATCCATTTGGAGTTAATCTTTGTGTAAGATAAAGAGTTTAGTTTGAGGTTAATTTTTCTTTTTGCATGCATATAGATGACCTCTTGTTCCAACATCACTTGTTGAAAAAAGTCTAGTCTTAGTTGAATTGCTTTTGCACCTTAGGCCATATTTGTATGAGTCTAATTTTGGACTGTCTATTCTGTTTCATTGCCTTCACTAGTATTTTTATTTATATTTCTTAGCTGGTATGGTACTGTCTTTATTACAGTAGCATTATAGTAAGTCATAAAATTTAGTAGTGTGATTCCTTCAACTTATTTTCTTTTGTAAAAATTCTTTTAGCTATTCTGGTACTTTTGTCCTACCGTATAATATTTAAGAATGAATTTACCTATATCTTAAAAAAAGAAAAAAAAAAGCCTTGCATGGATTCTGATATTGCATTAAATCTATACATCATTTTAGTGAAAATTGACATCTTTAATATGTTGAATCTTCTGACACTGTGTGTCCCTCTATGTATTTAAGTACTCTTTGGTTTTTTCATCCTTGCTATGATTTGTTAGTTTTATACCTAACTATTTCCATTTTGTAGGAGCTATTATAAGTGAAACTTAAATTTTTTTATTTTATATTATGTGTTTCTAGTATATAGAAATTTAAGTGATTTTTGTTTGTTGACCTTGTAACCTGAAATTTTATTCATATTAGTTCTATAAGTGTTTTTTTGTAGATTCCCTGGGATTTTCTACATAGACATTCTTGCATCTGCAAATTGGTACAGTTTTACTCCTTCTTTTCTAGTCTATATATCTTTTCTAAATTTTTTTTTAACATTTATTTATTTTTGAGAGAGCATGAGCGGAGGAGGGGCAGAGAGAGAGGGAGACACAGAACCCAAAGCAGGCTCCAGGCTCTGAGCTGTCAGCACAGAGCCCAACGTGGGGCTCGAACCCACGAACTGTGAGATCATGACCTGAACCAAAGTCGGATGCTTAACTGACTGAGCCATGCAGGCACCTCTCTAGTCTATATATCTTTTCTTGCTAGAACAGTGAATGTAGATATCATTGTGTTGTTCCTATTCATAGGTGGAAAGTATTCCATCTTTCACCATTACTATGATAGGTACAGGTTAATTACACATACCCTTTATCAGGTTAAAGAAGTACCCTTCTATTACTAGGTTGCTGAGAATTTTCATCCTGATGGGTGTTGAAATTTTGGCAAATACTTTTTCTGTTCTATTGATGTTATAGTGTGATTTTTCTTATATGATAGATAATATTGATTTGTTTTTGAATATTGAATCAGCCTTAGGTTGCCTAGATAAACTATACTTGTTTACGTTTATTATTCTTACACTTGTTTGCATTTATTATTCTTTTTAATACACTGCAGGATTCCATTTGCTAATATTTTGTTGAGCTTTTTTGTGTGTACTTTATTTTGAAGCCAGTTTTTTAGTATAGTCAGCTTAATATACACTATGCAATTTTATTTTATGAAAGATTTCACCTTGGGCAATTTTTCCCTGTTCAGACCTGCTAATAAGTAAGTCATTTTTCCTTGGAGGCAGGTGATATCTGCTTTTTCCTTTTGTTTTGTTAAACTTTTCCCTTGAAAATAATATGTCTGGCACCTTGCATTTCTTTTTGTTCTTTAGATGAGGTTGTGTTAGAGGCAGGCCCTTGAATTCTGTTTTCTTTAAGTAGAAAACTGGTAATTCTCAAGTTTATCTTCTTCCTTGGACTGTTATGAATCACTTGAAAGGACAAGAATGCAAATGAATATTTCACACATGGTGTAATTTCTGAAGTTTAAATTTCATGTAATATCAACCACATTACGTGTAAGCCTTTTGAAGGAGTCCGTTGAAATCAAGATTCCACCGGTCTTTGTTTTTGAGATCATGATGATGGAATTATAAGTGGAAAAGCCCCAAATGAGAGCATTACTTCCATTTGTTATCCAGGAAATTAGTAAAATTCCAATGTTTATAAACAATGTTTATAAACTGGAAAGGAAGAGGAATTGAAACAGAACTCACCTTATTTCCTCTATTTAAACACTAGATTTTGAATTTTTTCTTTTCTTTTTTTTTAATGTTTTTTTTAAATTTATTTTTGAGATAGAGACAAAGCATGAGCAGGGGAGGGGCAGAGAGAGAGGGAGACACAGAATCCGAAGCAGGTTCCAGGCCCTGAGCTGTCAGCACAGAGCCTGACATGGGACTCGAACTCACAAACTGCAAGACCATGACCTGAGCCAAAGTCGGACGCTTAACTGACTGAGCCACCCAGGCACCTCGAGATTGAATTTTTTCTAAAAAAAACCCAAGGAATTCTTACTTGTTAATTTTCTTTTTCAGTGAAAGGTGTATCTATTACTGTTTTCATGGGGCATTATACCTGAGTGTTTCTGACTCTTAAAGGCAGTGAGTTTAAGAGCAGTTGAGCGTAAAAGGTTTTGAGATATCAACTTTCAGTACTGACAAGAATCTTATTTCCCATAAAATATATGTGAAACAAAAAATATATATGAATGACATTTTCTTAGATAAAATTTTCTTGATAAAATTTTCTTGATAAAATTTCAACTTTAGTAACTATAGTCTTAATAAGTTCTACTTTAGAGGTTAGATAAATGCTTATGTTAAAAAGCAAAAGTAAATATTTGTGGTGAAATATTAGCAGTGAATCTGGATAAGGATGGATGGGTTTGATTGCACTAATTGAATTAAACCTGAATTAAACCTGAATACATGTGTATATAAATGGTGCAACAATATTAGGAAGGAAGCATATAGAACTATAGTAGTCTCTCTAGCAACGTGCTCCCCCTCCAACCCCCCTGCCCTTCAATGGGATTCTGTCCTGCAATTTCAGTTACCTGTGGTTCTTTGTAGTCTGGAAGCAGATGATCCTCCTTCTGACAGATCATTAGTCAATAGTAGCCTAATGCTACATCACAGTGCCTTCATCATTCACCTCACTTCATTTTATCACATAGGCATTTTATCATATCACATCATCACAAGAAGAGTGACTACAGTATAATAAAATGTTTTGAGAGACACTACATTCATATAACACTTATTACAGTGTATTGTTATAATTGTTTTATTGTTAATTATTGTTAATCTCTTACTGTGCCTAATTTATAAATTACACTTTATCATAGGCATGTACTATAGGAAACAACATAGTATACCTAGGGTTTGGTAATATCTGTGGTTTCAGGCATCTCCTGAGTCTTGGAAAATGTGCCCTGTGGATAAGGGGGTACTTCTGTATTAATAATGAGTAACGGCTAGAGGTGAAGGGTAGACTGTCCATCTCACTGGGTAGGCAGCAAGAATTTGAACTTTTTTTCTCCAAACATTTGTATTATTTGGATTTTTAACAGCAAAAACAAATTCATTAAGTATTTATTTAAAAAATTTAAAAGTAAGGGTGCCTGGGTGGCTCAGTCAGTTAAGCGTCCGACTTTGGCTCAGGTCATGATCTCATGGTTCATGGGTTTGAGCCCTGTGTCAGGCTCTGTGCTGACGTGTCAGAGCCTGAAGCCTGCTTCAGATTCTGTGTCTCCCTCTCTCTTTGCCCCTCCCACATGCGTGCTCTGTCTCTCTCTCAAAAATAAACATTTAAAAAAAAAGATCATATCATTTTTCTTTTTTAGTTTGTTTTATTTTCTTATGTAAAGGTGTTAAAATGATGAAATACATCAGTTGCTCTTCAAATGTAAACAAATCTCGTATTCCTGGGGTAAATTCCTCTTGGTCATGAAATATTATTAGCCTTTTACTACACTGTTGAATTCAGTTTGCTAAAAAACATTTTAAAAAGAATTTTTGAGGGGCGCCCAGGTGGCTCAGTTGGTTGAACGTCCAACTTCAGCTCAGGTCATGATCTCCTCATTCAGGAATTTGAGATCCGCATCAGGCTCTGTGCTGATGGCTCAGAGCCTGGAGCCTGCTTCAGAGTCTGTGTCTCCTCTCTCTCTGTCCCTCCCCCACTCATTCTCTGTTTCGCTCTCTCAAAAATAAACATGAAAAAAAATTTAAGAAAGAATTTTTGCAACTGTGTTTATGTGTTCAGTATCCTTGCCAGGTTTTGGTATTGGTAATACTAGCCTCACAGAATGAAGCTGGGAAGTATTCAGTCCTTTTTAATTTTTGGAAGACTTTGTGTAGAATTCTTATTATTGATTCCTTAAATGTTTAGTAGAATTCAGCAGTAAAATCATTTTGGACTGTAGTTTTCTTCATGGAAAGATTTTTACCTATAATTTTAATTTCTTTGTTAAATTATAGAGCTATTTATTTGTTTCTTCATGAGTGAGCTCAGGTAGTTTGTGTTATTTGGAGGACTTGTCTATTTCATGTCATGGTCAAGTTTATTTGCAAAAAGTTATTCATAATATTTCCTTATAATCCTTTTGATATCTATAATCTCTAGTGACATTATCTCTCTCATTCTCGATATTGGCAATTTGTGCCTTCTCTTTTTTCATGATAAATCTGACTAGAAGTTTATCAAGTATTTTGATCATTATCTTTTTCTATTATGTTTATTGTCTATTTCATTGATTTTTGTTTTGATCCCTGTTATTTCCTTTTTTCTGTTTACTTTGAATTCAGTTTTCTCTTTTTTATCTAGTTAAGTAGATGCTAAGGTCATTGAGACCTCTTTTATTTTCCATTTTAAGTGTTTAGTGCTAGAATTTTCCCCTTAAGTCCTGCTTTAGTAGCATCCTACAAATTCTGAAAGGTTGTCTTTTCATTCTCATTTAGTTCCAAATACCTTCTGATTTCCCTTTTGATTCTTCTTCAACCCATGAGTTGTTTAGAAATGTGTCATTTAGTTTCCATGTATTGTAGATTTTGCAGAGGTCTGTTTTTGATTTCTAATTTAATTCCTGTGTGCTATGAGAAGATACTTTTTATGATTTGAATCCTTTTAAATTTATTGCAACTTCTTTTATGGCCCAGGATATGCTCTATTTTGGCAAATGTTCCAAGTATGCTTGAAAAGAATGTGTATTCTGCTGCTGTTGTATGGAGTGTTCTATAAATATCAGTTAGGTCAAGTTGGCTGGTGGTATTATTCAATTCTCCTACATTACTAATATTTTTTTGTCAATTATTGAGAGGGGAATTTTGAAATCTTTGACTAGAGGAAATTTATCTTATTTATTTGCTTGTTTACTTAGTTTTTGCAGTTCTGCTAGATTTGTTTCATGTATTTTGAAGATTTTTATCAGGGGTACGAACATTTAGGAATTTATGTCCCTATGTAAAAGGCCTTTTTTGTTTGTGTTAATATTCTTTGCAATCTACATTGACATTAATGTAGCTACTCCAGCTTTCTTTTGGTTAATGTTGACGTAAAATATGTTTTCTCAATCCTTTTTCTTTTAACTTCTTTGGAACATTGTAATTAAAGTGTTTTTTTATAGGTAGCTTGCAGTTGAGTATTGCTTTTTTACCACACTTGATATCTCTGCCTTTTAATGTAATTATTAAATATTTTGGCTTGAGTATATTATTACTTGTTTTCTATTTCATTGATCTTCCATCTTTGTTTTCTGCTTTGTTTTAGTTTGATTATTTTTCTTGGTCATTGCATTTTATTTATTTTGTTGGATTATTAGTTTTAACTCTTTGTCATTTTTTGGGGCTTATATATCTTTAGCTTATGGTGTGTTTAACTTAACACACTCTACCTTCAAGTGTCACTATGCCACTTTTCCTGTAATGTGTGAACCATACTGTACTACTGTACTCTTCCATTTTCCTCTCCTGACTTGAGCAATTGTTGACATCCATGTTACTTTTTTTTAAAAAAATATTTCATTTATTTATTTACTTTTTAAAAGTTTATTTATTTTAAGAGAGAGAGTGTGTGCGAGTAGGGGAGGTGCAGAGAGAGAGAGAGAAAGAGAGAGAGAAAAAGAGACTCCCAAGCAGGCTCCACGTTGTCAGCGCAGAGCCTGACACGGCACTCACGAAGCTGCAAGATCATGACCCAAGCTGAAATCAAGAGTTGGACAACCACCCAACTGAACCACCCAAGCACCCCTCCTTTTTAAAACAATGTTTGTTTATTTACTTATTTTGAGAGAGAGAGAGAGAGAGAGAGAGAGAGAGAGAGAGAGAGAGAGAGAGCGCACACAGGAGAGTGTGCAAGGAGGGGAAGGGCAGAGAAAGAGGGAGAGAGAGAATCCCAAGCAGGCTGTCTGCAGTCAGCTTAGAGCCCTACATGGGGCTCAATCACATGATCCACAAGATCATGACCTGAGCCCAAATCAAGAGTTGTATGTATAACTGACTGAGCTATCCAGTGCTCACCACCCCCCCCCCATTTTACTTTTATGTATGCTTTAAACTCCATGCTGCAGTGTTATTTTGTTATATAGTCAATTATCTTTAAAAGAGATTTCAATAATACAAAAAATCTTTTGTATTTACCCATATACTTACTACTTCTGGTGTTGTTCATTGTTTTGTACAGATCCATATTTTCATCTGGTATTATTTTTGGCCATTATTTCTTCAGATGATTTTTTTCTGTTCCCCCTTTTCACTTCCTTGATTCTTATTACTCATATGGTAGGCTGCTTCAGGTTGTCCTAGAGCTCACTGTTGCTCATTTCATTTTGGAGGGTTCTTCTCTCTCTCTGTATTTCTTTTCTTTACCTTTTTCTTTCTCTTTTTTCTTAGTAATCTCCATACCCAACATGGGGCTTGAACTCATGACCCTGAGATCATAAGTTGCATGCTCTTACAACTGAGACAGCCAGGCATCCCCTCTATTTCATTTTAGAGAATTTTATTGGTATGAATTCAAGTTTACTAATCTTTTTTCTGTAACATTTAATATGTTGTAAATCCCATCCAGTGTATTTTTTATCTCATACATTGTAGTTTTCCTTTTAGATGTTTGATTTGAGTCTTTTAGATTTTACATGCCTCCATTTAATTTTTTCAACATATGAGAATCAGTTATAACAACTCTCTCTGTGTCTTTTCCACTCATTCTAATATCTCTGTCAGTTCCAGATCAGTATTGTTTGATTATTCTCATTAGGGTTTGTGTTTCCCTATCTCTTTGGATACCTGTTAATGTTTTTTTCTTAAGTTTATTTATTTATTTTGAGAGAGAGAGAGAGAGAGCGAGTAAGCAGGGGAGGGGCAGAGAGAGAGAAAGAAACCCAAGTAGGCTGTGTACTGTCAGCACAGAGCCTGATGCAAGGCTTGAACTCACCAACAGTGAGATCATGACCTAAGCCAAAAATAAGAGTAAGACACTTAACCAACTGAGCCCCCCAGGTGCCTCTTACCTGTTAATGTTTAGTAGGATGTCTGACATCATGAATTTTATCTTGTTGGGTGGTAGATATTTTGTATTCCTATAAATCTTCTTGAGGTTCTGAGATGCAGTTACTTGTAAACAGTTTGATCTTTTTGGGTCTTGCTTTCATGATTTGTTATGTGGGTTCTGAGCAGATCCAGTTTAGGACTAATTACATCCACTGCTGAGGCAAGACCTTTCTGTGTACTGTATCCAAGCTTTGGAGAACTATGAATTTTTCCAGTCTGGATAATGGGAGTGGGTATTTCTCCCAGCCATGCCTAAGCAATGGGCACTGTTTTTTCTAAACTTTGCAGATGGCTCTTCTGCCAGCCTCAGGTGGTTTCTTCACACACATGCACTGATCACTACTTTGCTGAATTCTTGAGAGGAACCCTCTGCAGATCTCCCACATTGTTTCTCTGTGTAGCTCCGTCCTCTCTGGTTTTCTCCGAGGAGTTTCTGCTCTGCCTCCTCATATGCAGAGTCCTCTCAACTCTGCATTCATTTCCTCCTCCCTACACCATAGCCTGTAAACTCTCTCAAGGCAGAAAGCAGGGCCAGTAGTGGAGCTCACATTGTTTCCTCCTTTCAGGGATCTTTGTCCTTCATTGCCTTATATCTAGTATCTTGCAAACCATTATTTCATACATTTTGTGCAGCTTTTTATGGTATTTTTAGGGTAAATCTTGGCACAAAGTGAAAGTCATCTCTCTGTATCAATTTTATATTGAATTACCTTACTGTATTCTCTTATTGTTATAGTAGTTTTTTTAGTTGATCCTCTTCAATTTTCCAGGTTATACTATCATGTCATTGGGAGATAACAATTTTTCCTTCCAATTTTTTTATCTTTAATTTCTGTCTTCGGTGTGAGTGTTTCAGCTAATGTGTCCAGTAAATGATATCAATGATAATGGAACTCAGTAAATAATTTATTTAAAAAAATTTTTTTAACATTTATTTATTTTTGAGAGAAAGAAACAGAGTGGGAGTGGGAGAGGGGCAGAGAGAGAGGGAGACACAGAATTGGAAGCAGGCTTCAGGCTCTGAGCTGTCAGCGCAGAGCCTGATGTTGGGCTCGAACTCATGAGCAGTGAGATCATGACCTGACCTGAAGTTGGATGCTTAATTGACTGAACCACCCAGGCGACCCTCAATATATAATTTATTTAAGAATGAGTGTTATGGGGGTTCTTGGGTAGCTCAGTCGGTTAAGCCTCAACTCTTGCTTTCGGCTCAGGTCATGGTATGAAGGTTTCTGAGATCGAGCCCCATGTCAGGCTCCATGCTAACAGTGCTGGGATTCTTTCCTCCTCCCTCTCTCTCTGCCCATCCTCCACCCATGTGCTTATGCACTCCCTCTCTCTCTCTCTTTCAAAATAAATAAACTTTTTTAAAATTAATTAATTTTTTAATTTTTTATGTTTATTTTTTTATTTTTGAGAGAAAGAGAGACAGAGCCTGAGCAGGGGAGGAGCAGAGAGGGAGACACAGAATCCGAAGCAGGCTTCACGTTCTGAGTTATCAGCACAGAGCCCGACATGGGGCTCACCAACCGTGAGATCATGACCTGAGCTGAAGTCAGGCGCTAAACTGACTGAGCCACCTAGGTGCCCCAAAATAAATAAACTTAAAAAGAATGGATGTTATATTGAATTATGTCTTAGTTTTTATTTGTTTATGTTTTTTTAATGACAGCTCAGAGCCTGATATAGGGCTTGATCTCATGAACCATGAGATCATGACCTGAGCTGAAATCAAGAGTCTGACACTTAACTGACTGAACTGTCCAGGTGCCCCTGTCCTATTTTTTAAATTATGCAGTTGATTTTATTACTTTTCTGATTATATCTATTGATGTGATTAATTATATTAATAGATTCTGTTACTATTTTGATTTTTAACCTATTGTAGAATACATAAACCTGGTTTTTTTTTTTAAATCTTTTTCATTGTTTTTCCTTTAGGATCTTTTCTTTATCTTTCATTTACTTAAATTTTGTAATCATGTGCTAAAGTTAATGGATTTTAAGAAACATTAACTAATTATGCTAGGCATATGGAAATGTAATTCTCTCCTAAGGTTCTGGGCCTTTTTGTGGGGGAGAGGGCTGTAATGGCTTTTTGGTTTGGGGTTTTGTTTTTTTTTAATGTTTATTTATTTTGAGAGAGAGAGGGAGAGGAAGAATCCCAAGCAGGGTCCATGCTGTCAGCACAGAGTCCAATGAGGGGCTTGATCCCACTAACCAAACCAGGAGACCATGACCTGAGCTGAAAGCTTAACTGACTGAGCCACCCAGGCTCCCCTTGGGTTTTTTTGTAAATTTTTCCTTTGGATTAATTTTTTTATTTTCCTATTACCTAAAAATTAGAACTCCTACAGTGATCTAATTTCCTTTTCTTTCCTTTTCCATTTGTTTGTCCCTTTTGGATACCTACTGGGACAATGTTCTAGTTTCTTTATTTTAAAATTTTATTATATTCCTCTAGCTTTGTAAATGTTCTCTGATATATAAATTCCTGCTCTTAATATTTTTTATCTCTTCTTCATTCTCCTCTGTTTGAAATTTTCTGCATCTCTTTGCATTGTCTTTATGGCCACTGAGTTCCCTTTGTTTGTCTTTGTCTTCCATATTTGGTGACATTCATACATACCTGATACCTCCCATTCGTTATCTTTTCCAGGAAATTGTAAATCAGTTTACTAGCTTCCAAATTCTTGTCAACATTTTAAACGTGTTGTCTCCTTTCACCTTACTTTGCTGTTTTTTTTTTAATTACAATTTTAGAGGATTTTCAGGAGGTGTTAGAAGTAAACACATTTATTTAATCTGCCATGCTTAACCAGAAGTCATTAATAACATTTCTTTTGTGCTCTTCATCTTGGAATTGTTTTAAATTGGTAAATCATACAGTTGTAGTTTTTCAAAACTTGAAAGTTAGAAGCTATTCCAAGTGTTCATTTTCTCTTTGGTGTTTGCTTCTTGAAATTTTTGTATATAAAGACTTATGTGTAGGTATTTTTATGAGACTGACATGACAAAATATTTAAAACTTGAGAGGTTAGGTTAGCTCATCGTGTGGCTTCGACAACACAAATAGGATCTTTTTTCTAATTACTTATTGCTGGTATCAAAGAAAACTATTGATTTTTATGTGTTCTTATATCTCCCTATGTAACTAAACTCTTGTTAATTCCAACAATGTGTAGTCAATTTTCTTGGATTCTCCAAGAAGACAATCATATTTTTTTACACATAGTAAGAAATTTTATTATACTGGTGAGGACAGTGTAATGTGTAGTAGTAATAAAATATCTGAATGTAAATTTCTACTAAAAACTATTTAAGTGACCTATTTTAAATTAAGCTTCATTTAAAATTTTTTTTTTCAACGTTTATTTATTTTTGGGACAGAGAGAGACAGAGCATGAACGGGGGAGGGGCAGAGAGAGAGGGAGACACAGAATCGGAAACAGGCTCCAGGCTCTAAGCCATCAGCCCAGAGCCCCACGCGGGGCTCGAACTCACGGACCGCGAGATCGTGACCTGGCTGAAGTCGGACGCTTAACCGACTGCGCCACCCAGGCGCCCCTAATTAAGCTTCATTTAAAGCAAAGCAAATTGTTTTGGATTGTCTTTTTTTAAATTAATTATTTTTTAAATTTACATCCAAGTTAGTTACATATGGTACAACAGTGATTTTATGAGTAGATTCCTTAATGCCCCTTACCCATTTACCCCATCCCCCCTCCCATAACCCCTCCAGCAACCCTCAGTTTGTTCTCTGTATTTAAGAGTCTCTTATGTTTTGTTCCCCTCTCTGTTTTTATATTATTTTTGCTTCCCTTCCCTTATGTTCATCTGTTTTGCCTCTTGTATGTTGCAAAATTTGTATGAGCATGATCTGTGTGAAATGATGAGGGTCAGGTGTTTATAGTCAAAACATATAGTCAAAAACAAGCTGTTGCAAATACAGTCATATATGTATGAAAATATTATTTGTCAACTTACATAGTGTGTTCATTGATAGTATCACCCTAAATAGATGTGTTTCCTTAGTGACTTGAAAAAGGAGGGCAAAATATAGGCCAGTTGGTTATGACAGTCAATTCTAAACAGTTTAGATTTTGCACCTGTGATAGCATTTTTTTTTTTTCTGTTTGCCAATAAAGACACTGGGGAGAGAAAAATCCTGATTTTATCCTGTTTGTTCAATGCTTATCATTTTGCTTACTGTCTTTTAGTGACTGTTCTGTTTCCAGCTGTCTAAACATTTTCTCACATTCCTGTCAGAAATGTGACTTGAGCTCAGGTTCAAGAATTGTAGTGTCCACTCCCTCATTGCTTATTACTTCCTCAGCATACTTTTAGTAAGATTTGAAGTAGGTGAACAAGCTAGTATTATTATATTTTAATTCAAATCCTATGAGGAATACTTCTCATTAAATAACAGGATCATCTCTTATACACCAAATTCTGTTATTGCTTAATCTTATGATACAGTGGAATTTGGAAAGTAGACATTTTTTTTAATGTTTATTCATTTTTGAGAGACAGAGAGAGACAGTGCAAACAGGAGTGGGGCAGAGAGAGAGGGAGACACAGAATCCAAAGCAGGATGCAGGCTCTGAGCTGTCAGCACAGAGCCCAACACGGGGCTGGAACTCACGAACCGTGAGATCATGACCTGAGCAGAAGTCGGACGTTTAACTAACTGAGCCACCCAGGCGCCCCAGAAAGTAGACATTTTAGCTGGAGGTTAAATTTCCTTTGAATTTAAAATCCTTTGAAAATTGAAACCTCCAAAAACCTTTAACATTCTTGAAATTTTAAATCCTTTGAAAAAACATTTCTATAAACTCAGTTGTGTGAGCTCTTGCTTATTTTCTGAATATTTGTATATTCATTTTGTTCAAGAATACAGCATCAAAATTTCCTATCAAGTATTATTCTACTCATATTTTTAAATGCATAATATAAAATAATTCCTTTATTGCTGTAATTATATATGTGAAATAGGAGATCTCAGATATAACCAGTGTCTATCTTGACAGCATCTTTGTGCAAAATTTAGTAAAAAATATCTGACCAGGCCTGCCATGACTTACCATTACTATCTTAATTGTGGTCACATTAAGTTAGTTTTGAAGAAGTACTTATTGAATCTGAAAACTGATCCTTGGAATTTCCCAGAAGTTTTATCATTAATACCTTTTTTCTTATCAGAATTTAACAGAATGCCCTTTATAATGTAAACAATGAGGCCATTTAAGTAACTAAGGAGGTCTTACTATCCAAGCTTTCATATCCTCCTTCTGGATGTTTTATATTTATTATTTCTATTAGAAGAAGAAATTTTCTTACAGATTTTATGTTTTTTTTTTTTAAAGATTTTTTTTTTCAACGTTTATTTATTTTTGGGACAGAGAGAGGCAGAGCATGAATGGGGGAGGGGCAGAGAGAGAGGGAGACACAGAATCGGAAACAGGCTCCAGGCTCTGAGCCATCAGCCCAGAGCCTGACGTGGGGCTCGAACTCACGGACCGCGAGATCGTGACCTGGCTGAAGTCGGGCGCTTAACCGACTGCACCACCCAGGCGCCCCCAGATTTTATGTTTTAAAGGGACACCAGTTAAGTTTTTAAATTAAAGTTTACACAGAAAACTGTGTCTCAGTGAGCTATAAATTTTAGATTTGGATGAAGGTCTTGTGAAATGTTAAGGGCAACTTTTCTCCAAAGAACCTTCTATAATATTTCACCTTCGAGAGATAAGTCAAATTAATCAAAATAGTACTATGGACATTTTGGGTTATTCTATAATATTTTCATTATATTCTGTGTTTATATAAAGTACTTGAGAAAAGTGGGTATGTTAAGAGTTGCTTCTAGTTTTAAGCAGCAAATATTTGTTCATTTAAGTAATAGACCTGCTTGCTTATGAAAGTTATTTGTGAACTGTGCTCTATGACTGGTACTTTTGAATTGAAAAGTCAGTATATGTGATAGAGTTAGAAATAACATAAAGAGATTATGCTTAATCCTCACTGGAAACCTATAATTTCATTTAAGTTTTGTGAAAATATGTAGTCATTCTGTAGTGAATAGCATTTAATGTCATTTACCAAGCCTAATGAGCAGCTAATGATAATGAATTACAGACCTCTAAGATAATGGTTCTATTTGTTATTAATTCACAGAACATATTCACTTTGTGTCAGAGGAGTTGTTTGTTGAGCAAGTGGAATTGATAATTCAGGCAGTATCCTGATATTATTTTATCACCCAGGCTCAGACATTTCTTTCTTGACTGTGAAACTCACTTTAGAAAATGATGTACCTAGGGGCACCTGGGTGGCTCAGCTGATTAAGTGTCCAACTTGGGCTCAGGTCATGATCTCACAGATCATGGGTTCAAGCCCCACATCGGGCTGTCTGCAGTCAGTGCAGAGCCTGCTTTGGATCCTCTGCCTCCCTCTCTCTCTGCCCCTCCCAGCTTGCTCTCTCTCTCTCTCTTTCTCTCAAAAATGAACATTAAAAAAAAAAAAGAGAACATGATGTACCTAATTCTGAAAAGAAGTTTGATGAGAAAGAGCAAGAAGATTTTGAAAGACACCTCTGAGTTTTGTTGTAACCTGAGAAGACTCCCTAGTTCCACCAAGGAGTATACTTTTCTGCTATCCAAATAGCTTCAGCCAAGGTTAGTTACATGTTAATACCCATTTCACTAAAATAGGAGGTTTCACACTTTTGGGCCTCACACTTTATACTCTTATAGATTATTGAGTATCCCCAAAGAGTTTTATTTATGTATTTTTTATCTATTCATTTATGTATTAGAAATTATAACTAGAGGAGCGCCAGGGTGGCACAGTTGGTTAAGCATCCAACTCTTTGTCTCAGCTTAGGTCATGGTCTCACCATTGTGAGATCTCAAGCCCAGCATCAGGTTCTGTGCTAACATTTTGGAGCCTGCTTGGGATTCTCTCTCTCTGCTCCTCCCCAGGTGTCTCTCTCTCTCTCTCTCTTTCTCTCTGTCTCTCTCTCTCTCTCTCCCTCTCTCTCTCTCTCTCTCAAAATAAAGAAACGTTAGTTTCTGGGCATCTGGGTGTCTCAGTTGGTTAAGTGTCCAACCTTGGCTCAGGTCATGATTTCACAGTTCATGAGTTCAAGCCCCACATCAGGCTCTGACAGCTCAGAGCCTAGAGCCTGCTTTAGATTCTGTGTCTCCCTCTCTCTGCCTCTCCCCTGTTCATGCTCTGTCTCTTTCTCTCTCAAAAATAAATAAACATTTAAAAAAATGAACATTAAAAAAATTATAACTAGAAAATTTTAAACAATTTAATCATTTAAAATCATAATAAGCCATCACATATTAAATAGCATATTTTTATGGAAAAATAACTATACTTTCCATAATAAAAAATAGAGAAAAGAGTAGTATTGTTTTATATTTTTGTAAATATCATATCATTGATATTGGCTTACTAAAAGACAGCTGGATTCTCATGCCTGCTTGTGCATTCAAGATCTTACAATATGTTGTTTTGGTAAAGTATAGTAAGAAAGTCAGGTTTTTTACAGATATGTAGTTGGAAAAAGGAGGAATATTTTAATAGCTTTTTCATATAATTTTGGAAACTCTTACTTGAATACTATACCAAAGCTCAACCAATAGTAATTTTTTTAAATTAGATGCAGTGTGAGATGTGTAAACACATCAATGAACCTTTCATAGTGTTACCTTAAAATCTGTTGAGGGGTGCCGGGTGCGTCATTTGGTTGACACTTGATTTCAGCCCAGGTTATGATCTCAGGGTTGTAGGATTGAATCGTGCATCGGGCTCTGTGCTTAGCATTGAGCCTTAAGATTCTCTCTTTCCCTCTTCCCATGTCTTCCGCTCACATGTGTGCAGTATCTCTCTATATATATAAGTAAAAAAATAAAAACAGTCTGCTGGTCTGCCTAGCACTTTGAATGGGTCTTTTAACCATGCATGATTTTGTAATATTATACCTTGGTCATTTTACAGTGATACGAAATCAGTGAGTTATGCAGATCTTCCAAAATTGACATGTATTAATATATAATATTTTAAATATTACATTATTTAATATTACTGTCACATTCATCAGAAGTGCAAAAGCTAGGAGACTCATGACAGTGCTTAAAAGCTCATTTATCATTGGTAACACATAGTTTCAGATCTTTCTCTTAAAATGACAGGCCCACCCACTTCATTTGTTTTGAGAAAATGTCTGCCAAATACGTAAATCTGTATAAGCATATTTGTCTGTCAGTTATTCTTTCCAGTAAAAAAAGGGTGTTCTTGAAAAAAAAAGGCAGCTAGTTCAGCTCACAACTTAAACAGTTACACAAGTAGTTTTTCTCTAAACAACTATCATACTTCTCTATGCAGCAAAAGTTCTTTATATATACTATTTGAAACACAGAATATTTAAAAAGTTGTATACTCAAGGGTCAAATTATAATTAAATTAAAATAGGATACTTAGAGCTTTGAAATTTCAACTTGCTGTGAGGCGTGTGCGATTGAGGTTTAAATTGCCAGATAAAGTGAGCAGTCTTGCTCTTGCTTCAACAAATCCTCTCAAACGACCCCCTTTGACTTGAGTAGGCATAGTGGTCAAGTTGACTGGCTGGTGGTGAGACTGGCCTGTGGATGAGATTTGAATGCCAAGTCATCAGGGTCTGACTGTGTAAAAGTCCAAAATATTGACTGTGATAATTGCAAAATTGAAACTGAGCAGGGGACTGGCATCTTACAGTCTGTTAAGCGAGAGAAAGATGGTGACTTAGGACGCTGAGCTAACCGCGTCCTGCTAATCACTTAGATTCCACCCATACCTGCCTAAATAACCCAGAAAACCACCAGAAGACTAGCAGAACGGAGTCTCCGGAGCCAAGCGTAGACAAGAGGCCCACGGAAGAGGGGCCCCTCCCGAATCGGATCACCGAAGGAAAAGCAAGCTGAGCCTGCCCCTCCCGTCCCTGTGCACCTTGTTGATCCACCCCAGCTAATACGCCAGATCCCCAGCACCACAAGCCTGGCAGTGTGCAAGTAGCCCAGACGGGCCACCCCACCCCACAGTGAGTCCCGCCCCTGGGAGAGGGGAAGAGAAGGTCTGACTGTGGCCCCAGTGGTGGGCTGGGGGCAGACATCAGGTCTGACTGTGGCCCCGCCCACCAACGCAAGTTATTCAGGACAGCACAGGGGAAGTGCCCTGCAGTTCCGCACCACTCCAGGGACTATCCAAAATGACGAAACAGAAGAATTCCCCTCAAAAGAAACTCCAGGAAATAGTGACAGCTAACAAACTGATCAAAAACGATTTAAACAATATAACAGAAAGTGAATTTAAAATAATAGTCATAAAATTAATCGCTGGGATTGAAAACAGTATAGAGGACAGCAGAGAATCTATTGCTACAGAGATCAAGGGACTAAGGAACAGCCAGGAGGAGCTAAAAATGCTGTTAATGAGCTGCAAAATAAAATGGAGGTGACCACCACTCGGATTGAAGAGGCAGAGGAGAGAATAGGTGAATTAAAAGATAAAGTTATAGAAAAAGAGAGATAAAAAAATCCAGGAGTATTGGGGGAGAATTAGAGAACTAAGTGATGCACTAAAGAGAAATAATCTACGCATAATTGGTATTCCAGAGGAGGAAGAAAGAGGGAAAGGTGCTGAAGGTGTACTTGAAGAAATCATAGCTGAGAACTTCCCTGATCTGGGGAAGGAGAAAAGCATTGAAATCCAAGAGGCACAGAGAACTCCCCTCAGATGTAACTTGAATCAATCTTCTGCACGACACATCATAGCGAAACTGGCAAAATAAAAGGGTAAAGGGAAAATTCTGAAAGCAGCTAGGGATAAACTTGCTCTAACATATAAAGGGAGACTGATAACCCTCGTGACGGATCTCTCTACTGAAACTTGGCAGGCCAGAAAGGAATGGCAGGAGATCTTCAATGTGATGAACAGAAAAAATATGCAGCTGAGAATCCTTTATCCAGCAAATGTGTCATTTAGAATAGAAGGAGAGATAAAGGTCATCCCAAACAAACAAAAACTGAAGGAATTCGTCACCACTAAACCAGCCCTAAAAGAGATCCTAAGGGGGATCCTGTGAGACAAAGTACCAGAGACATCGCTACAAGCATGAAACCTACAGACATCACAATGACTCTAAACCCATATCTTTCTATAATAACACTGAATGTAAATGGACTAAATGCGCCAACCAAAAGACATAGGGTATCAGAATGGATAAAAAAAACAAGACCCATCTATTTGCTGTCTACAAGAGACTCATTTTAGACCTGAGGACACCTTCAGATTGAAAGTGAGGGGATGGAGAACGATCTATCATGCTACTGGAAGTCAAAGAGAGCTGGAGTAGCCATACTTATATCAGACAAACTAGACTTTAAATTAAAGGCTGTAACAAAAGATGAAGAAGGGCATTATATAATAATCACAGGGTCTATCCATCAGGAAGAGCTAACAATTATAAAAATGTCTATGCACTGAATACAGGAGCCCCCAAATATATGAAACGATTACTCACAAACATAAGCAACCTTATTGATAAGAATGTGGTAATTGCAGGGGACTTTAATACTACACTTACAACAATGGATAGATCATCTAGACACACGGTCAATAAAGAAACAAGGGCCCTGAATGATACATTGGGTCAGATGGACTTGACAGATCTATTTAGAACTCTGCATCCCAAAGCAACAGAATATACTTTCTTCTCGCGTGCACATGGAACATTCTTCAAGACAGATCACATACTGGGTCACAAAACAGCCCTTCATAAGTATACAAGAATTGAGATCACACCATGCATACTTTCAGACCACAATGCTATGAAGCTTGAAATCAACCACAGGAAAAAGTCTGGAAAACCTCCAAAAGCAAGGAGGTTAAATAACACCCTACTAAAGAATGAATGGGTCAACCAGGCAATTAGAGAAGAAATTTAAAAATATATGGAAACAAACGAAAATGAAAATACAACAATCCAAACGCTTTGGGATGCAGTGAAGGCAGTCCTGAGAAGAAAATACATTGCAATCCAGGCCTATCTCAAGAAACAAGAAAAATCCCAAATACAAAATCTAACAGCACACCTAAAGGAACTAGAAGCAGAACAGCAAAGGCAGCCTAAGCCCAGCAGAAGAAGAGAAATAATAAAGATCAGAGCAGAAATAAACAATATAGAATCTAAAAAAAGTGTAGAGCAGATCACTGAAACCAAGAGTTGGTTTTTTGAAAAAATAAACAAAATTGATAAACCTCTAGCCAGGCTTCTCAAAAAGAAAAGGGAGATGACCCAAATAGATAAAATCATGAATGAAAATGGAATTATTACAACCAATCCCTCAGAAATACAAGCAATTATCAGGGAATACTATGAAAAATTATATGCCAACAAACTGGACAACCTGGAAGAAATGGACAAATTCCTAAACACCCACACACTTCCAAAACTCAAACAGGAAGAAACAGAAAACTTGAACAGACCCATAACCAGCGAAGAAATTGAATCAGTTATCAAAAATCTCCTAACAAATAAGAGTCCAGGGCCAGATGGCTTGCAGGGGAATTCTACCAGACATTTAAAGCAGAAATAATACCTATCCTTCTCAAGATGTTCCAAAAAATAGAAAGGGAAGGAAAACTTCCAGACTCATTCTATGAAGCCAGCATTACTTTGACCCACTATAAAAAGAGAACTACAGGCCAATATCTCTGATGAAGATGGATGCAGAAATTCTCAATAAGATACTAGCAAATCGAATTCAACAGCATATAAAAAGAATTATTCACCATGATCAAGTGGGATTCATTCCTGGGATGCAAGGCTGGTTCAACATTCGCAAATCAATAAATGTGATACATCACATTAATAAAAGAAAAGATAAGAACCATATGATCCTGTCAATCGATGCAGAAAAAGCATTTGACAAAATTCAGCATGCTTTCTTAATAAAAACCCTCAAGAAAGTCGGGATAGAAGGAATATACTTAAACATCATAAAAGCCATTTATGAAAAGCCCACAGCTAACATCATCCTCAATGGGGAAAAACTGAGACCTTTTTCCCTGAGATCAGGAACACAACAGGGATGTCCACTCTCACCACTGTTGTTTAGCATAGTGTTAGAAGTTCTAGCATCAGCAATCAGACAACAAAAGGAAACCAAAGGCATCAAAATTGGCAAAGATGAAGTCAAGCTTTCGCTTTTTGCAGATGACATGATATTATACATGGAAAATCTGATAGACTCCACCAAAAGTCTGCTAGAACTGATACAGGAATTCAGCAAAGTTGCAGGATACAAAATTAATGTACAGAAATCAGTTGCATTCTTATACACCAATAATGAAGCAACAGAAAGACAAATAAAGAAACTGATCCCATTCACAATTGCACCAAGAAGCATGAAATACCTAGGAATAAATGTAACCAAAGATGTAAAAGATCTGTCTGCTGAAAACTATAGAAAGCTTATGAAGGAAATTGAAGAAGATATAAAGAAATGGAAAAACATTCCATGCTCATGGGTTGGAAGAATAAATATTGTCAAAATGTCAATACTACCCAAAGCTATCTACACATTCAATGCAATCCCAATCAAAATTGCACCAGCATTCTTCTCAAAGCTAGAACAGGCAGTCCTAAAATTCATATGGAACCACAAAAGGCCCCAAATAGCCAAAGGAATTTTGAAGAAGAAGACCAAAGCCAGAGGCATCACAATCCCACACTTTAGCCTCTACTACAAAGCTGTAATCATCAAGACAGCATGGTATTGGCACAAAAACAGACACGCAGACCAATGGAATAGAACAGAAACCCCAGAACTAGACCCACAAAAATATGGCCAACTAATCTTTGACAAAGCAGGAAAGAATATCCAATGGAAAAAAGACAGTCTCTTTAACAAGTGGTGCTGGGAGAACTGGACAGTAACATGCAGAAGGTTGAAACTAGACCACTTTCTCACACCATTCACAAAAACAAACTGAAAATGGATAAAGGACCTGAATGTGAGACAGGAAACCATGAAAACCCTAGAGGAGAAAGCAGGAAAAAAACCTCTCTGACCTCAGCCGCAGCAATTTCTTCCTTGACACATCCCCAAAGGCAAGGGAATTAAAAGCAAAAATGAACTATTGGGACCTCATGAAGATATAAAGCTTCTGCACAGCAAAGGAAACAATCAACAAAACTAAAAGGCAACCAACGGAATGGGAAACGATATTTGCAAATGACATATCCAACAAAGGGCTAGTATCCAAAATCTATAAAGACTCACCAAACTCCACATCGGAAAAACAAATAATCCAGTGAAGAAATGGGTAGAAAACATGAATAGACACTTCTCTAAAGAAGACATCCAGATGGCCAATAGGCACACGAAAAGATGCTCAATGTCGCTCCTCTTCAGGGAAATACAAATCAAAACCACACTCAGATATCACCTCACGCCAGTCAGAGTGGCTAAAATGAACAAATCAGGAGACTATAGATGCTGGCCAGGATGTGGAGAAATGGGAACCCTCTTGCACTATTGGTGGGAATGCAAACTGGTGCAGCCGTTCTGGAAAACAGTGTGCAGTTTCCTCAAAAAATTAAAAATAGACCTACCCTATGACCCAGCAATAGCACTGCTAGGAATTTACCCAAGGGATTCAGGAGTGCTGATACATATGGGCTCTTGTATCCCAATGTTTATAGCAGCAGTCTCAACAATAGCCAAATTATGGAAAGAGCCTAAATGTCCCTCAACTGATGAATGGATAAAAAAATTGTGGTTTATATACACAATGGAGTACTACGTGGCAGTGAGAAAGAATGAAATATGGCCCTTTGTAGCAACATGGATGGAACTGGAGAGTGTTATGCTAAGGGAAATAAGTCATACAGAGAAAGACAGATACCATATGTTTTCACTCTTATGTGGATCCTGAGAAACTTAACAGAAGTCCACGGGGGAGGGGAAGGAAAAAAAAAAAAGCAGAGGTTAGAGGGGGAGAGAGCCAAAGCATAAGAGACTCTTAAAAACTGTGAAGAAACTGAGGATTGATGGGGGGTGGGAGGGAGGGGTGGATGGGTGATGGGTATTGAGGAGGGCATCTTTTGGGATGAGCATTGGGTGTTGTATGGAAACCAATCTGACAATAAATTTCACATTAAAAAAGAAGTCTAGTTTGTCTGATATAGAAAAATAGAAATACCTCAAACATCTCTATGCCCACAAATCTGACAGGCTAGATGAAATGTATCAATTCCTTGAAAGACACAATCTGATAAAACTCACACAAGAAGAAATAAACTATCTCAATAGGTCTATATCCATTAAATAAATTGAATCAATAACTAATAACTTTCCAAAACAGGAAGCATTAGGCCTAAATGTGTTCACTGGTGAAAATACTAAACATTTAAGGAAGAATTTATACAATCTCTTCCAGAAGATAGAATCAAAGGTAATTCTTCCTGGTTCATTCTATGAAGCCAATATTACCCAAATGCAAAAACAGAAAAAAAAAATCATAAGAAAACTACAGTTCACTGCCCCTCATGAACATAGATGCATAAACCCTCAACAAAATATTTACAAATTGAATGCAACAATGTATGAAAAGAAGTATAAACTACAACCAGATAGAATTGATTTCAGTTATGAGGCTTTTTCAACATTTGTTAATAAACACATCAAGAAGACAGATAAGAAAAAAAAATAACATGACCATATCAATAGATGCAGAAAAAGCATTTTAAAAAATCCAGTAGCCATTCATGATAAAAACTTCAGCAAACTAAAAATAGAGTGGAATTTCCTTAACTCAATATAGAACATTTACCAAAACCCTACAGCTAACATCATACTTAATGGTAAAAAGCTAGAAGCTTTCTCACTAATAACAAGGCAAGAATGTCTCTTATCACCACATCTTTTCAAAATTGTATTGGAAGTCCTAATTAATGCAATTAGACCAAAAAAAAAAGGGGGGGGTGGGGAGGAATAAAAGGTACACAGATTGGGGAGGAAGAAATACAACTGTCTGTTCACATGACATGATTGCCCATACAAAAAAATCTGAAAGGATCAACAAAAAGACTCTTGAATGTGATAAACAATTACAGCAAAATTCCAGGATACAAAGTGTATATACAAAAGTCAACTGCCTTCCTACATGCCAACAATGACCAAGTTCTGTTTGAAATTAAAAATACATTATCATTTACATTACCACTGCCCCCAAATTAACTTAAGTTAAATTTAACAAAACACATATAAGATTTACATGAGGAAAACTATAAAACTTTAATAAAAGTACTCAAAAAGAACTAAAGAAAGAGATATTCCATGTTCATAGATAGGAAGACTCAATAATTCCAAGTATCAGTTCTTCCAAACTTGATCAATAGTAAAATGCAATTCCAATCAACATCACAGCAAGTTATTTTGTGGATACTGACAAACTGATTTTAAAGTTTATATGGAGAGACAAAAGATCCAGAATAGCCAACATGATACTGGATAAGAATAAAGCCAAAGAACAAAGTCACTATCTGACTTAAAAACTTACGATAAAGCTCAGTAATCAATACAGTGTGAGATCCATGAAAGAAAAGACAAATAGATCAATCAAATAGAATTGATAGACCAGAAATAGTATACACAAAGTCAACTTTGACAAAGGAGCAAAGGCAATGCAGTGGAAAAAAGATCTTTTCAACAAGTGATGCTGAAATAACCAGATAACCATAAAATGAATCTAGACATTGACAGACCTTTCACTCTTCATAAAAAATTAGCTCAAAGTTGATCATACACCTAAATGTTAATAAAAAACTATAAAACTCCCAGAATATAGGAAAAAATCTAGATGACTTTTGGTTTTGGCAATAACTTTTTAGATAGAACACCAAACCAATGAACTATGGAATAAATAATTGATAAGCTAGACTTCATTAAAATTAAAACCATTTGCTGTGTAAAGGGCACTGTCAAGAAAATGAGAAGACAAACCTAAGACTGGGAGAAAAGTTTGCAAAAGACATACTAAATAATGTATCTAAAATATACAAAGAAATCTTGGGGCATCTCTGTGGCTCAGCTGGTTAGGAATCTGACTCTTGATTTTGGCTCAGGTCATGACCCTAGGTTAGTGGGATTGAGCCCCACGTTGGGCTCTGTGCTGAGTGTGGAACCTTCTTAAGATTCTCTCTCTTTCGGGCCACCTGGGTGGCTCAATCTATCAGTTAAGTGTCCGACTTCGGCTCAGGTTATGACCTCGCAGTGTGTGAATTCCAGCCCCACGTCAGGCTCTCTGCTGACAGCTCAGAGTCTGGAACCTGCTTCAGATTCTGTGTCTCCCTCTCTCTCTGCCCCTCCCCTGCTCATGCTCTGTCTCTCTCTGTCTCTCAATAATAAATAAACATTTAAAAAATAAAAAAAAACTTTTTTCTCCCTCTCCCTCTCTAAAATAAAAAATAAAATAATTCAAAACAATAAAATAAAATATACAAAGAAATCTTAAAAAGTCAACAATAAGAAAATGAACAACTCAAAAAATAGGCAAAAGATCTGAACAGATATCTCACTAAAGATACACAGGAAAAAAAAACATATGAAAAGAAATTCAACGTCCTATGTCACTAAAGAATTGCAAATTAAAATAACAATGAGATATTACTACCTATCTATCATAATGGTTAAAATCCAAAATACTGATAATGCCAAATGCTAACAAGGATGTAGAGCAACAGAACTCTCATTCATTGCTGGTAGGAATGCCAAGTGGACAACCACTCTGGAAGATGGTATGATACTTTCTTACAAAACTAAGCATATTCTTAGCATAAAATCCAGCAATTGTGCTCCTTGGTATTTACCCAAAGAAGTTAAAAATATATGTTCACACAAAAACTTACACATGAATGTTTATTGCAGCTTTATTCATAACTGCCAAAATTTGAAAGCAACCAAGATGTCCTTCAGTAGGTGAATGGATAAATAAACTGTGGGATATCCAAGACAATAGAATATTCTTTAGTGCTAAAAAGAAATGAACTATTAGACCTTGAAAAGGCATGTAGGAACCTTAAATGTGTATTACTAAGTGAAAGACCACTTTCCAAAAGGGCTGCAATATGGTATGATTCCAACTACATGGCATTCCAATAAATGCAAAACTCTGGAGGCAGCAAAAAAGATTAATGTTTACCTGAAACTGAAGGCATTGTAGACATGAATAGGCAGAATACAGAGGATTTTAAGGACATTGAACCTGTATAATACTGCATGAAAATGTATGTATAATTCTATAATACTATATAATACTATATACATATGATACTGTATAATACTATATTGGTGGATACATGCTATTATACTTTTGTCAAAACCTACAGAAATACACCAAGAGTGAATGCTAATGTACATTGTGGACTTTGGGTGATAATGATGTGTCAATCAATATAGGTTCATCAATTTAACAAATGCACCACGGTGGTTGGGGATATTGATAGTGTGAGAGGCTGGTTTTGGGAACAGGGAATATATAGGAATTCTTAGTACCTTCTGCTCAATTTTGCTGTGAATCTAAAACTGCTTTAAAAATTAAAGTCCATTTTCAAAAATCTGAAAAAGTATATATGTTGATTAGCAGTATTATTCAAGAGATGGAACAAAAACAGAAATGAGCTCACCAATATAGCAGCTTTCTGTGCCAGATTACCTTCTGTTATTCTGCTTAATAAGTGTAATCTTGAGCAATTTATTTAACCTTTCATTGCCTCAGTTTCCTCATCTGTAAAAGGTAGACTATTAGTACCTACCTGCTAGTTTTCTTGAGAAGTCTACATGAGTTAAAACATGCAATGTG